>NC_044561.1:1754028-2103400 GCF_007565055.1 Rhinopithecus roxellana
GAAAACTGTCAGGTGGGGAATCTGAGGCCCAGTCCTGGATGTCACCAGATGCTACCAAACCAGAACAGAAAAGCCTCCCGATCAGAAAGAGACTTCAGACACTGAGGAATCATACAGACCTGCCAATTCAAATCCAAGGCCTGCTTCTTATACTGGGTAGCCTCAGGCAAGTGACTTAGCCTCTCCAAGCCTCAGATTGGTCCTCTGTAAAAATTAACATCCCCTCTGGGGCTGATGCGAGAATTAGAGCAAGTACCCAGAGCAGAGCTTTTCATAACGTTCATTTCCTCTCTAGAGGCCCCAGAAAAGAGGAATAACACCAGGAAGGCCCCTCTCGAACACTTACCAACAGACACGTGCTCCCGGGGGCTGGAGGATACCCCACTGCTGCCACCGCTGAAAATAACTGTGGATCTCCTTCCAAAACCAGAACAGTATCAGGCTCCCCAAAGACAGAGAGGAGGTGGGAGGGGAAACAGGCAGGCAGAAGCCTGGGGCCTCAGGACAGCAGAGGAGGAACCATTAAGACTGGGCTCTCCTGGGCGACAGAGGCAGGGAGTCCTCAGAGAGGCCAGGAGGAAAGTGCTGGAGAGGATGTGTCCCCAAGAGGGTGCAGAGCAAGAGCAAAACAGCGTCGGAGGGACCGGGTGGGGCCCCACGGTCCCAGCAGACACCTGCCTCCGTCAGGCATTCATCACAGGTCACAAGTTTCTCGGCTCCTGGCACTGCGCTGGGAGAGGCACCAGGCGGTAATTCAGTCCAACAGACCCTGCTGTGGGAGCCGATTGTGTGGGGAGCAGGACTCTGACTCAGATGACCTGGGCCCACTGAATCCCGGTGTGGCCACTTGACCAGTGGGGTGATCTAAGGCCACTGACTTAACCTCTTGAGCCTCAGTTTCTGCATCTGTCAAGTGGGGGCAACAATAGCACCGAAACCAACGATGCATTGTGAGGAATCAGTGAGGTCATGCATGCAAGGAAGGGCAAGGGCGCTTGAACCTGGGTTCAAGCGATTCTCCTGCCTCAGCCTCCCAAGCAGCTGGGACCACAGGCACACGCCACCACACCCGACTAATTTTCTGTATTTTTAGTGGAGATGGGGTTTCACCGTGTTAGCCAGGAGTAAGCAGCCCCAGAAGGCTAGACTGTCACTAAACTCTGGAACAGATCACAGAGGCAATGGCGGTCCCTGGCAAACGCCAGGAGGGAGCAGTGGTGGCCAGGGAAAAGGGCCCTGAAACAGGGCTTCTGGGTGGAGACAAGAATGATCCAGGCCTGCAAAGATCTGGGGGAAGCATGTTCCTGGCACAAGAACAGAAAGTGCAAAGGCCAAAGGCAGGAAAAGGTTTTGCACGGTGAGGTGAGAAGGAATGTGGCTGGAGCAGTGACCTGGGAACTAAGTACATGGGACAGGCAGCGGGACAAGGCCTGGTGGGCTGTGCTGGGGACATTTTTTTTTTTTTTTTTTGAGACAGGGTCTCACTCTGTTGTGCAGGCTGGAGTGCAGTGGTGTGACCTTGGCTCACTGCAACCTTTGCCTCCGGGGTTCGAGCCATTCTCCTGCCTCAGCCTCTCAAGTAGCTGGGATTACAGGCATGCGTCACCATACCCAGCTAATTTTTGTATTTTTAGTAGAGACAGGGTTGTGCCATGTTGGCCAGGCTGGTCTTGAACTCCTGATCTCAGGTGATTCGCCCGCCTCGGCCTCCCAAAGTGCTAGGATTACAGGCGTGAGCCACCTCACACGGCCTACAACCCAAGCTTTTAGGGATGGGGTCAAGGCCCTTCATGCACTGGCCCTGCCCACAACTCCTGGGGTCTCACCTCCTTCCACTCCCCCTACCACCTGCCTCCCCACCTTTGCATGCCCCAGGCCCCTTTCTGTTTTCCTCCCTGGAAGACTGACTGTCCCTACCACATGCTACAGGCTGAGCTACAACCTATTTTGCTGTTTGTTTGCTGGAGTGGAGTGAGTGAGCTGCCTGCCCTGCCCTGGGGCCTGGGAGGCCTCTTCTGGGGCTTGACATCAGCCGTTCGTTCACCCGACATTTCCTGAGCACCTAGTAGGTACCAGACCTGTGCAAGAGGCTGAGGACATAGTTGGGAACAAGATGTGTGAGGTCCCTGTTCTCACCGAGGGAGATAAGTGTCACGAAGAACGAAGCAGAGCAAGAGGAGGCGGACTGGTGGTCCAGGGAGGTCTCTGATGCAGCGACCTTTGAGCAGAAGCCCAACTCAGTGAGGGACCTGAGCCCAGGGAATAAGCAGTCACAGGTGCCAAAGCCCTGGGTGCGAATAAGCTGGGTGTGTTCAGGAGCGGCACAGAGGCCCTGCATGGTGGGAGCTGAGCAAGTGAGGGAGACACCAAGAGGCGAGGCTGGCGAGGAAGATGGGCTGGCCTCGACAGCCAAGGTGAGTTCAGGAGACACTGCAGGCTGAAGAGCAGCTGAGTGACTTGATGTGACTTAGGTTTGAGAAGAATCAGGCCGGCTGCTATGGAGAGAAAAGACTGTGGTGGTAAAGGTGACACCAGCAGCCCAGCCAGGAGCTACAGCAGCATCCAGGTGAGGGATGGGCCTGGGGCTGCTGCAGGCAGTGTAGCTGGGGAGAAGTGATGGGTGCTGAATATATATATATATATATATTTGAGATGGAGTCTCGCTCTGTCGCCCAGACTGGAGTGCAGGGGTGCAATCTCGGCTCACTGCAACTTCCGCCTCCTGGGTTCAAGTGATTCTCCTGCCTCAGCCTTCTGAGTAGCTGGGATGACAGGTGTGCAATACTGCGCCCAGCTAATTTTTATATTTTTAGTAAAGATGGGTTTCCACCATGTTGGCCAGGTTGGTCTCGAACTCCTGACCTCAGGAAATCCGCCCGCCTTGGCCTCCCAAAGTGCTGGGATTACAAGCATGAGCCGCCGTGCCCAGCCTGAATATATTTTGAAAGGAGAGCCACCATAATCTGCAGACATAGCTGACGTGGGGCGTGAGAGGAGGAGTGAAGAAGCTGGGGACGGTGGCGCATGCCTGTGATCCAGCACTTTGGGAAGCCGAGGTAGGTGGATCACTTGAGGGCGAGTGATCACTCCTGGGTGAGCCCAGGAGTTTGAGACCAGCCTGGGCAACATGGTGAAACCCCGTCTCTACCCAAAATACAAAAATTAGCCAGGCAGAGGCTGAGGCCAGAGGATTGCCTGAGCCCAGGAGGTGAAGATTGCAGTAAGCTCTGATCGCACCACTGTACTCCAGCCTGGGGGACAGAGGGAGACTCTGTCTCAAAAAAAAAAAAAAAAAAAAAAAGAAGAAGAAGAGGAAGAAGGGGTTGAGCACAGTGTCTCATGCCTGTAATCCCAACACTTTGGGAGGCTGAGGGTGGGCAGATCGCTTGAGGTCAGGAGTTCGAGACCAGCCTGATTAACACGGTGAAACTCCGTCTCTACTAAAAATACAAAAATTAGCCAGGTGTGGTAAAAAGAAAAAAAAGAAAAAGAAAAAGAAAAAAAGAGAAAAAGAAAAGAGCAGATGGGGGAGGAAGTCATGGAGTTTAGACTCAATAATGATAATGGGAAGCAGAGCCATCCCCTGCAAATGCCACGCCCTTACAGCCTGCTGGTCCACAAGTGGGGAAACTGAGGCTCGGGGAAGGGAAGGCACATTGCTGAGGACACAGAACCAGTCGCTTGCAGTCTCCTGAACCCCCTGCAAGACTGTCAGTCAGCTGCCCTCTATGTCAAGGGTTTAACTTCTCCATTTAGCTGCTGCCCCCTACCCCGAGTGGGAGCTCCCCCAAAGCACGACACGAGCCTCAGGTTTCTGCTCCTCAGCCACTCACAGTACATGGGAGGAGGAACAGAGACTTGCCCAGGGCCTGCTGTGTGCCCAGAAATGGATGCTTTCGACTCTACCAGCTCAATATTCTTATTCCCATTCTAGAGCTGCTTCTAGGGACCTGCCCAGTTCTCACAACTGGGCAGGAGTGGAGTTGAGGCTTGAACCTGAGTCTCTCTGGATCCAAAGCTGGTACCCTGTGCCAGGCAGCATCCCTGGGTCACTTGCTAAGGCCAGATCTGCAGGGACAGCAAGGAGCACACAGAGCAGCCGCAAGGAGCCACTGGAGAAGCGGAAATGAAACCAGAATGAAATTCTACACTGGCCACAGCAGCCGAGGCACGGGGGAAATTCATTCAACAAGTGGATCTGCTGCAGGGAAAGGAGACAGGTCTTCAGAGGCAGAGCCAGAGGCAGAGCCTCTCCCAGAAACAGGAGAGGACGGAGGGTGATGGTCAAGGGAGGACCCAGGTCACCAGCAAGCAGAGGGAAAACAAGCTTCCCTCGAGCTAAAGCAAATGCTAAAGAAAGGCACCAAGGTAAACCTGCCAAGCCTCTTTGGTTTTTTTCCGCCCTCTTTAAAATCCAATCCTGAGTCTTTTTTAAAAACGGATTCCAGATGGCGCTTGGTGGAGATCTATGTCAAACTCAGAAAAACAAATCAGAAGGAATCTCAGAATCTTGGATTTCAGGATCCTTGGCTGCTGGATTCAGAGACACACAGAAACAGAGACCCCAGAAGCACCAAGCCCTTTGTGGTCTACCCTGGTCTCATCTGTCCCCCTTCCCACCCTATGTAGCCACCCCAGAGGGCTGAGGGTGGGTGGTGTCCTCAGGCTGTCTGACAACTCTGCAGCTGCCTTCCTACCTTCCCCATCTTCAATGGGAGTGAACTCTTCTTTGCCCTCTGAACGCTGCTGGGATATAGTGACTCCCAGACACCTGCAGGAACACCCCACTTTCCAGTCACTCTTTTCCACCCTGAGCCTTGGGCGCTCCTGACCAGGACCTATTTACAAGTCTGTCTCCACCCTGTGACTCTGAATCAGCCCACAGCCTCCTCAGAGCTGACGCCAGTGGAAGACGGCACCTAAATCATCTCTTTTAATTCTCATAAAAATCTGCAAAGAAAAAACAAACCTGAAATCATCCCCACAAAGCAGTCTTCTACTTAGAGCATTTCACAGTCAGGGAGGCTAAGGCTCCGAGAGGCCCTGCCTCTGGCTGGCCCACAGCAGGTAAATGGGGAACCTGCCTCACATCCGGGCCTGCTCCTCCAGCTCACCTACGACCTCTGTGTCCAGCTGCCTACCCATGAAGGATCGAATTCCAGAATCCCAAATTCTAAGGTCAACATGAGACCAAGGAGGCACACCTGCTGGTCCTGAGCCCTGTGTCCCGCAGTGCAAAAGGACACTGGGCTCACTTTACTTGAGGGGAGATGGTATGTCCCCTCTGCAGACAGACCACCCAGGGTGTGCCTAGGACCCACTGCAGGGCGTCGGCTAATGAAGGTTCAGGGCAAGCTGTGCCCAGCCAGCATGGGGGTGGCTGAGATCACTGTTACGTTGCCAGGAACCTCCTAGAGGCCTGGTTTTAAATGTCTTTAGACAAATGCTGGCTTTCCCCAGATAAGCTGCAGAGAGATGACATCTGGAGCCCATGGCACGCTGTCCTCCCAGCTCCAAATGGAACTGTCTACTTTGCCCTGCGCAGGAACATCCCTGAGCTGGGAGGCTCGGGGGAGCCCTGGTCCCTGCCCTGCGGCACAGGCAGCCAGGCAGCTGGCCCCTGCCCATGCCCAGGTGCTGACACCACCACAGCCTCCTCTCCAGCCTCCTTCAGGCAGTCCCCAGGCAGCAGCCAGAGGGATCTCACCCATTCCAAACTTCAACAGTCCTTCTGCAGGCTGAAGATAAAGTCCATCACCCTAGAATGGCCCTGAGGTCCCCCTGCTTGGGCCACAAGTCCTTCCTCCAGTGCCCCAGGCTCTCTCAGCCTCCTCAGCACCAGCTGCTGGGCCCTAGTCCTGGGCTCATACTCGACCCTTCCAACCAGTCTGACATTCGGGCCAGCTGCTTCAGCCTCCTCCCAAAACTGTCAAGTCCCTCCACCCGGGGGCAGGCCACTGTCACCCCTCTCCAGGCAATGACAGCAGCCCATATGTCTACTTGCACTCCCACACTCTGTCCCCTCATAGCAGCCAGACAATCCCCTTAAACCCAGGTGAGGACATGTCACCCTCCAGCTCTAGACTCTTGGATCGATGCTCACCCACCACCCCCTGCCTGGGTAAAGACCTTCTCCCAGCACACCCCAGGGCTCCCGCCTGCCTCTGAAGCTTCCCAATACTTCCCTCCCAAGCCCTCCTGAGTTCATTCCTGCTTCAGGGCCTTCACACTCGGCTCTTTCCTCTGCCTGGGATGCCTGTATTTGTCCAGATCTTCCCTCAGCTGGCTCCTCAACATCCATATCTACAATGCAATGCAAAAGATACCTCCCTAGAGAAGCCTTCCAGACCAGACTCCAGATCTCAAGTATTCTCCAGTGCCTGAATGTTCTCGGTAACATCACTATGTAACTTCTCTGCTATTTGGTGGTTCAGTGGTTGGGTGTATGTCTCTCCCCCAGACCCAGGGGGAGGGTCAGGAAAGGCTTCGAGGGGAGTTCTGATTGAGAGGCCCAGGCGGCACATGGGGGGCAGGAGAATTATTCCCTCCTCAGCATCCTTGGCTGGCACCTCCGCTTGCATACCCCTGTGCACAGGGAGCTCACTCCCTGGAAAGGGGGCTGCCGAGTCTTCTCCCTACAGGCTGAACCCAGCCTTCCTGCCCTTGTCCTGGTGCAGGCATCCATCCTGCCTCCTGGGAAAGGCTGAGGGAAAAAAGGAGTGGTCACGCTTTGAGAAATGTGTCAGATTGCCAAGGGCCCCCCTTCACAGGAACGGGGCCTTGCCTCCCCGCAGGGTCATGTGAGGAAAACGGCTTCAGCCGCACGGACACATGATGGGTGTTGAGCAGCCCCTTGGCTTCCTGAAGAGCCTCGCCCGGGGGAATAGGTGGGGGTGGGGAAGGTGGGGCTCTGGGCCCCTCCTCCACCCCTGCCTCACAGCGGGTTGTGCAGCCTTGGAAGTGACCCGCTGGGGATTAGGCATAATCTCTGCAAGCTGTCCCCTCGGAGTGCTAGATGGTGGGGGTGGAGTGGGCTCCGCTAGGCAGGGCCTGAGTGAGAAGCCCCCTGACTCCCCAAGGTGCTGAGGCTGGGCCTGGGTGATCTGCCCGGCCCTCCCTCTTTCCAGAATGCCCCATGTTCCTCTCCTCTGGCTGAGTAACCTCAAGGGGGCCTTGGAGCCTCATGAAAAAGGGGGAAATTGGCTGGGCACGGTGGCTCATGACTGTAATCCCAGCTATGCAGGAGGCCGAGGCAGGAGGATCACTTGAACCCAGGAGTTTGAGACCAGCCTAGGGAACATAGTGAGACTTTGTCTCAAAAAAAAAAAAAAAAAAAAAAGAAAAAGAAAAGAAAAAGAAAAAGGGCAGGATTAACCCATCCAGTTCTGTCTGCTTTTCCTCATCCCAGTGCCTGCCTCCGCCCTGCCAGTCCCTGCATGCCTGATGTTCTTTGGTTTCTCTCCTGCTGTGCAAATTCCAGGTCATCAGGGAAATAATCTGGTCCCAGGCCCTGCCTCAGCTTCTAGTGAAGAAAAGCACAGAAGGGGAAAGCTCCCTGGTTTGAGATTTCTGTCAGTCATCCCCACAGAGCCCAAGGGAAGCAGGGAGGGGAGCGCAAGCGTGGGAGAATCCAGGAAGGCCTCACGGGGAGGCAGGGCCCTAAAGGCCAGTTGGGACACCTGAAGGAGAACAGTGGCTAGGAGGAAGACTGACCAGTGCAGTTCCCACCTCAACCATTCATAGGTGGGGCCCTTAGGAGATGCCTGGAACCAACCTAGCCCTGGGGCTATGACACATGCAGTTCTTGCCCTCCAAGCATACACCCCAGCAGGGGCGACAGCCTTGTCCCTGCTCTGCCAGGCCTTTCAGCCTTTGCCCTCACTATTCCTCCTTCCCCCTTCTCTGCCTGGCTGGCTCCTGCCCTCTCAACGCTGACTCAATGCTGGTGTCACCTGCCTGTCCCTCTCTAAGGGTCTGTGCTCATCTCCATATTTTAACAGGTTTCTGTCACATTTCCCTCCACTAGACTGTCAGCCCTCCCTGCAGACCAGGCACCTCACCCGGCCCGTGCTCAGCATGTATATTAAAGAGAGGACAAGCGGGGTGAGGGTGTCCACATTCTGCGGCTGTTTGGATTCAAGGGAGGATGCATAAACCCCTCACGGCTGCCAGATGCTGCTGAGAGATCCATCAATAACAGTCGGCCGTGAGATTGGCAATGTGAAGGTCAGGAATGAGCCTGAGAAGATGGCGAGGAGGGGAGAGAGAGCCCATGGGGAGTGCGTGTGGGAGACTGCAGAAGAAAACCTGGAGATGGTGACAACTCTTCTGAAGGACCAGAGAAATGGGTGAGGGAGTGTCTTCCTGAGATGGGGAATCACGCACATTTGCAAGCTGATGCGGAAGAGCCAAGAGTAGAGAGGGCGAAACTGAGGGTGGAGGAGAGAAAGGGAGAGAGAATTGATGGACGTGTGTCCACGGGTAGATTAGAGAAACAGGCTCACTAGGCTGCAGCCAGGCTGGCCTAGGCCATCAGAACAGGGGAGATAGTCTAGGAGGAGGTGGGCAGGTGTGAAGACGCCTAGGACTGAATTTAACCAGAGCTGTGCCAGGTGAGTGTGATGCACCGAAGGGCTGGAGCTGCAGCACGTGGCCACCGGGAGGTGGGAAGAGGGACAGCAGGGACCAAGGGGTGGTGAGGGCCAGTGCACGGGGGAAGATCAGCGGTTCAGAGGCCCCAGGCCCAAGGACCTAGGATCAGGGGAGGGAGAGGGAGGTGGAAAGGTAGGAGGGTTGGAGGAGACGCCTGGAAGAAGGATCAGGAAGTGCGAGAGGCTACTGGGAAGGCAAGGCCAGGCCTAGCTAGGGTCCAGCTTGTGACAGTGGCTGAGGCTGGTGGACAAGACCAAGCGGGGAGAGGAGGCAAGGGTGTGGGAAGGGTCACAGAAATAAACACTCCAATGACCAGGACTGGAGCAGGAGTAGTGCTGGAGAGGGCTGACACTGAGCCAGGGTGGGCATCTTTTTATTTTTATTTTATTTTATTTTTTTTGAAACAGAGTCTTGCTTTGTCGCGCAGGCTGGAGTGCAGTGGTGCGATCTTGGCTCACTGCAAGCTCTACCTCCCGGGTTCATGCCATTCTCCTGCCTCAGCTACCCGAGTAGCTGGGACTACAGGCGCCCGCCACCACGCCTGGCTAATTTTTTTGTATTTTTTTTTTTTTTTTTTTTGGTAGAGACAGGGTTTCACTGTGTTAGCCAGGATGGTCTTGATCTCCTGACCTCATGATCCGCCCGCCTCGGCCTCCCAAAGTGCTGGGATTACAGGCGTGAGCCACCGTGCCCGGCCTGGGTAGGCATCTTTGAAGAACGGGCAAAGTGGCCTGGAGCCGGCTCATCAGGAAGGGGAGTGGGCGACCCAGTGCTGGTGTGAGATTCAAAGCTGGGGGACAACGGCCTGGAAGTGGCCTCAGGAACCAGAAGGACCCTGTCGACCTCTAGGCCCAGCGAGGGAGGGTCTGAGGGATAAAGCGGCCCCCACTGAGCAGGCTGCAGGAAGCAGGGTCTGGGGGAGGCCAGGTAACAGTGCAATTTACAAAAGGTGTCAGGGACATTCTGGAAGGGGCTGAAGGCTCAGGAACTCTTGCCCCCTGGACTGTGAGGTACTGGAGGAGCCCCAGCTTGTTAAAGTTCCTGCATGATTGCAGCTTGGGTCGGACAGCTTGGGGCTGTCGCAGCTACACAGCCGCCCCTCCCTCCCAGTCCCCTTCACCTGGCCCCTGCTCCACCAGCAGTGGAGAGCTGAGCAAATCTCCATCCCTGGAAGGGAAGGTTCTCCCAAAACACAGGGCATGACTGCCCTTCCAGGCTCCAGCTGACGCCGTCTGCTCTGCTCCCATGGATAGACCTGGGGCCCAGGCTCCCCTCTGCTGCAGGCCCCCCCAAAGCATGAGGGGATGGCTCCAAACATCACTGTTTTTTTTTTTTTTTTTGAAACAGAGTCTCGCTCTGTTGCCCTGGCTGGAAAGCAGTGGCGGGATCTCAGCTCACTGCAACCTCCACCTCGCAGTTTAAGTGATTCTCGTGCCTCAGTCTCGAGAGTAGCTAGGATTACAAGCATAATCCTAGGCACCACCACACCCGGCTAATTTTTGTATTTTTAGTAAAGGCAGGGTTTCACCATGTTGGCCAGGCTGGTCTCAAACTCCTGATGTCAAGTGAGTCAACCGCCTTGGCCTCCCAAAGTGCTGGGATTACAAGCTTAAGCCACTGTGCCTGGCCCCAACATCACTTCTCTAAAGACTGACCTATCCAAAATTCCCAACCTGGAGTCCACTAGGAGCAAAAGTGAGGTTCTTCAAGGGTGGAAAGGTTGGGAACCACCAGAGCAATCCAACTATCCCTTTCCCATTTGACAGATGGGGAAACTCAGGCCAGGACAGCATCGGCCTCTTGCACCAGTCACACGGCCAATCACAGGCAGAGAGGGTGCAGAATGCAGCCTCAGGTCTCCAGGCCAAGGCACTCCCCAGCGCCTGCTCTGCCTCCCCTCCCACCTGACAGCTGGTTCTTCCGGTCTGGGTGCCAAGTGTGGCTCCCTCCAACAGCCCTGCCATCTGCCTCTCCCTTCCTCCCTCCCTCCCCCTCCTGGCTTCTCCTCCTCTCTTCCCTTCCTCTCCCAGCCTCTGTTTTTTCTCTCTGGGGCTCAGGCCCGCCCAACAGCTTTGCACGCGCTGCTCATGTGGGACTCCCCACATGGCTGGGGACTCCCTGGAGCAGGGGCTATGGGTTCCGATCCCAGCGACTCCAGTTAACCTATCTGGGCCTCAGCTTCTCATCTAAGGAGGGGATAACAAAACCCACCACAGCAGATGTACGGCAGGCCTTTTAAACTTGCGTTCAGGCCGGGTGAGGTGACTCACACCTGTAATCCCAGCACTTTGGGAGGCTGGGGCAGGCGGATCACTTGAGGTCAGGAGTTCGAGACCAGCCTGGCCAACATGATGAAACCCTATCTCAACTAAAAATACAAAAATTAGTCCAGTGCAGTGGCACATGCCTGTAATCCCATCTACCCTGGAGTCTGAGGCAGGAGAATTGCTTGAACTTGGGAGGCAGAGGCTGCAGTGAGCTAAGATCGTGCCACTGCACTCCAATCTGAAAAAAAAAAAAACACAAACCAAAAAAACTTGCATTTTCTTTTCCTTTATTTTTATTTATTTATTTATTTATTTTGAAATGGAGTTTCACTCTTTTAGCCCAGGCTGGAGTGCAATGGCATGTTCTCAACTCACTGCAACTTCTGCCTCTAGGGCTTAAGTGATTCCCATGCCTCAGCCTCCCAAGTAGCTAGGACTACAGGCGTGCGCCACCATGCCCGGCTAATTTTTTGTATTTTTAGTAGAGACAGGGTTTCACCATGTTGGCCAGGCTGGTCTTGAACTCCTGACCTCAGGTGATCCACCTGCCTCTGCCTCCCAAAGTGCTGGGATTACAGGCATGAGCCACCACACCCGGCCAAAATTAGAATTTTCATAAGCCCTCGCAGCCTCCCCAAACCCAGGCCCTTCAATCCCATGTTACAGATGAGGCAACTGAGGCTGAAAGAGGTAGGGATTTCCCAAGGTCCCACTCTGATGGCCCTGCTCCTGATGCCCCAGGCTTTCTCAGGCTCTCTAGGCTGCCCCTGGGCTGTCCCTGGACATGAGGAAGTGCCCAAGACATAGCAGAAATCTATCACCTCCTGGGGGTCTCCTTGCAGCTGACCCTGTCCTACACCTGAGGAAGAAGAAGCAGCAGAGGAGGTGAAGAGGTGAGAAACACTCCAGGGTGGTCAGCAATAAATGCCAAAGGAGGGCCACGGGTCCACCTTCCTGTCTAGGTGACGGGGCTGTGCCCGGTACTGGGAGAGGACAGGCTGGACGTGACCATACATTTCCAGCCACAGAGCCCTCTCCAAACCAAGCTTCTGCACAAGCTTCCGAAACACCCTTGATCTGCTCACAGCCCTTCTCCACCTCAAGTGGTCCGCCCGCCTTGGCCTCCCAAAGTGCTGGGATTATAAGCATAAGGCACCTCATCTGGCCAAGTTCAGCTTTTTAAATTCAGTGTTCACTTGGGATGATGGGGGGTGGGGTGGGGGGGTGGATAAAACCAGGGGTATAAAGCCGCCTCCCTCAGGCCACCCCTTGGTGTCATGGAGATCCAGGCAGAGAAGCCACAGGGAGTACTTAGAACATGGAACTCGGCAGGCCGGGTTCAAACCAAGGCTCTGACAAGCCCAGGCCTTGAGCTAGCACAAGTCACTTCTCCAGGCTGAGCCTTAATTCTGTCATCTGCAAAACGGGGGGGGGGGAAGATACCCACTCCACTGACAGAACCATGTGGTATTACAGCCAAAGCCCTTAAAAAATGAACCCTGAAAATGGCAACATTTCAAACATTTTATCATTTTCATTTTGTCAAAATGGAGAATTAAAGAAACATCGACTGGGCGCGGTGGCTCCTGCCTGGAATACCAGCACTTCGGGAGGCTGAGGCAGGTGGATCACTAGGTCAGGAGTTTGAGACCAGCCTGGCCAAGATGGCGAAACCCTGTCTCTACTAAAAATAAAAAAAGTAGCTGGGCGTGGTGGCAGGTGCCTGTAATCGCAGCTACTCAGGAGGCTGAGGCAGGAGAATCACTTGAAACCTGGGAGGCAGAGGTTGCAGTGAGCCAAAGCCTGGGCAACACAGAAAGACTCCATCTCAAAACAAAAACACAAACACAAACAAAAAACTCATCTACCAGCACTGATATTCATTCCCTATAGTCCATTTGAGCCCCCTGCAAAAAAGAATATAAACTCCAAATAAAAGGTGGTCCTTTCTATTAAATCAGTTTAGCTCCTTGCTGTAACTCCTTTTTTTCCCATCTGGCTTTAGAACAAAGAAATGAGTCACTGACAGGCTGCAGTCACAGCGCAACAGATCAGGCACTTCTGACCCAGCCCAGACCAGTTCAGGTGGGAAGATTGAGGCACAGAGGGTGGGGAGGGGACGCTTACTGAAGGTCACAGCTGTGGCCTGGGGGTGCCAGGAGTGGCAGCTGATCTGCCACCGGGGCGATGACACCAAGAGGTGAGAAAGCCTTAGTCGAAAGACGAGCCATGCCGGATGCAGTGGCCCACGCCTCGCCTCGCCTCGTCATCCCAGCTACTCAGAAGGCTGAGGTGGGAGGATCACTTGAGCCCAGGAGTCTGAGACCAGCCTGGGCAACACAGCAAGATCCTGTCTCTAAAAAAATTAAAAAGAGACAAGCCAGGCCCTGGAGGCCCTGCTTCTGCGCAGGCTGACCCAGGGACTGGGAGGGCTTGGGTTCCAGGGTAGGTCCAGGTTGGTGAGGTCCTGAAGCTTACATGATTTGGAGGCCCTCTTTCGGAAAAGCAGAAGAAAAAAAAATCTTTCTCTTACAAATTTTACAAAAATCCCAGGTCTAGGCAGGGTGTGCTGGCTCACGCCTATAATTCCAGCATGTTGGGAGGCCAAGGCGGGTGGATCACCTGAGGTCAGGAGTTCGAAACTAGCCTGGCCAACATGGTGAAACCCCATCTCTACTAAAAATACAAAAATTAGCTGGGCGTGGGGGTGTGTGCCGGTAATCCCAGCTACTTGGGAGGCCGAGGCAGGAGAGTTGCTTGAACCTGGGAGGTGGAGGTTGTAATGAGCTGAGATCAAACCATTGCACTCCAGCCTGGAGGACAGAGCAAGACTCCGTCTCAAAAGAAGAAAAAAAAAAAAAAATCACAGGTCCACATGCACATACTGGTAGGGCCCCTCCAGGGCTGTGGTAGAGGTCTGGGTTGTCCAGGAGTCCTGGACAGGGTGACTAATTGTCCCTGTTTGTCTGGATTGAGGGTCTCTCAGAATGCTAAAGCCAGGAAGTTTCAGCACGCCAGGATAAACGGGTCACCCTAGTCCTGGAGGTCAGGCTTCACTTGCTCTGCCCTGTGTTGTGAGGCCAAAGAGCAGGCACCAGCTGCATCCCCCGCAGCTCCTGATGCGTTTAAATGGCTCAGCACACCACACAGTTTTGAAAAGACCAGAAGGAAACAGCCCCATATTCACTGCAGCCCTCCCTAAGTGGTGGTATCATGTGATCACCACCCCCCACCAAACTTTTTCTGTTGTGGGAAAATACACGTAACACACAATTTGCCATCTTCACCATTTCAGTGGTGTTAAGTACATTCCTACCGTGCAACCATCACACGTGAATTTTATACTTTCCAATAATTGGCAGGTGTTACTTTGATCAGGAAAAAAAGCTACTTTTAAAGGTGTCAATCAGCCTATATCAGACACCTCTTGGTTCGACAAAAATAGTGAGTGCCTTGTATCCACGTGTGTGAGCGGGGCTGGGAGGTTGCAGCGTTGTTTGAGCGTTGGTTGGCCCAGGTGACCTTTGTGTCCTTTCCAATCCTGACACTACAGGATTCTGGACTCTTCCCTGTCCCAGGGGGAGAACTACACTTTGGAGACAGGAAGACCTAGGCTCAAATGCTCATCTGCCACTGACATGCTTAGTGACCTTGGGCCAGGCACTTGGGCTTGCTGAGCCTCAGCTTCCTCTAGTGTTGGGGAACCAGCTGGGTGGCTATGTGTGGTCTCGCACCCCACGGATGTTCAGAGGGGCTGATCCTTCCTCCTGCTTTTCACGTCCTCGCCCCTGGATGTGCACACGTGTAAACTCTCATCCCACCAGGCCCAATCTGACATCACCTTCACCATGAAATTTGATTCCACAGCAGGAAGACCTCTCTCCTGGCTCTTGTGGCCTCTGCCTAGGGGCACCTGGCTCACTCCCCAGTGTGACTGTGGCTTCCTGAGAACAAGGGCTGCTTCTGAGTCACGCTGCCTTCCCTCAGGGCCCAGCAGATTCAATACAGCTTTGCTAAATGAAGGTATCACAGGCAGAAATGACCCAAACAGACAGAATGCCCACGCCCCCTCACAAAGCCAGCGGCTTCGCCCTTCCAGGCCAGAGGCCCAGGGGCAGGCAGACTGAAGCAGTGAACACAGCCCACCCGCCTGATCCAGCAGGTGCCCCCAGGGTCTGTCGGGGCATCTGGGGAGCAGGAGACTGGCACAGATGAATGAATTCAGAGCCACAAACACTCGCAGATGTGCTGGGGTGCCGGGTTCTGTGCAGGTGCTGACATAAAGGCTAAAGGAATTAGGCTTTCCTGCCCTAAAAGAGCTCCCATCTGATGGCATTTGAGAAGAAAAGGCTTTAAATGGGGTCATCCTTGGCAGGCCAGGGATACATACCCAAGCCATGCTACCAACCAGACCCTGAAAACCAAGGAAACGAGGGAGCTTGAGCACCCTGAGGTCACAGTTGGCTTTGGGGTAGCCCCTGGGGTCCCTGACAGTGCCCCTGCCCAGCATTCCCAGTCCAAGCCCTTCTAGTCTGAGCCCATCAGGAATGGGCCCCAGGCCTGGAGAGGCCAGAACCTCGAGTGGGGGTTTCTGGGTTACAGCCAGCCAACCCCAGGCAGCCCCAGGAACCCCCTCTTCAGACCCCAGCAGGGCTTCTTTCCATGGGGTGACACTCAAGGCACCTGAACTCCTCCCTCTGTGCTCACTGTCTCTGACCCATCCTCCCCCTGACCACCCGACTGAACAAGAGTTCCACTCAGCCCTCCGCACTGAGGACCCTGCCCCTCGGCTAGGCTGGAGGCCACCCTGGCCTCTTCACTGCGGGAGCAGACATTTCTCCCAGATACCTGCCATGGGCATCCAGGTGCATGCTGAGTGGGAGGGGTGTTACCGGTTCATGAAATGTCAGAGCCCAAGGGGGCCTTAAGAAGGCTCCTCCCACCTTGTCTATAAATTGGGAAACTGAGGCATGAGAAAGGAGATGACACTCCCCACCTCGGAATTGAAGTCCTCATTTCTCGAGAACATTTCCTGGGTGGCTCCCAAGGTCACGCGAGAAGGAGAGGCAGTTCCCGGGTGGAAGAGAGGTACCCAGCTCCCGACTCATCGCTCCACACGGGCCAGGCTAGGCAATATGAACCCAGTTCCCTACCCCTCTCCTCCTCCAACGTCCATCGCAGACGCGGCGTGCACCCCAGCGAGATGGTCCACGCCCTGATCCACCCCCCAAAAAGGCCACCTTAAACCCCGGCTCCATCCCTGCGGTCCCCAGTCCGGCCTGGCGGCCGCGCACAATCCGAGCCTTTAGCTGCATAGCGGCGGCCTGGAGGTCACAGCAATCGGGGCGGGAAAGGGGGCGCACGAACCGGGGGGCCCCAGGAAACCAGGGCTCCGGGAGCGGGAGCGGCGTCTCCCGCGAGCGCCAGGGCTCCCGCCCGCCCGGGGCCCAGGAAGGAGGAGCGGCGGCAGCGGGCCCCGCAGGCAGGACAGCTCCTCGCCCGCCGCCGCGCCGCCGCTGGGGGCCCGGTGGGGTGCGGGTCTGTCCGGGCGCGCCGCCCTTGCCCACACCCCCACCCCGGCCTGGCGGAGCCGCCGGCCAGTCCGTCCTTACCCAAGACACGACGCGCAGGATGGTGTGCGGCTGCCGGACCAGGGTGTAGGGGTCGAAGGCGCCCCCGGCTTTGCCCGCTCCGTACGCACCCCCTTCCATCGTGGCTGCACCCGCGCGGTGCCCCCCGCTCGGCGAGCGCCGCCGGCCCGTGCGCGTGCGCGGCGCCCCCGCCCCCTCCCCTGAGCGCGCGGCCGGCGGCCCAGGACTCCCGCGAGGGGGCGGCGTGCGCGGCGGGCGCAGCTCACGGGGCGCGGGCGGGGGGCTGGGCGGGCGCGCGACCTCGGGCGCGGGGGCGCGCGTGCGGCCGCCCGGGGCGCAGGGCGCGCTCGCAGCCAGTGCGGTGACCTCTTTGCATGCAAAGTGTTGGGGGAGGGCGGTGCGTGTGCATCAAGTGCGGGCCGTGTCCCTGCTCCGTATCCCCGGTCCCCTGCCCCGGTCGCAGCCGCCCTCCGAGCCGTCGACTCTGCTGAAACCATCTTCATGCTTGATTTGTTTGGCTGTTTCCTGCCGGTTTGTCGGCGCCAAACATAATGAGAGGGCAGGATCCTTGTTCGTCCTTCTTAGAGGGTGCTTGGTACACAGTGGGCGCTGCATGAGTATTTCTCAAATGAATGAATGAACCACGAGTGAATGACCCTCTTAGAGTCCTCCAGAGCAGCCCCCACCTCCCAGGACCACCTTTCCCCTGCCTCTTACAATGACGTCATCTGTGTCCCTCTGCCCGCGCACCCTCCCACCCCCAGCCTGGAGGGGCCTGGCACAGAGGTGGCGGCTGAGACTTCCTCTTCCCCATCCCCTCCTGCCCCAGAACGTTGCCCCTTTCCTGAATCCATCAATTAATTACGCAATCGTTTGTTCATGGCCTCTTCCTCTGCTAGTCTGTGAGCCCCTGAGGCCCAGGTGTTGTCTAACTTATTCAGTGCCTTACCCAAGGGCCTGGCATACAGTAGGTGCTCAGTAAACAGAGCCTAGTCCCCATCAGCCCATCACAGCTTGGGCTAGACCTCCAGGTTTCATGGAAACAGAGGCTAGATGGAGGAGTGCTCCCTGCAGGGGAAGGGCCACCTTCCAGGGCTGGCTCTCCTGCTGCCCTGTAGCTCTGTGGCCTCTCTATGTCTTCAGTTACCTTCACTGGTTCCAGGAGCAGGTTGGATGAGGATATGGGTACAGGCTTTTGCTTCTCTGGCATCCTGCCATTCTGTGATGACAGGACACAACGTCTGTGTGGACGAAATGTGTGCTGGGCCTCAGGGTCTTCCTTATAAACATTACATAGGGAATATCCATCTTAGGCTCAGCTGATTGTTTAGTCTTTACCAGGCCTTGTTCTAAGGGCTTTACATACATTTCTGCATTTAATCCAGCACACTTATAAGGTGGCTACTATGACTATATAAAACTTTTAGAAGAAAGCACAAGAGAAGACCAGGCGCGGTGGCTCACGCCTGTAATCCCAGCACTTTGGGAGGCTCAGGCGGGCAGATCATGAGGTCAAGCGATCAAGACCATCCTGGCCAACATGGTGAAACCCCATCTCTACTAAAAATACAAAAATGAGCCTGGCATGGCAGCGCACACCTGTAGTCCTAGCTACTCGGGAGGTTGAGGCAGGAGAATCGCTTGAACCCAGGAGGTGGAAGTTGCAGTGAGCCCTGGGGACAGAGTGAGACTCCATTTCAAAAAAAAAAGCACATTGTGACCTTAGGTTAAGTAAAGAGTTCTTAGATACAACATGAAAAACATGATTCATAAAAGAAACAGTTGATAAACTGGACTTTATCAAAATTAAGAACTTCTGCTCTTTAAAAGACATTGTTAAAAGAATGTATGAAAAGACAAACGATAGTCTGGGAGAAAATATTTGCAAAGCATAGATCTAAAGAACTTGCATCCCGCCAGGCGCGGTGGCTCAAGCCTGTAATCCCAGCACTTTGGGAGGCCGAGACGGGCGGATCACAAGGTCAGGAGATCGAGACCATCCTGGCTAACACAGTGAAACCCCCGTCTCTACTAAAAATACAAAAAACTAGCCGGGCGAGGTGGCGGGCGCCTGTAGTCCCAGCTACTCCGGAGGCTGAGGCAGGAGAATGGCGTGAACCCGAGAGGCGGAGCTTGCAGTGAGCTGAGATCTGGCCACTGCACTTCAGCCTGGGCGACAGAGCGAGACTCCATCTCAAAAAAAAAAAAGAACTTGCATCCCAAATAAAGAATGTTCAAACTCAAAAATAATGAGAGGACCCACTTTTTAAAAAGTAGGCAAAAGATTTGAATAGTTATACACCTCACCAAAGAAGATACACACATGGCAGCTCAGCACGTGAAAAGATGCCCAACATCCGCGGTGGCTCATGCCTGTAATCCCAGCACTTTGGGAGGCTGAGACTGGCGGATCATGAGGTCACGAGATCGAGACCATGTACAGAAGTTTAATCCAGCACTATGGGAGGTACAGTGGTACAATCTTGGCTCACTGCAACCTCCGCCTCCTGGGTTCAAGTGATTCTCCTGCCTCAGCCTCATGAGTAACTGGGATTACAGGTGCCTGCTGCTATGCCTGGCTAATTTTTGTATTTTTAGTAGAGATGGGATTTCACCATGTTGGCCAGGCTGGTCTTGAACTTATGACCTCAGGTGATCTGCCCGCCTTGGCCTCCCAAAGTGTTGGGATTACAGGCATGAGCCACCAAGCCCAATCCTGAACAGAAATATTTGGAGCAGTTTTGTTTGTAATAACCCAAACCTGGAAACAACCCAAATGCTTCTCAAGTGGGGAGGGTACAAACTGTGGTACACTACTCCGGAATAAACGCTGCTCAGGAATAAAAAGCAACGAACAGTGGATACACTCAACAATATGGGCGACCCTCGAATGTATTATGCAAAGTGAATGATGCCAGACTCAAATGTCTAGAGACTGCAGGATTCCCTTTATGTGACATTTTTGCAAAGGCAAAACTGTTAAGGACAGAAAAAAGATCAGTGGTTGCCAGGGGATTGGTGGGCAGACATTTACTACTAAGAGGCATGGGGAAATTTAGAGGCATGGGGAAATAGTGTATAACTATTCAAATAAAACATGTTTTATTAATAAAATAAAAAAATGTTTGTCAGCTGGGCGCGGTGGCTCATGCCTGTAATCCCAGCACTTTGGGAGGCCAAGGTGGGCTGATCATGAGGTCAGGAGATTGAGACCATCCTGGTTAACATGGTGAAACCCCGTCTCTACTGAAATACAAAAAATTAGTGTCCGAGCGTGGTGACTCAAGCCTGTAATCCCAACACTTTGGGAGGCCGAGGCAGGCGAATCACGAGGTCAGGAGTTCAAGACCAGCCTGTCCAATGTGGTGAAACTCCGTCTCCACTAACAATACATTAGCTGGGCGTAGTGGCGGGTGCCTGTAATCTCAGCTACTCTGGAGGCTTGAGGCAGGAGAATCGCTTGAACCCGGGAGGCGGAGGTTGCAGTGAGCCGAGATCAAGCCACTGCATTTCAGCCCAGGTGACAGAGTGAGACTCCGTCTCAAAAAAAAAAAAAAAAAAAAAAAAAAAAAAAATTAGCTGGGCGTGGCAGTGTACGCCTGTAGTCCCAGCTACTCGGGAGGCTGAGGCAGGGGAATCACTTGAACCTGGGAGGCAGAGGTTGCAGTGAGCTGAGACGGGGCCACTGCACTCTTGCCTGGCAACAGAGCAAGACTCCATCTCAAAAAAAAAAAAAATTGTTTATCAAAACTTGCAGAATAGGCCAGGTGCAGTTGCTCACGCCTGTAATTCCAGCAATTTGGGAGGCCACAGCAGGTAAATCACTTGAGGCCAGGCGTTGGAGACTAGCCTCACCACCATGGTGAAACCCTATCTCTACAAAAAATACAGAAATTAGCCAGGCATGCTGGTGTGTGCCTATAATTCCAGCTACTCAGGAGGCTGAGGCACAAGAATCACCTGAACTGACTGGAAGGCAGAGGTTGTAGTGAGCCGAGATCGTGCCGCTGCACTGCAGCCTGGGTGATTGAGTGAGATTCTGTCTCCAAACAAACAAACAAACAAACAAACAAAAACCTTGCAGAGCTATCCATACAAGAGGTAATTTTCACTGCATTAAGTTACACCTTGTTTTTTGGAGACAGGGTCTTGCTCTGTTGTCCAGGCTGGAGTGCAGTGACGCAATCATAGCTCACTGAAGCCTTGAATCCCGGGGCTCAAGCCATCTTCCTGCCTCAGCTTCCCCAGTAGCTGGGACTACAGACTCGTGCCACTGAGCTTACTTAATTTTTTTTTTTTTTTTTTGTAGAGATGAAGTTTCACTATGTTGCTCAGGTTGGTCTTTCAGGGACAATATCACTTTATTTATTTATTTATTTATTTATTATTTTTTTTGAGATGGAGTCTCACACTGTCGCCCAGGCTGGAGTGCAATGGCGCAATCTCAGCTCACTGCAACCTCCGCCTCCTGGGTTCACACGATTCTCCTGCTTCAGCCTCCCGAGTAGTTGGGATTACAGGTGCACACCATCATACCTGGCTAATTTTTTGTATTTTTAGTAGAGACAGGGTTTCACTATGTTGGCCAGACTGGTCTCAAACTCCTGACCTCATGATCCGCCTGCCTTGGCCTCCCAGTGTGCTGGGATTACAGGTGTGAGCCACCACGCCCAGCCTCCTTCATTTATTAATTCAATAAACCTTTATTTGAAGTCCACCCTGCATTAGGCTTTGTCTTAGCCATAGGGGTATATGGCTGAATAATTGGACTGTCCCTAACCCTCTGCCCCTAAGATTTGATCATACTAATACATTAAATCTCGGAAAGCGTGGTGTTTAGCATCCTGAATTTCAGATTCAGATATTTTGGGGGGACCAATGGAAGCCTTGGCTTCCCTTATCCTCACTCACTGTGTAACCTTGGACAAACAGCTTCACTTTTCTGAGCCTGTTCCCTCATCTGGAAAATAGAAATAAGCATAGTACCTGCCTTGGAGGATAATTGCTGAGATTAAATGAGAGAATGCATAAGACATGCCTAGAATGGTGCCTGATACAAAGAATGGGCTCAGTAAATGTTATTAGCTGCACCATCACGGTTGGTTTTCAAGGTGGGTATGTACTGACAAAGATTCTTTGCATTGCCAAACTTTAGTCAGGCTTCTGGATCTTCTGTTAAGCCCACCTATGCACTTCCTTGTAAAATCCAGTTGTAGCAAAGAACCCTCCTAAGTCAGTTTAGCCAGAACCCCTCATCCTCCATGTGGGATCACCTCCATATCTGATCAGGTTTCTCATCCTCCACTCCTGGTGATGTCTGATTACCCGGGCTTGTCTTCAGCAAGAATCCCGTTAGGTCAGTTTAGCCAGTATCCTCCTTACCGCTGATGCTTCCTCTTAGTAATTTTCCGTCCATTGGCCCCCATACTTGGCCATGTTTGGAGTTAAGCCCAATCTCTCGATCCCATTGCAAGACTTCATTGCAGTGGTTCCTGTGTGTATAACGATGGTCTTGCGTAAAGTCTTTCTGATCATGCTTTAACACATATCGTTGAATAAATTTTTCTTTAACAGAATAACAAGGTATGTAGGCATTTTCTTCGAAACACAAAGCTATGAATGGTGGATAGGTTCTCAGGCTCAACCATGAACCTCTACTTTATACCATTGTGAAGTATTTAAATATACTTTATGTCATTGCAAATTGTAGAAACATCCTCCTCTGCCATCTGGAATTATGTGTTCTGTGTTAATGTTGAGGCCAAAGGAGAAAGTCAGGCTGGTCTTCGCAGGACAAGCTTTTACAAACACAGAGCTGCCTGCACCATGCCCAGTAGTTTGAATTCCCAGCCCCAGCCCAATTGCAGTGGGCCTTTGCTCCCTCTCTCCTGCTCTCCTGAGGCTATTTTGGCATCCAAGGTGCTAGTTCTGTTTTCTCTATGTGAGGTTGGAATTGCCTGAACAGAAGGGAGATGCATTCACCGTATTTGAGTGCATGAGCCATGAGTGCATGAGCCATGAGTGCATGAGCATGAGTGCACTCATGAGTGCATGAGTGCATGAGCATGATTATAATTTTTTCTTTCTTTCTTTCTTTTTTTTTTGAGACAGAATCTCAATGTCGCCCAGACTGGAGTGCAGTAGTGTGATCACGGCTCAATGGAGCCTCAACCTTCTGGGCTCAAGCGATCCTCCCACCTCTGTCTCCCAAGTAGCTGGGACGACCGGTGTGTGCTACTACACCTAGCTAATTTTTTTATTTCTATTTTTTGTAGAGATGGGGTCTTGCCATGTTGCCAGGGCTGGGCTTGAATTCCTGAGCTCAAGCGGTTCGACCTCTTCAGCCTCCCAAATTGCTGGGCCTAGAGGAGTAAGCCACCAGTCCCAGCATAATGATAATCTTTAAAATGGACCAGCAGGGCTGGGTGCGATGGCTCACGCCTATAATCCCAACACTTTGGGAAGCCGAGGTGGGCGGATCACCTGAGGTCAGCAGTTCGAGACCTGCCTGGCCAACATGGCAAAACCTCGTCTCTACTAAAAATACAAAAATTAGCTGGGTGTGGTGGTGTGCACCCATACTCCCAGCTACTTGGGAGGCTGAGGCAAGAGAATCACCTGAACCTGGGAGGTGGAGGTTGCAGTGAGCAGAGATTGTACCACTGCAGTCCAGCCTGGGCGACAGAGTGAGACTCCCTCTCAAAAAAACAAACAAACATAATAATAATAATAATAATAATAATAATAATAATAAACATTGACCAGCGGTACCTAGTTGGAGAGCTGCTTGGTAGTATGTTTCAATTGACTGAAGAATGTGCCATTTGACCCAGCAATCCTATTCTTTTTTCAAAGAAGGGATGAAGGGAGTACACACAGGATCTAGTTGGTGGCAAGCCTATATCACTTGAGCCAGGTCATTGAAGACCCTTGGGATCCAACAGTGACATTACACATGGTCTCTGCCCTAAAGGATCTCAAAGTCCTGGGGGGAGGGAGCGGATAATAATAAGCAAGGGTAGCAGGTGACATATGGCCACAAATTTCTTGAAACTCCTCCCTTTGACTATGGGGAGGTTTGTGATTGATTCACCGAGCAACATTGGGCCATTTTCCTGGCCCAGGCATTAAGAAAATATTTGCTTTCAATTTTCATCTCTTGGTCATCAGAACGATGCCTTGAGACAGGTTACCATGAACCTCAGTCCTGAGCTGTCATGAAAGAAGTCTTGAGACCACCAAGACCTCATGTAAATACTCTGGCCAAGAGGCCCAGGGGATTCTAGGCTTCCAGCCATCAGCACCAGCATCTTGAGCTCCCGGGACTAACTTGTGTAACCAACTGAATCCAAAAAGTGACCTCAGTTGATTCCACTTTGAAGAGAAGAATCACCCAGCTGAACCTTGCCCAAATGAAGCACATCATGACTATAATAGAATAGAATATCATATAATATAATATACAGGCAGGGCACAGTGGCTCATGCCTGTAATCCCAGCACTTTGGGAGGCTGAGGCCGGTGGATGATTTGAGGTCAGGAGTTTGAGACCAGCCTGGCCAATATGGTGAAACTCCTTCTCTACTAAGAACACAAACAATTAGCTAGGCATAGTGGCAGGACCTGTAGTCCCAGCTACTTAGGAGGCTGAGACAGGAGAATTGCTAGAACCTGGGAGGCGGAGGTTACAGTGAGCTGAGGTCATGACACTGTACTCCAGCCTGGGTGACAGAGTGAGACTCTGCCTTAGATATATATATATGTGTGTGTGTGTGTGTGTGTGTGTGTATATAATGACTGTTGTTTTGAGCCACTAAGTGTTAAAGTAATTTGTCATTTGCAATGGAATACATAACAAGCCTAATAAGTCATCTTACCCAAAGCAATTGCAGATAAAACATAAGGCAAAACTAAACAGACGAAGCCATGCTCAAAAATGAGCAACTCTATGGAGATGAAAGCAGGGAAATGGCTGAAGCCATGGGTACTTGGGCACTGGGTCCACACAGCCACCAAATCTTCAGCTTTTTTAGGGTAATGAGATTTAAATGCTCCACAAGAGACAGAAACCAAGTCAACCTCCTGCCTGAAGCCAGCAACAGGGGTGGCGCTCCACTATCGGGAATGGAAGCAAAAAATAAAGCTGCAGGGGATCTCTGCCTGGGACTCTGACTTAGACAAAGTGCTTGGTTCAGCGAGAGAAGGACAGATTTCAGCAGCCCACAGGATGCTGCAACAAACCTCCCTCTGAATCTGCCACTGAGGCTGCAGTGTCCCCAATGTGCCCATGGGAAGGGGCCATAGACATCATTGTGAGATGGGTTCCTGGAAGCCTGGTGGAAGCAGGAGTAACTCTGCTGGAGAGGGAGGGTGAGCACACAGGGAAGGGAAAGGATAAAGAAAAACAAAACCCTGCCATTGCAAATGAGGCTGCAACCTAAACTTCAGAAGCATTGTTGAAATTGAGAGGCAGCAAATTCACCAATCACAACAAGCAGAAAATGAAGTAACTGCAGGCCTGACATGGTGGCTCATGTCTGTAATCCTAGCACTTTGGGAGGCCAAGGTGGGCGGATCACCTGGGGTCAGGAGTTTGAGACCAGCCTGGCCAACGTGATGAAACCCCATTTCTACTAAAAATACAAAAATTAGCTGGGTGTGGTGGCGGGCACCTGTAGTCCCAGCTACTCAGAAGCCTGAGGCAGGAGAATTGCTTGAACCCAGGAGATGGAGGTTGCAGTGAGCCGAGACCGTCCCACTGGACTCTAGCCTGGGCAACAGAGTAAAACGCCACCTCAAAAAAAGAAAAAAGAAAAAGAAAATGAAGTAACTGCAGATGAGATGAATTTATAGAAAGATAAAAGACTAAAATAAATGTTTGGAATCCTCAAAGAAAGAATCTTTATGAAGAAGAAAAAAAAAAGAACAAGACTAACCATATGGAAATATAGATAGCTGAAAACTTTAAATGCTAGGGGAAAAAAAATGAATGGGCAAGAAAAAGCACAAAAAGGCAGGAAGGCATGAACCCAGAGAAATGAGTGCGTCCTGAAGGCGCAGCTTCCCTAACAACTGTTGCTCCCTAGTACCTTGAAATTTTAATAGTCTCGGCATGGCACGGTGGATGCCTGTAATCCCAGCACTTTGGGAGGCTGAGGTGGGAGGATCAGTTGAGCCCAAGAGTTTGAAACCAGCCTAAACAACAAAGTGTCTCAAAAAAAAAAAAAAAAAAAAGGAATATTTTCCTAGTTTTATCCTAGTTTAAGAAAAAGTTCAAACCAATCTCACTCATGAATGTCAGTGCAAACAATGCTGAGGAAATATTAACAAACTGAATCCTAGAATGTATAAAAATATAATACATTATAAACAAATTGAGTTTATCCTAGAAATGCATTTTGGTTCAATATTAGAAAATCTAGGGCCGGGCGCGGTGGCTCAAGCCTGTAATCCCAGCACTTTGGGAGGCCGAGACGGGCGGATCATGAGGTCAGGAGATCGAGACCATCCTGGCTAATACGGTGAAACCTCGTCTCTACTAAAAATACAAAAACTAGGCCGGGCGCGGTGGCTCAAGCCTGTAATCCCAGCACTTTGGGAGGCCGAGACGGGCGGATCACGAGGTCAGGAGATCGAGACCATCCTGGCTAACACGGTGAAACCCCGTCTCTACTAAAAATACAAAAAACTAGCCGGGCGAGGTGGCGGGCGCCTGTAGTCCCAGCTACTCCGGAGGCTGAGGCAGGAGAATGGCGTAAACCTGGGAGGCGGAGCTTGCAGTGAGCTGAGATCCGGCCACTGCACTCCAGCCTGGGCGACAGAGCGAGACTCCGTCTCAACAACAACAAAAAAAAAAAAAAAAAAAAAAGAAAATCTATAAATATAATTTATCATATTAATCGATTCGAAGGGAAAAACTATATGATCATCTTGGTAAATGCAGTAAAAGTACTTAGTAAAATCGGTTACACTCAATGTAAAAGCTCTTACTAAGCTAAAAATAATCCTCAACTTAATAAAGATTATCTACAAAATTCCTGCAGAATGAGTATACTCAATGGAAACATTAAAAACATTCCTTTAAAAAAAATAGAGAAGGTCCGGCAAGGTGGTTAACGCCTGTAATCCCAACACTCTGGGAGGCTGAGGCGGGCAGATTACCTGAAGTCAGGAGTTTGAGACTAGCCTGGCCAACATGGTGAAACCCCGTCGCTACTAAAAACACAAAAAATTAGCCGGACATGGTGGCACACACCTGTAATCCCAGCTACTCGGGAGGCTGAGGCAGGAGAATCGCTTGAACCCGGGAGGCAGAGGTTGCAGTGAGCCAAGATCGTGCCACTGCACTCCAGCCTGGGCAACAGAGTGAGACTTTGTCTCAAAAAAAAAAAAAAAAAATTAGCTGGGCATGGGGGCGGGCACCTGTAGTTCCAGCTACTTGGGAGGCTGAGGCAGGAGAATTGCTTGAACCCAGGAGATGGAGGTTGCAGTGAACCGAGACCATACCACTGCACTGCAGCCTGGGCAACAGAGCAAGACTCTGTCTCTAAATAAATTAATAAATAAATAAAAGAACATGAAATAATAAAAGAGAATCAAGTAGAAATATTAAGAATGGAAAATATAAACATTGAAATAAAGAATGCAATAGGAGGAGAAAACAGTGAGATGGATAGAGCTGAAGAATGAGCTGGGTAATCAGAATGATGTAATGCCTTCAGACAGGTTACTGTGAACAAAGAAAGAGAGAAAGGAAAGAAGAGAGAGGAGAGGGAATGATAGAATAATTTTATGATTTGGGGATAAGGAAGGGTCATGTGATAGAGAATAGAGAAGACATAAAATTGAGTGCAAATCTTTTTTTTTTTTTTTTTTTTTTGACAGGCTCTTGCTCTGTTGCCCAGGTTGGAGTGCAGTGGCATGATCTTGGCTCACTACAACCTCTGCCTCCGGGTTCAAGCAATTCTCCTGTCTCAGCCTCCTGATTAGCTGGGACTACAGGCTACAGGCACACGCCACTATGCCCAGTTAATTTTTGTATTTTTTTTTCTTTTTAGTAGAGACAGCGTATCACCAGGCTGGTCAGGCTGGTCTCAAACTCCAGACCTCAAGTAATCCGCCTGCCTCGGCCTCCCAAAGTGCTGGGATGACAGGCACGAGCCACTGTACCTGGCCAATGAACAGGCATTTCAGAAGACAGGGCCTAAGAATGGCCAGTAAACACATGACAAAGTGTTCAATCTTATTAGTAGTCAGGCAAATAAAAAATAAAACCATCATGAGATACCATTTTCTACCCACCATATGGGTGAAAATGTTAGATTCTGAGGCTGTAGAGCAAGAGGAACTTTCAAACTCTGCTGGTGGAAAAGAATGGAGACCACTTTTTTTTTTTTTTTTGAAATGGAGCCTTACTCTGTCACCCAAGCTGGAGTGCAGTGGTGCGATCTTGGCTCACTGCAACCTCCACCTCCCGCTTTCAAACGATTCTCCTGCCTCAGCCTCCTGAGTAGCTGGGACTACAGGCGCATGACACCACACCCGGCTAATTTTTGTATTTTTAGTAGAGACAGGGTTTCACCACGTTGGCCAGGATGGTCTTGATACCCTGACCTTGTCATCCACCCGCCTTGGCCTCCCAAAGTGCTGTGATTACAGGCATGAGCCACCGTTCCCGGCCAGAAGATTTATTTACTACAGTTTCATCCTTAGGTATATACCCTGGAGAAACTCTTATCTGTGTATAAAAATGTCCATGAAAAATTGTGAACAAATGTTCATGAATGTTCATTAATAGGAGAATTGTTATTGTGATATTTTCATCTTCAGGAATAATGGAATACTGAATAGTAGAACAAGTTTGGGTTCCATGTATCAGAATGGATAAAACCCAAAATATAATTCTTTATTCATTCAATCAGTATTTATTGAACACCCACTATGTCCAGGCATTGTTCTAGGGACTTAGTTTCCACAATGAATAAAGCAAAAAGAAAAACCTCTGCCTCATGGAGCTTATGCTCTGTGTCAAATTTTTTTAAAAGTAGTTTTGAAATAATATAAATGGTTTGATATCATTTATGTATTTAAAGCAGTGGTTTTTGAGCTTGTTGGTCTCTGGACATTTTTATACCCTAAAAAATTATTGCCGGGCATGGTGGCTCACACCTGTAATCCCAGCACTTTGGGAGGCTGAGGCAGGCAGATCATGAGGTCAGGAGTTCGAGACCAGGTAGTGAAACCCTGTCTCTACTAAAAATACAAAAAATTAGCCAGGTGTGGTGGCAAGCACCTGTAATCCCAGCTACTCATGAGGCTGAGGGAGGAGAATCTCTTGAACCCAGGAGGCGGAGGTTGCAGTGAGCCGAAATCATGCCATTGCACTCCAGTCTGGCAACAGTGTGAGACCGCATCTCAAAAAAAAAGAAAAAAAAAATTATTGAACAACCCCAAAGAGCTATCAATACTTACCATATTAGAAATTAAGGCTGGCTGCAGTGGTCACACCTCTAATCCCACAACTTTGGGAGGCCGAGGCAGGAGGATTGCTTAAGCCCAGGAATTCGAGACCAGCCTAAGCAATGTAGTAAGACTCCCATTTCTACAAAAGAATTTTAAAAACTAAAAAAAAAAAAAAAAAAAAAAAAAAATTAGCTGGGCATGCTGTCACACGCCTGTAGTCCCAGCTTCTTGAGAAGCTGAGGTGGAAAGATTGCTTGAACCCAGGGTTTGAGGCTGCTGTGAGCCATGTTTGCGCCGCTGCACTCCAGCCTGGGCAACAAAGCAAGGCCCTGCGTGTTAAAAAAAAATAAAAAATTAAAAGTAAAAATTAAATGGAGGTGATGTCCTTGATATAACGATAAAACTTATTAGTTAAACCTCAACCTTGGGAACAGGTCTTTTTTTTTTTTTTGTGATGGATCTTGCTCTGTCTTCCAGACTAGAGTGCAGTGGCACAATCTCGACTCACTGCAACCTCCACCTTCTGAGTTCAAGCGATTCTCCTGCCTCAGCCTCCTGAGTAGCTGGGATTACAGGTACATGCCACCATGCCCGGTTAATTTTTTTTTTTTTTTTTTAAGACAAGAGTCTCACTCTATTGTCCAGGCTGGAACGCAGTGGCATGATCTCGGCTCACTGCAACCTCTGCCTCCCAGGTTCAAGCAATTCTCCTGCCTCAGCCTCCCGAGTAGCTGGGATTACAGGTGCCCGCCACCATGCCTGGGTAATTTTTGTATTTTTAGTAGAGACGGGGTTTCACCATGTTGGCCAGGCTGGTCTCCAACTCCTGACCTCAGGTGATCTGCCCGCCTTGGCTGCCAAAGTGCTGGGATTACAGGCGTGTGCCGCTCCGCCTGGCCAGGAACAGGACTTTTTAACATCTGTGTTACAAAATGGGAAACACACATATGCCTCCTTGGGTGGCATACTGAATGGTTGATGAGAACTTGATTATCCACTGATGCAATTGTTTGATTTTTGAGCTGAACTAGTTGGGTTTTTTCAAAATGTAACATAATTTTGTTGTTTTGTTTTTGAGACAGGGTCTCACTCTGTTGCCCAGGCTGGAGTGCAGTGGCACAATCACAGCTAACTGTAGCCACAACCTCCCTGGGCTCAAGCGATCCTCCTGCCTCAGCCTCCTGAGTATCTGGGACCACAGGCACAGTCTCTGGGATTACAGGTGTGAACCATTGCGCCCAGCCAAATGTAGCATCATTTTTATTTGAAAGAACAGCTGATAGCCAAACTGTGGTTTTAAAATTTTCTCCATTTTAGCTTCTTTTTTTCTTTTTGTTCTTAGAGTCAGGTCTCGTTCTGTCACCCAGGCTGGAGTGCAGTGGTGCTATCACAGCTCACTGCAGCCTCAACATCCTGGGCTCAATCGATCCTCTAGCCTCAGCCACCTGAGTAGCTGGGACCACAGGCACGTGCCACTGTGCCTGGTTAATTTTTAAATTTTTATTTCTTAATTTTTTTGTAGAGGCAGGGTCTTGCTATGTTGGCCAGACTGGTATCCTGCCCTTAAGTGAGCCTTCCGCCTTGGCCTCCCCATGGATTGGGATTACAGATTACAGGTGTGACCCACTGCACCTGGCCTCAAGGACACTCTTAAGTAAAACTGTCTTTTTTTTTTTTTCTACTTTTAGAGCAGGGAGGTGAAGCATATAATGACCACATACGGAGTTTGTGCCACTGCCTTGTCATAGTACGGAGCCAGAAATTTTACCTACAATTATTTTTTATCATTAGTTTAAATGTCAACTCAGGGAAAAAGACAAATAATATCTTGCTATTATTGTGAGGATAATTTTGACTTTGCGGTTTGCTTGAAAGTATCTCAGGAACCCTAGGAGTCTGCAACCCACACTCTGATAACTGGTGCTTTAACATTTGGTAGGAAGACATTATTTATATATTTTCAGTTATTTTAAATTTGTTGCCTGGGCCCAGTGGCTCATGCCTGTAATCCCAGCACTTTGGGAGGCAGAGGTAGGTAGATCAGCTGAGGTCAGGAGTTCAAGGCCAGCCTGGCCAACATGGTAAAACCCTGTCTCTAATGAAAATACAAAAATTAGCCTAGCATGGTGGCATGCACCTGTAATCCCAACTACTTGGGAGGCAGAGACAGGAGAATGGCTTGAACCTGGGAAGCAGACGTTGCAGTGAGGTGAGATCATGCCACTGTACTCCAGCCTGGATGACAGGGTGAGACTCTGTCTGCAAAAAAAAAATAATAATAATAAATAAATAAATAAATAAATAAATTAGTTGAAGTTTGTTTTATGAGGCAGGACATGGTCCATTTTTGGTGAATATTGCATATGCACATAAAAACAATGTATATTCTGCTTTGCTTGTGCACTTGAAAGTAATGTGTATTCTACTTACTGTAGAGTGTTCTGCAAATGCCCATCAGATCCAGTTGGTAGCTGGTGGTGTTCAGTTTTTCTGTATTCTTGCTAATATTTTTCTCTACTTTTCTATCAATTGCTATAAAAAGAGTGTTGTCATCTCATTGTAACTGTGGATTTGTGCATTTTTCCTTTTAAATCTGTCAGTGTTTTGCTTTATATATCTTGAAGCTCTGTTGTTAGCACATACACATTTAGGATTGTTATGTCTTCATGGTGAATTGACCCTTTTGTTGTTAGGTAGTGTCCCTGTTTATGCCTGCTAATTTGACTTGTTCTGAGACCTAGTTTGCCTGATATTAATATAGCCACTCTTTCTTCCTTATTTTTTAGAAGGATTAAAAAATAAAATAAGGTTGGGTACAGTGGCTCAAGCCTGTAATCCCAGCACTTTGGGAGGCTGAGACAGGTGGATCACGAGGTCAGGAGATTGAGACCATCCTGGCTAACACGGTGAAATCCTGTCTCTACTAAAAAATACAAAAAAATAGCTGGGCGAGGTGGCGGGCACCTGTAGTCCCAGCTACTCGGGAGGCTGAGGCAGGAGAATGGCGTAAACCCGGGAGGCGGAGCTTGCAGTGAGCTGAGATCCGGCCACTGCACTCCAGCCTGGGTGACAGAGCAAGACTCCGTCTCAAAAAAAAAAAAAAAAAAAAAAAAAAAAAAAAAATATATATATATATATATATATATATATATATATATATATATAAATGAACCAGGTGTGGTGGCACACACATGTAATCCCAGCTACTTGGGAAGGTGAGGCGCGAGAATCACTTGAACCCAGGAAGTGGAGGTTGCAGTGAGCAGAGATCACGACCACTGCACTCCAGCCTGGGTGACAGAGTGAGACCCGGTCTAAAAATCAATAAATAAAATAAAATAGATGAGGTCCTACTGTGTTGTCCAGGCTGGTCTCCAGTTCCTGGGCTCAAGCAATCCTGACTTGGCTTCCCAAAGTGATTCGGTTATAGGCGTGAGCCCATGTCCAGCCACACTCTTAAAAGGTGTGATACTTTTTAAAACTAGTAAACACTTTTGTAAAACTAGTGTTTCCACGATATTTCTTTTTCCACCCTTTCACATTTAACCTACCTCCATCATTATATTTAAAGTGAGAATTTTCTCCCCATGTCCAACTTTGACTTTAAAAGTGATTTTTTTTTTTTTTTTAATAGACAACGTCTCACTCTGTTGCCCAGGCTGGTGTGCAATGGCATGATTATAGCTCACTGTAACCTCAGATTCCTGGGCTCAAAAAATCCTCTCACCTCAATCTCCTCAGTAGGTAGGACTACAGGTGCACACCACCACACCTGGGTCATTTTTTGTATTTTTTGTGTTTTTTTGTAGAAACAGGGCCTTCTATGTTACCTAGGCTGGTTTGGAATTCCTGGCTTCAAATAATCCTTCTGCTTTGGGCTTCCAAAGTGTTGGGATTATAAAGAGTATTGACCGGGCATGGTGGTTAACGCCTGTATTTCACTCAGTGGTTTTAGCATCTCTCGGTAATCCTCGACTGACTCAATTGGAGATTACAAAGGGATGAGTTTCTGCTTTTCCTCTGTGTTTATCAGGAGGGCAGTCATTGGGTGTCTTGTTTTTAATAACAATCTTATTCCATGTGGGTTGCTATAACAAAATACTATAGACTGGGTGGGTTCTAAGCAACAAAAATGTGTTTCTTACAGGTCTGGAGGCTGGGAAGTCAAAGATCAAGTGCCAGCAGACTCAGCATCTAGTAAGGCCCATTTCCTAATTCCCACCTGGTGCCTTCCCACTGTATCCTCACATGGTAGAAGGGAGCAAGGCAGCTCTCTCTGGGGCACTAATTACATACACAAGGGCCTCCCAAAGGCTCCACCTTCCAAAGACAATACTGTCAGAGGGGTGCCAACCAGAGCAACTGCATCTTGAGTGGGGGCTGGGTAAAATGAGGCTGGGACCTACTGGGCTGCATTCCCAGATGATTAAGGCATTCTAAGTCATAGGATGAGATAGGAGGACAGCACAAGATACAGGTCATAAAGAACTTGCTGATAAAACAGGTTGCAGTAAAGAAGCTGGCTAAATCCCACCAAAACCAAGATGGCAAGTAACCTCTGGTGGTCCTCACTGCTATACTCCCACCAACGCCATGAAAGTTTACAAATGCCATGGCAACGACAGGAAGTTACCCTATATGGTATGTAAAAAGGGGAGGCATGGCCAGGCATGGTGATTCACGCCTGTAATTCCAGCACTTTGGGAGGCCGAGGCGGGCAGATTACCTGAGGTCAGGAGTTCGAGGCCAGCCTGGCCAAAATGGTGAAACTCTGTCTCTAGTAAGAATACAAAATTAGACTGGTGTGGTGGCATACGCCTGTAATCTCAGCTAGTTGGGAGGCTGAGACAGAAGAATTGCTTAAACCAGGGAGGCGGATGTTGCAGTGAGCCAAGATCGCACCATTGTACTCCAGCCTGGGTGACAACAGTGAAACTCCATCTCAAAAAAAAAAAATAGGCTGGGCACAGTGCCTCACGCCTGTAATCTTAGCACTTTGGGAGGTGGGTGGATCACCTGAGGTCAGGGGTTCAAGATCAGCTTGGCCAGCATGGCAAAAACCCGTCTCTACTAAAAATACAAAAATTGGCCAGGCTTGGTGGCTCATGCCTGTATTCCCAGCACTTTGGGAGGCTGAGGCAGGCAGATCACTTGAGGTCAGGAGTTCGAGTCCAGCCTGGCCAACATGGAGAAAACCTATCTGTACTAAAAATACAAAAATTAGCCAGGCGTGGTGGTGCATGCTTGTAATCCCAGCTACTCAGGAGGCTGAGGCAGGAGAATAGCTTGAACCCAGGAGGTAGAGGTTGCGGTGAGCTGAGATCGCACCACTGCACTCCAGCCTGGGGAAAAAGAGTGAAATTCTGTCTCGAAAAGAACAAATAAATAAAAATACAAAAATTAGCCGGGCATGGCGACAGGTGCCTATAATCCCAGTTACTCGGGAGGCTGAGGCAGGAGAATCGCTTGAACCCAGAGGGTGGAGGTCACAGTGAGCCGAGATCGCGCCATTTCACTCCAGCCTGGGTGACAGAGCAAAACTCCATCTTCAATAAATAAATAAATAAAAGGTAAAAAATAAAAAAAAATTTAAAAGGGAGGTATGAATAATCTACCCCTTGTTTAACATATAATCAAGAAATCACCATAAAAATGGGCAATTAGCAGCCCTTGGGGCTGCTCTGTCTATGGTGTAGCTATTCTTTTATTCCCCTATTTTCTTTTCTTTTTTTTTTTTTTTTTTTGAGACAGAGTCTCGCTCTGTCGCCCAGGCTGGAGTGCAGTGACGCGATCTCAGCTCACTGCAAGCTCCGCCTCCCGGGTTCACACCATTCTCCTGCATCAGCCTCCGGAGCAGCTGGGACTACAAGCACCCGCCACCTCACCCGGCTAGTTTTTTGTATTTTTTAGGAGAGACGGGGTTTCACCATGTTAGCCAGGATGGTCTCAATCTCCTGACCTTGTGATCCGCCCGTCTCAGCCTCCCAAAGTGCTGGGATTACAGGCTTGAGCCACCGCGCCTGGCCTATTCCTCTATTTTCTTAATAAACTTGCTTTCACCTTACTCTGTGGACTCACCCTGGATTCTTCCTTGCGCAAGATCCAAGAACCCTCTCTTGGGGCCTGGATCTGGACTGGACCCCTTTCCCGTAACAATACCATTGAGGCAGAAATTTAAAAACAAATATGCATTCATTCACTCTAAGAAAAGTAACAGACAAGGCAAGGGTTAAAAGAAAAATAACAAGTTTTCCTCTGCCTAGGAAAGGAAAGAACAGCAAGCTCACTTCAAGGACAGTTATATGATAACACTGTTTGAGAAGCCAAGGCCAGAGGAGTGTGCTCCAGACACCTCCCCTCCAGAGTAAGGTTGAAGGAAAAAAAAGAGAGAAAGACAATTTTTTTTTTACTGTTACTCCTTTCCCTGTTTTCTTAAGCATGATTATGTTTTACAAATGTCTGTATTTAGCCAGTTCATGTTTTTCTTTCAATGCAGCTACAAGGCCACCGGCTATGCAAGGCCACAAGTTATGCTATGCTATAGATTATGTGACCTATCGTATGATTGGCTGCTTTTGTTTTACTTTTGTAAGCTAGCTTGTAAAAACCCCGCTGTGTCTTTGATCTAGGCTCTGCTCTTTGGATGTGAGCCCACTGAGCTGGTGTGTACCTAAAATAAACAATCCTCCTGTACTCTTATATCGGTCTGGGCAGATCCCCTGAGGTCAGGAGTTCAAGACCAGCCTGGCCAACATGGTGAAACCCTGTCTCTACTAAAAAATTACAAAAATCAGCTGGGCGTGGTGGCGTGTGCCTGTAATCTCAGCTACTCAGGAGGCTGAGGCTGGAGAATCTCTTGAACCTGGGTGGCAGAGGTTTCAGTGAGCTGAGATCGCGCCACTGCACTCCATCCTGGGCGACGGAGCAAGACTCGGTCTCAAAAATAGAAAAAGGAAAGAAAGGAAAAGAAACACGGCTCGTCAGAATTCTCAAAGGTAAGTACGTGGAAGGAGTCTCAGGCCATCCATTAAAGAGATTCTTATCCAGCCCCTTCACTTTCCAGAAGGACTCAGGCCCAGAGATGGGAAAGGACTCACTCAAAGTCTCCCAATGTGAGTTGTTAATGTCCCAGAAGAGCTATTTCGTTCGCAATTACTGGGATATTAAGTTTAAATGATTTGCCCAAACTCTCCCTAGCTGCGTGGAGCTTAACCAGGCGTGCCCATCTGAGTTACCTGGGAATCTTTTATAGAACGCCTGTGCTTCCTCTTCCCCCAGCTTCTGACTCAGCAGGCTCTGGGGTGGTATCTATATTTTGAAAAAGCCCAGATGATTTCTTTGTTTTGGATTTTTTTTTTTTTTTTTGAAGTTCACTTTTATTTTTATTTTTAAATATTTCGCTAGTAATTAACAATGCTGGCTAGGCACATTGACTCGCACCCGTAATGTCAGCACTATGGGTGGCTGAGGTGGGAGGATTGCTTGAACCCAGGAGTTTGAGACCAACCTGGACAACATAGGGGGACCCCATCTCTACAAAAAATGAAGAAATGCCCGGGTGCAGTGGCTCACACTTGTAATCCCAACACTTTGGAAGGCTGAGGCGGGCGAATCACAAGGTTAGGAGTTCAAGACCAGCCTGGCCAACACGGTGAAACCCCGTCTCTACTAAAAATACAAAAAATTAGCTGGGCGTAGTGGCAGGCGCCTGTAACCTCAGCTACTTGGGAGGCTGAGGCAGGAGAATCGCTTGAACCCAGGAGGCAGAGATTGCAGTGAGCTGAGATCGTGCCACTGTACTCTAGCCTGGGTGACAGAGTGAGATTCTGTCTCAAAAAAAAAAAAAAAAAAAAAAAAAAATTAGCCAGGCACGATGGTCTGTGCCTATAGTCTCAGCGGCTCGAGAAGCTGTGGTGGGAGGATCACCTCAGCCTGGGAAGTAGAGGCTGCAGTGAGCCGTGATTGCACTGTCCTCAGAAACAGGCTGGGTCTGGCTGCGTTTTCGTTTTCTCGTGGCCCAGTAACAGGAAGGGAATTTCTTGCTGTAACTGGATACAGGGAGAAGGTGGGAGATAATTCCACCAGAACAACTCAAAGTGTTACAATTTTCTTAGTGTTGATGTAGGTTGGGGATAAGTGCCTACCTGCAGTATAGCATTCGCGGAAGTCTATAGGTAACTAATTTTGTTTCAACTAGGTCAGAGACAGAGAAACCTTTTTTAAGTCCAATTAAGCTGTGAGGGCCCAAGTATCTTCAAGGCCTATCTACCGTGGTACCAGAGTGATTCCTTCTTTATTATCTGTTTTACGGCTTGGTCTGGAGAGCTGCCTTAGGCTCTCCGGTGAATCTATTCAAACAGCTGCCTCTGTTACCCTGACTCATCTCAGATTTAGTTGACCCAAGTCAGGTCCTGGCACTAGGGATGTAAGGCTGTCTACTATTTTGATGTGCTCCAGGTTAGGGAGAAGCCCCTACAAGACTCCTACTGATCACATGTTTCATTTCTAGCTTTGATATTTGGGCACCGATTTCCCTAGGTTTAACTATTTGCTCAGTGTTACAGCAGCACTGTGGAAAGTTGTCTGGGTACCTGGAGTGCTATGCAGGCTTGTCTGTGTGAGTAGCAGGGAGGTTTGGCCTGTCACAGTGTCACTGCACTTCAGCCTGGGCAATAGAGTGAGATCCATCTCAACCCTTTTAGGGTTGGGACAGACTACAAGAACAAAACGCAGTTTAATACAAGACAAGCAGGTTTATGGTAGGGCGCGATGGCTCACACCTGTAATCCCAGCACCTGGGGAGGCCCAGGTGGGCAGATCACCTGAGGTCAGGAGTCGAGACCAGCCTGGCCAACATGGTGAAACCCGTCTCTACTAAAAATACAAAAATTAGTCGGGTGTGGTAGTGTGTGCCTGTAGTCCCACCTACTAGGGAGGTCGAGGCAGGAGAATCACTTGAACCCGGGAGACGGAGGTCACAGTGAGTCGAGATTGTGCCATTGCACTTCAGCTTGGGTGACAAAAGCAAAACTCCATCTCAAAAAATAAATAAATTAAAATAAAATAAAATAAAATAAAATAAAATAATTGGTTTAGTATTTAAGTATGGGATAACAAAAATTAAAAACAAAAAACAAAAAACTTGGTTGCAGTGGCACCAAGAAAAGGCAGTTTTCCAATAGACAGAAAATACCTGAAGCTGGTAACTAGCAGCTTCCCGATAAGATCTCAGGAGTTGGGGCTGGGCATGGTGGCTCACGTTTGTAATCCCAGCAATTTGGGAGGCCAAGGCCGGAGGATCAGGAGGTCAGGAGTTCAAGACCAGCCCGGTCAACCTGGTGAAACCCCGTCTCTACTGAAAATACAGAAATTAGCTGGGTGTGGTGGCGGGCTCCTGTAATCCCAGCTACTAGGGAGGCTGAGAATCGCTTGAACCCAGGAGGCAGAGGTTGCAATGAGCTGAGATCATGCCACTGCACTCCAGCCGGGGTGACAGAGCAAGACTCCATTTCACACACACACAAAAAAAACCACACACACACAATAACAACAACAACAACAACAAAATAACGGAGTTGGGTAGTTGGGTGAGTGGGCTCAGGCATACACACTAAAAGGCAAAATGGCCTTTTTTTTTTGAGACAGAGTTTCGCTCTTGTTGCCCAGGCTGGAGTGCAGTGGCGCGATCTCGGCTCACTGCAAACTCCGCCTCCCGGGTTCAAGCGATTCTCCTGCCTCAGCCTCCCGAGTAGCTGGGATTACAGGCATGTGCCACCACCCCGGCTAATTTTGTATTTTTAGTAGAGATGGGGTTTCTCCATGTTGGTCAGGCTGCTCTTGAACTCCCGACCTCAGGTGATCCACCTGCCTCGGCCTCCCAAAGTGCTGGAATTACAGGTGTGAGCTACGGCGCCCGGCAAAATGGCTTTTTATAACATCTCTCCGGGAACACTTGATTGGTAAGGGAGAAACACTGAAGGGAGTAAAGACACTGTGCATGCAGCCCCTCCCAAGTGCTGGCAGCCGCTTCACATGCAGACAGCCCACCATAAAGGAAGAATCCAGGGAGAAGGGATGCACCCCCTCAGAAGGATGCCAACATGTAAAACCCCAAGTCAAAGGTCAAACCACGCACTTGAATCTCTCAAGCCACACGCTTGGCCCTCTTCCAAGTGTACCACCACACTCAGCTAATTTTTTTAAAGTTGTTTTTAGAGGCAGGTTTTTTGGTTTGTTTGTTGTTTTTTTTGAGACGGAGTTTTGCTCTTGTTGCCCAGGCTGGAGTGCAGTGGCGCGATCTCGGCTCATTGCAACCTCCGCCTCCCGTGTTCAAGTGATTCTCCCGCTTCAGCCTCCCGAGTAGCTGGGATTACAGACACCCGCCATCACGCCTGGCTAACATATATATATATATATATATATATATATATATATGGTAGTTTTAGTAGAGACAGGCTTCCTCCATGTTGGCCAGGCTGGTCTCGAACTCCTAACCTCGTGATCCACCCACCTCGGCCCCCAAAAGTGTTGGGATTACAGGCGTGAGTCCCTGCGCCTGGCCCATAATTTTTTTTTTTTTTTTTTTTTTTTTTTTAGAGACAGGGTTTTTATAAAGTTTTTTTTTAGAGGAAGGTCTCGAGCTCCTAGCCTCAAGCAATCCTCCTGCCTCCACCTCCCAAAGCACTGGGATTACTCCACCGCGCCCAGCGCCAGCTAATAGAACGGAATTGAATTGTAGTGTACACCCAGCTGGTGTCTGCAGAGGACCGGAGAATTGCTTGATGTAGGAAGAATGCCCCCACTAGCTCCCCCATCTGGTGTAAGAAGTGAAGTGGCCAGAGGTATTTGTGCAGCACAGCGGGGTGGGGCGGGGGGAACGCCAGTATTTTCCCTTAGCTAATGTAGGGAAAGAAACACCTTTTTTTCCTAAACAGCTATGTCTCTAATTTTTAAATAAATGGGATCGTAGCATTTGTATTGTTCCCTAACCTGCTTTTTTAAGTTAATGATATGTCTTGAATATCTTTTCAAAGGCGGGCACCATGGCTCAAGCCTGTAATCCCAGCACTTTGGGAAGCCGAGGCTCTGTCTCAAAAAAAAGAAAAACCTTTAGGCTGTACTTAAGATACATAAGGAGGACTGTGCACACACCCTGTGGATTAAGTGTGTATTGCAGGGGACAAGGGAAAGCTCTCCCTTCCCCATATGAAGTTTCCCTGAAGAATTAACTCATAGAAAGTAGATCATGCTGGGTACGGTGGCTCACACTTGTAATCCCAGCACTTTGGGATTAAAAAAATTTAATTAGCTGGGCATGGTGGTGGGCACCGTGGTCTCAGCTACTCAGAAGGCTGAGGTAGGAGGATTGCTTAAGCCCAGGAGTTCATGGTTACAATGAACCATGATAGCACCACTGCACTCCAGCCCGAGTGACAGAGCAACATGCTGTCTCAAAGAAACCAAAAAAGGCAGATTAATTGAATAAAAGGCATACACATGTTCTTGATGTGTACATGGGAGAACCATGGAGTGATTTCCACCTTGCCCAACAGGGTTCAGAAGCTTGTTACCATCCTGGCAAAACAGGTTATGGAAGTGGGGAGAAGGGAAATTCTACTGAGCCTCTCAATAAAGGATTACCAGGGAGAATGAATGGATTGGTGAACAGAAATTAACTTTCGTCCCCTGTGCGACTGGGTGGGGCTGGTGTCTCGGGTGGTAAAATAATTTATCAAGATAGACATAGGTAAAGAAAGGCAGGGATGGGCCAGGCACGGTGGCTCACGCCTGTAATCCATGCACTTTGGGAGGCTGAGGCGGGCGTATCACTTGAGATCAGGAGTTGAGACCAGCCCGGCCAACATGGTGAAACCTGGTCTCTACTAAAATACAAAAAAAATTTACCTGGGCGTGGTGATGGGTGCCTGTAGTCCCAGCTACTTGGAAGGCTGAGGCAGGAGAATCGCTTGAACCCGGGAGGCAGAGGTTGCAGTGAGCGGAGATTGCACCACTGCAGCCTGGGCGACAGAGTGAGACTCTGCCTCAAAATAAAATAAAAATTAAAAGTTTGAGAAGCACTGTTTTAGGGGATTTTGAAGATTGACTAAGATAGTGAATATTATAACTATATAGTGAATATATTCATTATGTAATTATACAATGAATATAACAGAATCTGGCCTGTAATGGGACCTCTTTCTATATTTGTTGAATGAATGCATGAGTAACCCCTTGATTTAAATGTGTTTGTTTACACTTTACACCAGAGGAAAGAAAGTCTCAGATGGGCCAGGCACGGGGGCTCACGCCTGTGATCCCACCACTTTGGGAGGCTGAGGAGGGTGGATTACTTGAGGTCAGAAGTTCGAGACCAGCCTGGCCAATATGGTGAAACTCCATCTCTACTAAAAATACAAAAAAATTAACCAGCAATGTTGGCGGGTGGGCGCCTATAGTCCCGGCTACTCGGGAAGCTGAGGCAGAATAGCTTGAACCCAGGAGGCAAAGGTTGCAGTGCACCGAGATCGCACCACTGCACTCCAGCTTGGGCGACAGAGCAAGACTTCATCTTAAAAAAAAAAAAAAGGCCGGGCGCAGTGGCTCACACCTGTAATCCCAGCACTTTGGGAGGCCGAGGCAGGCGGATCATGAGGTCAGGAGATTGAGAGGATCCTGGCTAACATAGTGAAACCCCATTTCTACTAAAAATGCAAATAAAAAATAGCTGGGCGTGGTGGCGGGTGCCTGTAGTCCCAGCTACTCGGGAGGCTGAGGCAGGAGAATGGCGTGAACCTGGGAGGCAGAGCTTGCAGTGAGTCAAGATCACTCCACTGCACTCCAACCTAGGAGACAGAGCCAGACTCCATCTCAAAAAAAAAAAAAAAAAAAGAAGAAGAAGAAGAAGAAGAAAGAAAGACTCAGATGGATATTAGGTGCACTGGTCAAACGAGTAAAATGCTGGGGGCATAGGGCATGGTGTTTGGGGAGAGTAAAAAAAGGAGGTTCCTTCCCAGAGACTTTAAGGCCAGGACAAAAAACTGTACCATTAAATATTCTGGCAGAAAAGGCTGTGCCCCATCTAAATAGAGATGCAATTTAGAGAGACCAAGGGGGTGCCAAGCCTGGGGTCTCACAGACAATATTTATGCATCCAAAAGACCAACATAGCCTGGTGTGGTGGCTCACGCCTGTAATCCCAGCACTTTGGGAGGCTGAGGCAGGTGGATCATCTGAGGTGAGGAGTTCAAGACCAGCCTGGCCAACATGGTGAAATCCTGTCTCTACTAAAAATACAAAAAGTAGCTGGGCGTGGTGTCACATGCCTGTAATCCCAACTACTCAGGAGGCTGAGGCAGGAGAGTCGCTTGAACAGAGATCCCGCCACTGCACTCCAGCCTGGGCAACAGAGTGAGACTCTATCTAAAACACAAACAAACAAACAAAGATCAACGTAATCACCCTTGCATTCATCCACGAAGACTTATGCAGCCCTGCTATGTGCTTGGTGCTGGGCGAAAGAAAAAGAGAGGTGACCCTATCTCTAGAGAAGCTGACAATGACAATTTAAAATCTACAGTGGGAGGGCCTGGCACAGTGGCTCACACCTGTAATCCCAGCACTTTGGGAGGCCAAGGTGGACAGATCATTTGAAGTCAGGAGTTTGAGACCAGCCTGGCCAATGTGGTGAAACCCTGTCTGCACAAAAAATACAAAAATTAGCCAAGCGTGGTGGTGGACACCTGTAATCCTAGCTACTCGGGAGGTTGAGGCAGGAGAATTGCTTGAACCCTGGAGGCAGAGGTTGCAGTGAACTGAGATCATACCACTGAACTACAGCCTGGATGACAGAGCGAGACTTCGTCTCAAAAAAAAAAAAAAAAAAAAAAAAAAAAAAAAAAAAAAAAAAAAACAAAGAAAAAGAAAAAATAAAAAAATAAAATTTACAGCGGGAGAGAAGTGCTCTGAGAACAAACTGAAATAGCTAAGGATTGATGAGGGGAGGGATAAAGGTTTAGGAGATCAAGTGCCTGGGAAAGCCTCCTGAAGAATCACATAGAAGATGAAATCTGAAGAGCACAATTTGGGGAAAATTGGAAGACTTGAAATAGGCGAAAGAGATTACTGGCTAGCCTTTCAATGACATGCTGGAGCCCTCAGGGATTATGTAGTTCTGGGTTGCTTAAAGGCTCTTCTTGACTGGGTATAGTGGCTCATGCCTGTAATCCCAGCACTTTGAGAGGCTGAGGCAGAAGGATCACTTGAGACCAGGGGTTTAAGACCAGCCTGGGCAAGACAGCGAGATCCTGTCTCTTGGACATTGCAGACAAAGGACAGCCTTGCAAAGAAACCATATTTCTGCATCTCTGCCCATGCAAATACATTCTGTCCAGTTGGAAGATATCATCCTGGCTGTGGAAAAGTCAATTGTACAGCCATGTGTAAATTAATTGCAGTATTTGTTCTTCTTCTTCCTCCTCCTCCTCTTCTTCTCCTTCTCCTTCTCCTTCTTTTTGAGACAGAGTTCTGCTCTTGTTGCCCAGGCTGGAGTGCAATGGTGCGACCTCGGCTCACTGCAACCTCTGCCTCAACAATTGTCCTGCCTCAGCCTCCTGAGTAGCTGGGATTACAGGCATGTGCCACCACGCCCAGGTAATTTTGTGTTTTTAGTAGAGACGGGGTTTCTCCATATTGGTCAGGCTGGTCTCAAACTCCCGACCTCAGGTGATCTGCCCGCCTCAGCCTCCCAAAGTGCTGGGATTACAGGTGTGAGCCACCGCTCCCAGCCTTAATTGCAGCATTCCTTTACTCCATTCAGGCACACTTCGTTTGATTACATTTTGCTTTATTGCATTTTGCAGATACTGCGTTTTTTACAAACTGAAGGTTCGTGGCAACCCTATACCCAGCAACTCAATTGGCGCCATTTTTCCCCCAACAGTCTGTGTTCACTTCATGTCTCTGTGTCACACTTTGGTAATTCTTGCAATAGTTCAATCTTTTTCATCATTATTATATTTGCTATGGTGATCTATAATCAGTGATCCTTGACGTCACTATTGTAATTGTTTTGTGTGTTTGTTTGTTTGTTTGTTTTTGGAGACACAGTCTCGCTCTGTCGTCCAGGCTGGAGTGCAGAGGCACAATCTCTGCTCACTGCAAGCTCCGCCTCCCGGGTTCACGCCATTCTCCTGCCTCAGCCTCCTGAGTAGCTGGGACTACAGGCACCCGCCAAGCCTGGCTGATTTTTTGTATTTTTAGTAGAGACGGGATTTCACCGTGTTAGCCAGGATGGTCTCAATCTCCTGACCTCGTGATCCATCCACCTCAGCCTCCCAAAGTGCTGGGATTACAGGCATCAGACACTGCACCCAGCCACTATTGTAATTGTTTTGGGACACTGTGAACTGTGTCCGTATAACATGGTGAAATTTTTTTTTTTTTTTTTTTTAGATGGAGTCTCACTCTGTTGCCCAGGCTGGAATGTGGTGGCACGATCTAGGCTCAATGCAACTCTGCCTACCAGGTTCAAGTGATTCTCGTGCCTCAGCCTCCTGAGTAGCTGGGACTACAGGTGCGTGCCTGCCCCTATGCCCGGCTAATTTTTGTATTTCTTTTTCTTTTTTTTTTTTTAGTAGAGACAGAGTTTTACCAAGTTGTCCAGGCTGGTCTCAAACTCCTGGCCTCAAGGGATCTGTCCAGCCTCCCAAAGTGCTGGGATGACAGGCGTGAGCCACTGCGCCTGCCCCGAGATGGTGAATTTAATTGATAAATGTGTGTGTTCTGACTCTTCCATTGACTCACCATTTCTCTGTCTCTTTCCCTCTTAAGGGCAGCCCTATTCTCTGAGACACAACAGTACTGAAATTAGGCCAGCTGATAACTGCTCAATGGCCTCTAAGTGTTCAAATGAAAGGAAGAGTCCTGTCTCTCAGTTTTAATCAAAAGCTAACAATGATTAAGCATAGTGAGGAAGGCATTCCAACAGCCGAGACAGGCTGGATTTAGGCCAGTTAGTAACCCTACAATGGCCTCTCAGTGTTCAAGTGAAAGAAGTGTCACATGTCTCTTGCTTTAAATCAAAAGCTGGAAATGATTAGGCTTAACGAGGAAGGCATGTCAAAAACTGAGATAGGCCGAAAGCTAGGCCTCTTGCACTAAGCAGTTAGTCAAGTTGTTAATGCAAAGGAAAAACTTTTGAAGGAAATTAAAAGTGCCACTCCAATGAGTACATGAGTGATAAGAAAGTGAAACAGGCTTATTGCTGATATGGAGAAAGTTTGAATGGTCTGGATAGAAGATCAAACCAGCCACAACATTCCCTTAAACCAAAGACTAGGCCGTGCACGGTGGCTCACACCTCTAATCCCAGCACTTTGGGAGGCTAAGGCGGGAGGATCACCTGAGGTCAGGAGTTCAAGACCAGCCTGGCCAACAGGCTGGAGTACAGCCATGAGATCTCAGCTCACTGCAACCTCCACCTCCTGGGTTCAAGCAATTCTCTGCCTCAGCCTCCAGAGTAGCTGGGATTACAGGTACACAGCCACCACACCCAGCTAATTTTTGTATTTTTAGTAGAGACCGGGTTTCACCATGTTGGTCAGGCTGGTCTCGAACTCCTGACCTCATGATCCACACGCCTTGGCCTCCCAAAGTGTTGGGATTACAGGCGTGAGCCACCGTGCCTGGCCATGTCCTTACTTTTACCTTGGTGAATTGCATATGTTTTGATATGTAGCCTTACATCTGTACTTGGAAGGAGAAAGGATATAGTTAACCCCGTAAATGAATCCATCCCTACACATAGAAATCAAACTCTTCCTTCTAAAATAACACCACATGCCCAATATCCCAAATGGACATCCTGACTCCCATACTCGCTGCTTCCTGTCCCACCCAACCTGACTCATAAAAATAGTCTCCAGAGTCTGTCCAGTCTCAACATCTGATTCATTCCCTTTTCTTTCTCTCCCTCCCCTCCCCTCCTCTCCCCTTCCCTTCCTTCTTTGTTTTTTTTGAGACAGAGTTTTGCTCTTGTTGCCCAGGCTGGAGTGCAATGCTGCGATCTTGGCTCACTGCAACCTCTGCCTCCCAGGTTCAAGCGATTCTCCTGCCTTACCCTCCCTAGTAACTGGGATTACAGGCATGCGCCACCATTCCTGGCTAATTTTGTATTTTTAGTAGAGATGGGTTTCACCATGTTGGTCAGGCTGGTCTCAAACTCCCGTCCTCAGGTGATCTGCCTGCCTCGGCCTCCCAAAGTCCTGGGATTACAGGCGTGAGCCACCGCGCCCGGTCTTTCTCTGTCTCTTTTTTTCTCTCTTTCTGTCCTTCCCTCCCTCCCTCCCTCCCTCCCTCCCTCCCTCCTCCCTCCCTCCCTTCCTTCCTTCCTTCCTTCCTTCCTTCCTTCCTTCCTTCCTTCCTTTTCCTTCCTTCCTCCCTTCCTCCCTCCCTCCCCTCCCTTCTCTCTCTCTCTCTGTCTTCCTCTTCTTCCTTCTTCTTTTTCTACTTTCCTCTTCTTCCCTCCCCCCCTTTTTTTTTTTGAGACAGTCTTGCTCTGTTGCCCAGGCTGGAGTGCAGCGGTGTGATCTCGGGGCACTGCAACCTCCATCTCCTAGGTTCAAGTGATTCTTGAGCCTCGGCCTCCCAAATAGCTGTGATTATGTGCCTGCACCACCATGCCTGGCTAATTTTTGTATTTTTAGTAGAGACAGGGTTTTGCCATGTTGGCCAGGTTGGTCTGGAACTCCTGGGCTCTGTGATCCGCCCACCTCAGCCTCCCAAAGTGCTGGGATTACAGGCATGAGCCACCGTGCCTGGTCACTCACCTTTTCTTCTGTATATTCACCTTCAGTGCCCTTTGCCAGGTGCCTATCTGGGTGGCTTACACGGAACAGTGAAAACTCCTTCCATCCTCTCCTAATCTAGCCGGCCCCTTAAATTCACTCTTCTAAAATACACAGGTGCTGACCTGGCATGGTGGCTCACGCTTGTAATCCTAGCACTTTGGGAGGCCGAGGCAGGAGGATCATTTGAGCCCAGGAGTTGGAGACCAGCCTGGACAACATAGCAAGAGCCTCTCTCATTATAAAAATAAAAATAAGTGCACAGGTGTTCACAGGCTTTCAATGCATTCCACTGGCCTCAGGATGATGTTTTCCAGCTGGAGACTTTAGGTCTGAACCCTACATATCTTCCTAAACTGGCCTCCTGCCACTGTCTTCTAGTCTGGCTGCGCCAAATCACAGCTAGTTCTGCAGGCCACTGTCTTTTATCCTCTCTGCTTTTGCACACATTGTTCTTACTGCCTGGAGAGCTTCCCTTTTTGCTTGACAAATAAAAATCCTTTGAGGCCGAGTTCAAATGACATCTGTTTGGTAGAGGCTTCCCTGATGACCCTCCCCATAAATTGGGGAATTCACCAGTCCTTTTTGCACAGGCCTCTGTTTCATAGCTGTGATGTAGGTAGACGGATCTCTTCCAGGGCAGGGGCCCCAACCCCACCTCTGTTTTATTGCATGTTGCAGAGCCCTGTATGGGGCTAGGCAAAGTAGGCTCAGTACATATTTGTTGAATGAATGAACGAATTCCTCATTTGACAGATAAGGAAACTGAGGCCTAACCCAATGTTGTGCTGAATCCCTACTTTTTTTTTTTTTTTTATGAGACAGAGTTTCACTCTTGTTGCCAAGGCTGGAGTGCAATGACGTGATCTTGGCTCACTGCAACCTCCACCTCCTGGGTTCAAGCAATTCTCCTGCCTCAGCCTCCTGAGTACCTGGGATTATAGGCATGCACCACCACGCCCGGCTAATTTTGTATTTTTACAAAATTACAGGGTTTCTCCATGTTGGTCAAGCCGGTCTCGAACTCCTGACCTCAGGTGATCCACCCGCCTCAGCCTCTCAAAGTGCTGAGATTACAGGCGTGAGCCACCGTGCCTGGCCAAAGTACACCCGCTGAATCCCTATTAACCTCAATAGGGAAGGCATCAGGTTCAAGAGACCAGAGAAGAGACCCAGAGACAGCAAATTAGACACGAGTTTGTTTGTTTGAGACGGAGTCTCACTTTGTCACCCAGGCTGGGGTGCAGTGGCATGATCTCAGCTCACTGCAACCTCTGCTGCCCGGGTACAAACGATTCTCCTGCCTCCGCCTCCCAAGTAGCTGGGATTACAGGCGCCTGACACTGTGCCTGGCTAATTTTTGTAGTTTTTTAGTAGAGACAGGGTTTCACCATGTTGGCCAGGCTGGTCTTGAACTCCAGACCTCGTGATCCACCCACCTTGGTCTCCCAAAGTGCTAGGATGACAGGCATGAGCCACCACTCCTGGCTTGTTTGTTTTTGAGACAGGGTCTCACTTTGTCACTCAGGCTGGAGCGCAGTGGTGGGATCACAGCTCATTGTACCCTCAACTTCCTGTTGGGCTCAAGGGATCCTCCCACCTCAGCCTCCTAAGTAGCTGGGACCACAGGCATGCACCATCATGCCTGACTACTTTTTGTGTTTTTTGTAGAGATGGGGTTTCACCATGTTTCCCAGGCTGGTGTCAAACTCCTGAGCTCAAGCTACTCATCAGCCTCAGCTTCCCAAACTGTTGGGATTATAGTCATGAGCCACTGTGCCCAGCCAACATAGGTTTTTTTTGTTTGTTTTTGTTTTTGTTTTGAGATGGAGTCTCACTGTCACCCAGGCTGGAGTGCAGTGGTGCGATCTCCGCTCACTGCAAGCTCCGCCTCCAGGGTTCACGCCATTCTCCTGCCTCAGCCGCCTGAGTAGCTGGGACTACGGGTGCCTGCCAGCATGCCCAGCTAATTTTTTGTAGTTTTAGTAGAGACGGGGTTTCACCGTGTTAGCCAGGATGGTCTCGATCTCCTGACCTCGTGATCCGCCCGTCTCGGCCTCCCAAAGTGCTGGGATTACAGGCATGAGCCACCGTGCCCAGGCCTAACATAGGGTTTTATTCAGAGCGTAGGGGAGAGTCCAGTGGCAGCGGGCTGGACAACATATCCGCCTTACATACACTCCAGTGGCGGTGTGCTGGACAGGAAAACCGCAGCTGGTTCAGCTCGTTACAAACAGCATGCAGTTTATACAGCATTTTCACTTAACACCTTTCCCTTAATGACCTCTATCTGGTAGCCTTCATTTAACCCAGAACTCAGGGCCTCAATCCTTTGTACAGTCTGTATTCCACACGACTGGCTGGGGGGGCTCAGGTGTTCCTCACAGACAAGGAACCAGTCTTCAGGTTGGCCACTCCCATATTCCTTAGCTTGGAACACACATTCAGGTGCATCTGCCATACAAGGTCATTCGAAGGGTATGCTTAAGTTATTGCTCTTAGGTGCGTTTACCCTACACCTAGTGAGCTATTTGTATGCTGGCAAGGCAATTCAGGTCTACTGATGCTCTCTTCTCTCTTGACTGGAAAGGGAATTCCTGAGGGAGAATAGTTTGCCCAGGACCCTTAGTGGCATTGCTTCTTTTGGAACCTTTATTACAATTTTAAATTGTCTTATTTTGGTCTGTGATAGCAGCATCTTATTCTCCTCTATATTCCTGCAGCCTGGTGCAGGACCCGGCACAGAGCAGGCCTGCAGTAAGAATCTCTTCTTGCTTAGGATTCCAAAGCCCCTTTTCCGATGAGGTTATTGATCCCTGAGTCTGATGCCATGAAAAACCAACCTGGAGTCAGATAGGCTTGAGCTCTGTCTTACTGCTCAAGTGCTCTGTCTTGAGCACTAGTTATGTGACTTTGTCAAGTTATTAACCTCTTGGATGGAAGTTAATTTTCTACGTAAAAAGGGGGCATATAGGTAGGTTATAATCCTTTGCATCCTGATTTTTTTTTTTTTTTTTTTTGAGACTAAGTTTTGCTCTTGTCACCCAGGCTGGAGTGCAATGGCATGATCTTGGCTCACTGCAACCTCCACCGCCCAGGTTCAAGCAATTCTCCTGCCTCAGCCTCCCAAATAGCTGGGATTACAGGTGCCCACCACCACCCCTGGCTAATTTTTGTATTTTTAGTACAGACGGGGTTTCACCATGTTGGCCAGGCTGGTCTCAAACTCCTGACCTCAGGTGATCCACCCACCTCGGCCTCCCAAAGTGCTGGGATTACAGGCATGAGCCACTATGCCTGGCCTTTTTTTTTTTTTTTTTTTTGAGATCCTGATTGGTCACCCAAGCTGGAGCACAGTGGTGCAATCTCGGCTCACTGCAACCTCTGCCTCCCGATTCAAGCAATTCTCCTGCCTCAGCCTCTGGGGTAGCTGGGACTACAGGCGTGCAGTCACCACAACCGGCTAATTTTTGTATTTTTAGTAGAGATGAAGTTTCACTGTGTTGGCCAGGCTGGTCTCAAACTCCTGACCTCAGGTGATCCACCCCCATCGGCCTTCTGAAGTGATGGGATTACAGGCATAAGCCACCATGCCCGGCCTGTATCCTGAAATTTTAAAATGCTTCTTAAATTATTTGGCAGCAAAAAGTAAACTGATGCATTTTTTGGGCAGCAAAGTCAGCCTTGAACTGATGTGAGTCTATTTATATTTATCCCACTCAATGTGAATATTCATGTTTCCTTACGGAATATTGTTTTTCTTTAAAGAGTACTGGATTACGTAATATACAGTATGTGCACCATAGTACCTTTCTAAAACTAAAAAAATGCTGAATTTTGAAACATATGTGGCCCCCAGGATTTCTAGCAATGGATTGAAGATCTATCAGTTATGTCCTTTGGGGATGGTGTGAGGATTGAGATAATTTTTTTTTTTTTTGAGACGGAGTCTCGCTCTGTAGCCCAGGCTGGAATGCACTGGTGCAATCTCAGCTCACTGCAGCCTCTACCTCCTGGGTTCAAGCGATTCTCCCGCCTCAGTCTCCCAAGTAGCTGGGATTAAAGACGCACACCATCGTGCCGGGCTAATTTTTGTATTTTTGATAGAGACGGGGTTTCGCCAGGTTGGCCAGGCTGGTTTAGAACTCCTGACCTCAGGTGATCCGCCTGCCTCAGCCTCCCAAATTGTTGGGATTATGGCTGAGTGAATGTTTTTTAAACCACGGTGGGAGCGAAGGCCAGGCCCAGAATAAAAGATGACAGGGTGGGACGGAGGAAGCAGAAGGTAATATGAGAGCGTGTGCTAGGGTTCAGCTATGAGGCTGAAGTCGACGGTTAGGAGAGAGTCTTCCGCGGCCGCTGAAGTTGATGCTTAATTCCGAGGAAACAACGAGGGGTCCATGTAAAGTAACGAGATACTTGATTCTTAGAAAGATTTGTAGGGGGCCGGGCGCGGTGGCTCACGCCTGTAATCCCAGCACTTTGGGAGGCCGAGGCGGGCGGATCACGAGGTCAGGAGTTCAAGACCAGCCTGGCCAACATGGTGAAATCCCGTCTCTACTAAAAATACAAAAAAAAAAAAAAAAATTAGCCGGGCGCATTCCTGTAATCCCAGCTACTCGGGAGGCTGAGGGAAGAGAATTGCTTGAACCGTGCCCCCGGAGGCGGAGGTTGCAGTGAGCCGAGATCGCGCCACTGCACTCCAGCCTGCGCGACAGAGCGAGACTCCGTCTCAAAAAAAAAAAAAAAAAAAAAAAAAAAGATTCGTAAGGGAGGAGGAGCCTGTAGGCAGGGAATCGGTCAGGACCCGAGTCACCCTGGAGCCCAAGCGGAGATCAGCGAAAGCCCTCGTTGATGCAGAGGTCTGGAAGGCATGGGGCTCAGGGAGGCTGGGCAGTTGGACTCGGCATGACCCGAGGTCGTGAGGCCGTTCCGCAGGCTTGGGACGCTCCTGAGACTCTCAGAATCAAGCGCGGGCCACTGCGTTAGCATGGGAGAAATGGCAGAGACAGGGCTTGAGGGAAGGAAGCCTGAGATTAAAGGTATTAAAGGCAAGTTGGTGTCGCGGCAAAACCAGCGTGGGAGGCAGGAAACAAGGGTTTCAGTCTTTCCTCGCCAATTCCAGAGATAGCTGCATATCACAGGAAAAAAAGCGACGCACCTTTTTTCTTCATTATTATCAAGTTTGGCTGCTACCGGACGCCGTAGACTTGCACACCAAACCCTCAGCCCACGTCTCCGCGGCTTTTCATTAAGTTTGAACCCGACCCCTCGCCGTAGAGTGTCTAATTTCGGTCTCAGAAGCTGACGTCCACCTCGGAACGAGTTAGGCGCGGAAGAGCATGCGTAGAAATGGCGCTCGGTACGTGCCCCCCGACCCGACGTCTGCCGCGGGGGCGCGCTCGCACGCCGGAAGGGGCGGAGCCAGATTTGATTTTATATAGTGAGCACCGACGGCAGGTCGACCTCTACCGGCGGGATTTGATGGCGTGATGGTATGTGTTGTAATGGCGTCCGATTCATTGTCATCGGCGTAGGCACGGGTGAATCCGCGACGCATCGCCGCCATCCCAGCTTGGCCGGCGCCAGGGGCTTGCTCTAGGGGCACAGGCGACCCAGCGGGGGCCTCAGTCAGGCCTATTTTCTGGAAAGTCGAGAGGCTTGTGGAGAAGAGCGCTTGGAGGACTGGCTTTGGGCCTGCAGGTCGGCCAGAGACAGGCTGTAAGGGTGGGAGCAGACTTGGAGGCCCGGCATTTTTAAAGCCATGAGTCATTGCTGAGTTTCGCTCTCACCAACTCCATCATTCGTTGGTATTAGGGCCCATAAGCAGCTTGTCTGGATAGGAGGACCTTGGGTGGGGGTTCTCGGCACCGTTCTCTTTGGGAGGTAAAGAAGCTTGCGGGAGGAGAGTGTTGTGGAGTCCTCCTGAAATATCTGGGACCGCTTGTGCACTTCGAAGGCCTCTGGAGCTCCCAGAAGCCACAGATGATGAACTTACTGACGGGCGGACAGAAACTGTGTGCTGATTGTCATGTTCTGATTTGGCTCTGCCGAGTTCTCTGGCCTACGTGTATCGGTGTAATTAGTGTCCGAGCGCTAGAGGCAGCCCATAGCGTAGTATCGGCTAGCTGCTACCCAGCATTTGTCCCTGGAGTGCCTTTCTTTAGTGGTCAAAACCTTGCTAATTTGCACATAAAGCTGCCTGTTAAGCAGTTTTTAGTGTCACTACTTAGTGTATTTTTGTGTGGTGTTAGAGAAAAAAACGGATGGCTCGTTTTCTTACAGGTTGAGAGGATTTGAAATAAGATTCAGCTGAAATTTTTTCGAATACAAAAGCATTCTTGACATGTGCGAGCCTGGAAGAGATAATTATCTTTTTACTCGGTTTGCTGGGTGTCTGGTCAGTGTTCAGTATTGCTGAGATTCGGAACTTAGGCAGCGGGGAACTAGAGAAGGGGGCACTGCTTTGGTTTGGGTGCTGACGGTGATTCCCCCCCCCCCCAGTCTCACAGAAAGTTCTCCGCTCCCAGACATGGGTCCCTCGGCTTCCTGCCCCGGAAGCGCAGCAGCAGGCATCGCGGGAAGGTTAAGAGCTTCCCTAAGGATGACCCGTCTAAGCCGGTCCACCTCACAGCCTTCCTGGGATACAAGGCTGGCATGACCCACATCGTGCGGGAAGTCGACAGGCCAGGATCTAGTATGTACGGGCCTCCTAAAAGTTGGGGGATAGGAGTGGAGGGGGAGGGAAACTGGAGAGATGGAGTCAAGCTGTTAACAGAGGGCAGACTGGTTGTCAGAACTGCTGTGACAGCAGACAACTTCAAGACTAATATTCCAAGGCTACAGATGGCCGGCACTGTTTGCTTTAGGTGCGGGTGGGGTATTGCTTTCAGAGCATAGTAAATTTGCCAGGAGCCTTAGCAAAGAAAAGTAACACTAGTGTAGGGGGTTGGAGCTGCCGAGGCTGGGATAAGAAGTGCCTCATTCATGTTTTACTTGTTCACGTGCATTTCACCTAAAAGCTTGAATAATGGCCACTTAATTGTGTGTTCCACTTGGAGATGTCTAACAGCACTGGTTGCTGAGCCATGGAGACATTAACGTTAGACAGTTGATACTCTAAACTGAGCTCAGAGCTATTTGTGTGTCCTAGTTAAATTTAGGACACTGAATTTTCCAGATAAATAGCAAATCTTGTCTGCCTCCAGAGGTTTCCGTAGAAGAGAATTGAAGCTGGACAGGTATTTGGTTATCTAGGGTCCTGATATTTTTTAAATTAGAGAACATAAATGCACTTTGAATGAGAGGTAGTAAGGACAGCCCTGAGTGTCCAGACTGCAGGTGTGGGGCCCAGTTGCCCTTCCGGCCTAAAGGGGCATTTTGCATTTTCCTAGAAAACATTACACCCCTTGCTTGGGCTCCTGCCAAGTCTGACTACTACTTTTTTTGCAGAGGTGAACAAGAAGGAGGTGGTGGAGGCTGTAACCATTGTGGAGACGCCACCCATGGTGGTTGTGGGCATTGTGGGCTACGTGGAAACCCCTCGAGGCCTCCGGACCTTCAAGACTGTCTTCGCTGAGCACATCAGTGATGAATGCAAGAGGCGTTTCTATAAGAACTGGTGAGGGAGGAGGCCCTGCAGTCCCTAGCTTGGGAGCTGGAGAACAGGGAGCAGCGTGTGCATGGTTTCTCAGCTCTGTAGCAGGCAGGGAGCTGCTGTCTCGGGTTTAGTTTGTCTCTTGAACAGAAAAATACCTGCGATCAGACTTTGGCCAGCCATCGGGCTTCAGCTGGAAGCCGACACCCTCATTCTGAGTCCAGGCTAGGGGGTGGTGGCTGAGGACCCAGTTGGTTGAGGAGTCCAACTAGAAACCAGGAGAGGTAGCAGGATGATTCAACCCCTACAGCCTCTGGCCCTGGCTGGAATGTCCCATTTCCTCCATCACTGAATGGGTGCTCCCCCAAGGCAGAAAGCTTGCTTTCTAGCACCCCGGAGCAAGAATTTTGTTTGAATGCTTGTAACTTAAATTAACCTTGTGGACCTCTGCTCAGCTCCGCTCGGCTCTGCCCGATGAGCTCCATCTAGGCTCCGCTTGCCGGTGGAAAAGGCTCCTTAGAAGCCGGCAATGAGCCCCATCCCCACGCGGTGCCAGTGTGTCTTCCGCTCACCCCTCGGAGGGGTGATGAAGGCCTGCACCCGGCCCCCTTCCCAACTCTACTCTGCTCCTGAAGGCATAAATCTAAGAAGAAGGCCTTTACCAAGTACTGCAAGAAGTGGCAGGATGAGGATGGCAAGAAGCAGCTGGAGAAGGACTTCAGCAGCATGAAGAAGTACTGCCAAGTCATCCGTGTCATTGCCCACACCCAGGTGAGTGCAGTTCCCCAGGGTGGCTTCGCCTGCCACTTAGTAAAAGTGACCTATGTGATCGTAGGGGTCCCGTGCCCCCATGTTTGTGAGTAGGCTTCTCCCTTGCCAGCAGAGGGCACTGTGTCCTTACTGGCCCTTAGCAAGGGAACCATGCCCCTTTAAAATTCAACTGGCTGACCCAACTGGTGACTCACCAGTGACACTGAAATGCCTGCCTGAAAGTCGGTTGTGAGGTGCTGGCTGCTTTCCTGGAAACCTAGTTTGTGAGCTGAGCAGGCCCTTTATTGACTTGGTTAGAGTGGGTGCCTCTTGCTGTCCTCTTACGGGTTATCCTGGCTGATTGCAAGTGCTGAGTAAAACCCCATGTGGTGAGGGCCACCACAGATTAGATTCCACCATTGAAATTTTGTCAGGACATTGCTGGGCTGTTACTGAGTGAACGCTTTATGCTTCAATGCATTTTTTTTTTTTTTTTTTGAGATGGAGTTTTGCTCTTGTTGCCCAGGCTAGCATGCAATAGCCCTATCTCGGCTCACCACAACCTCTGCTTCATAGGTTCAAGCGATTCTCCTGCCTCAGCCTCCCGAATAGCTGGGATTACAGGCATGCGCCACCACACCTCACTAATTTTGTATTTTTAGTTGAGACAGGGTTTCTCCCTGTTGGTCAGACTGGTCTCGAACTCCTGACCTCAGATGATCCACCTGCCTCGGCCTCCCAAAGTGCTGGGATTACAGGCGTGAGCCACCGCATCCGGTGATGCATTTTCTTATTTAGAGCTTGTGCTGTCTCAAAAGCAGGCTTGTCACTAGGGGAAGTGTAGGTGGCTGAGGTAAAACTACTGCAATACCCCGGGGGAACTGACCCAAAAGACAGCCACAGGAACACTGGGCTGGTAGGTGCTGGGATCTGGTTGTTTGCCTGTGGTGTGGGCCCTGTCCGCTCATCCTGACAGTAACTCAGGCACCAGAATCCAAAGTTAAGTTGTTGCTGTTGGCAAAAATGAAAGTTCCTTCCTCTTCGCGAGGTTCAGTGATTTGTTCAAAGTTAACTGGCTTTTTGCTGTGTGCTTGACATCAATCAGGCCGCATGGAGCTGCAGTTCCTCTACTGTGGGAGGAGCACTGGCAGCTGAAGCTGAGTTGTGTCTACCTCCTCCTAGATGCGCCTGCTTCCTCTGCGCCAGAAGAAGGCCCACCTGATGGAGATCCAGGTGAACGGAGGCACCGTGGCCGAGAAACTGGACTGGGCCCGTGAGAGGCTCGAGCAGCAGGTACCCGTGAACCAAGTGTTTGGGCAGGATGAGATGATCGACGTCATCGGGGTGACCAAGGGCAAAGGCTACAAAGGTGAGCTTTGCAGCAGCTTGCGTTGCTGTGCAAACCTGGGGGAGAAGTGGTTTTAGGCCCAGCTGTTCAGTGATGAGGCTCAGAGTGAGCGCTGGGCACAGCGCCCGAATCAGACATTGTGGAACCATTCTCTACTGCCTTCCTTCTGAGAACAGCCTTGTGGTCAGAAGTGGCTGGGATAGCGGAGGGCCAGGGGACAGCTTCTTACCATGTTCCTGGACGCTTTGCTCTTTGTAGCTCAGTAGATAACTGCAAAGGGGAGCTTGGAATTCTGTCTGTCAGTCCCTGCGGATGGGGGAGCTTAAACTAATGGATGCCTTAAAAAGCACCCATTCACAGTTGAGTTCAGGGTTACACCCACAGAGCCTATCCACCTTGACAGGGGAGATCTGTGGGTAATGCACATGAAATAATCTCATCACCCTCAGATGACCCAGCCATGGTTGGTCATTGTTGAGGAGGAGGAAGGGGTGAGTGGGAGGTGCTGGCACTGAGGTGCAGTAATGTGTATCCATTCCAGGGGTCACCAGTCGTTGGCACACCAAGAAGCTGCCCCGCAAGACCCACCGAGGCCTGCGCAAGGTGGCCTGCATTGGGGCATGGCATCCTGCTCGTGTGGCCTTCTCTGTGGCACGTGCTGGGCAGAAAGGCTACCATCACCGCACTGAGATCAATAAAAAGGTGAGGTTCTGAGAGTGGTCCCTGGGAGTGGGAAGATGACCTCGTGATGGGGGCTGGGGTTTCTGTGTCTGTCAGCGCTGCTTCATGGACTGTAGCTTATGCATCATCATGTGGACATCAGTGGCTCGCTTCTCATGGGTCAGTTCTGGCCCATCTTGATAGTTTGTAAGGTGCCAGCCTGTAAAGTGGCTGTGGTGAGGCTGACTTGGTGTGGCTGGGGATACTAGCCTTATTGGTCCCTGATCCCACTACCAGTGGTGTGACAGGCCTCCTATGTTGTACAGCAGGATCTTTTTTAGTTTTAGCCCAGCCACTTAACAGAAAGGAACCTGGAGAGCCAGCCACTTTTTTGCTTTGAAGTTGGGATACTTGGTGGCTGGGACTGAGGCCTCAGCGGCCTTCCTAGAGTGCTTTGCAGGTCAGCACACTGGCGTGTCTGGCTTATTTGTCCCTAATGCCCCAGCCTTATATCCTTTTTGTTCATTCAGATCTATAAGATTGGCCAGGGCTACCTTATCAAGGACGGCAAGCTGATCAAGAACAATGCCTCCACTGACTATGACCTGTCTGACAAGAGCATCAACCCTCTGGTAAGTAATGGGTGTTATGCTCCGTGAGGCCACCCCAGGCCTCTTCTGTGGGGTGAGGTCCTCGTGTCTTTGGGGATAGCCTGCTTCCTAGGGGCTGTCAGCAGGATCATTAACTGAAGCCAGCACAACACCTAGCTGTGTTCCTTGTAAGTGGCATGTTGTCATTCGAATCCACTCGTTGGGGTTGGCTGGTGAGAAGTGGGGTCTCAGGCTCAGCTGTTCAGTGATGAGGCCTGGAATATGCGCTGGGCACAGCGCCCGAGACAGACTGCGGAACTGTTCCTTGTTGCCTTCCTTCTGAGAACAGCCCTGTGGTCGGAGAGGGCCTGAATCTGGAGGGGTCATCTGTGCACAACAGTCCCCTCTTGTGCCTGGTGCTGGGCCTGTGCTGATCCGATGGTCTTGTTTTCCAGGGTGGCTTTGTCCATTATGGTGAAGTGACCAATGACTTTGTCATGCTGAAAGGCTGTGTGGTGGGAACCAAGAAGCGGGTGCTCACCCTCCGCAAGGTGAGGCGGGCCCTGCCTGGTCATGGGGGGGCTCCTGTAGAGGGAGGATCCAAGGCGCAGACGCTGGTGGCAGAGGAAAGGAAGGAGAGGGTGTTGGCAGTCCTTTCACACTGGCTTTGAAGTCCTGGAATGAGGAAATTCCCAGTCTGGCCTTGCTGGGCTGTTTGCTTCTTTGAGTGTGTCCTCATCTGCTGGGGCGGGGGGGGCGCGGGGTGGCGCCGAATTGATGTGGCTTCCCAGATGCAGGAGCGCTGTGAACCAAGTTCTGAGGAAAGCCTGTCTCCTTGTAATCCTAAATCCCTTGCCCTCTTGGCCCACAGTCCTTGCTGGTGCAGACGAAGCGGCGGGCTCTGGAGAAGATTGACCTTAAGTTCATTGACACCACCTCCAAGTTTGGCCATGGCCGCTTCCAGACCATGGAAGAGAAGAAAGCATTCATGGTGAGTGCCTCTGCCTGCCCCCCTCGCTGGGTGCTGTGACTTGGCCCCCGCCAGCCTTTGGCTCCACCCGGGGTAGGGGTGGTCTTGATGCCTTGGGCCTCTCTTGTGGCTGTGGAGACTGGCCCGGAGTCTTGGTCCCCTTTAGAGTGGGCATCTGCTGTCGCCTGCCATCTTCTCCCTCTGACCACTGCCTCTCTCCCCACAGGGACCACTCAAGAAAGACCGAATTGCAAAGGAAGAAGGAGCTTAATGCCAGGAGCAGATTTTGCAGCTGGTGGGGGGTCTCAATAAAAGTTATTTTCCACTGACATCTTGCCTCTTTCTCCAGGAGAGTGGCTGGGACTGGGGAGGCAGATGGGGGCCCCTAAGGTGCCTTGTGCTCCCCAAGGCCACTGCCCTCCTTTCTGTAGCTACACTGGGTTTGCCCTCTGGCCTCCTACTCTGTCCCCCACCCTCAGTCCCTGGAGGGAGGTAAAAGCTGGACCTGGTTCTGCTGACCTGTAGAAAGCCAGCCTGGAGCAGTGGGCATTGTGCAAATGTTTGTCACCAGGGCGAGGCAGCTGGGTCTCCGCTGTTTGCACAGCTTGGGTGATGCCAGTGATGTGGAGAGGGGGAGGGAGACAAGGAGGCTTGGATGTTCCCCGGCGCCTTTGATGCTGATGTGCAGGCAGACCCTGGGTCTGTTACTTGTCTAAAAAGTTCATTTGGTTTTAAATTAATCCAGGGAAGGGTGTCTTCCAGTTAAGGCTTGTTGAGGTTCTTTTGTACTCTGCACCCCAAGCCTGGTACTGGGAGAGCATGAACACAGGCACAGAGGTTAAGGAACTTGCCCGGGCTCGGCAGCTGGAAGCCTAGTTGGAGCGTGTGGTAGAGGGCTGTGTCCCCTCTGGGCTGGGATCTGCCCTCTGGGACTTGGCTGGTTCCGTCCCTGTCCTCACTGGAGATGGCCCATCTACCCCAGCCCCCAGGCATGGGACTTAGTTGCTTTGTTGACTTGCACGTTGAGTGCCTGCTGCCCTCAGCCTCTGGAGCCCAGGATGCTGGGGTGTGGCTGCTGCTGTAAGCTGAAGGGAGCCTCCAGGCTCTGGACTGACCCCTGTGACCTGGCCTGGAGCCCGGTGAGCTGGGGGAAGCCCAGCACAGACCCTGGCGATTGGATCCACTTGGCTGACTCGCCATCTTTGCTCAAGCTGCACCTGGGCTCTACCAGGACGGGGCATGGAATACAGGTGCCCTGATGCTATCAAAGCTGGTCCCTCAGCTTCAGGTGCTGTGACTGTGTGCAGGCACTGTGCTGTACTCCAGCCCTCCCTGGGTTATTTGTGGCTAGAGTCCCCAGCTGTGGCAGCTGACTGTCCACCCAGCAGAGTATCTGGCAGGCCTGCCAGTCACCCAGGCCCTAACTCCATGTCTGAGTCTGTTTGGATGGATTGGCAATAGCTGGGATCTGAGGATCGGCGTGCACCTGTGGGCTCGGTGTGTGTGTGGGACTGTGGGAGAAGAACAGCTGGGGAGATGCCCAAGTTGTCGCTGCTTCCCTGTGGACTCGAGGGTACAGGGTGGGGCACTAAAATGTCTTGAGGTCATCCAGGTGCAGAGCGGGTAAGTGCCATGTGGGTCCTGAGGCAGGGGCAGTCCAGAGTTGAGTTGTGTGCAGCAGGAACCTTCCCCATGTGTGTGTCCACCCCGCATGGCTCCAGCCCCTTCTGAGCTTGGCTTGGGGCAGTTGGTCTCAAGGCAGAACCCTCCTTCCTGCAGCCCCTCCCATCTTTGGCTCTGCAGCCTGGGCTTGGGTGATGGGCTGCACTTCAGGTTGGAGCCACCAGGGGGTGAGTGTGCGGCACATGCCCTGCAAGAGGGCCCTGCTAGGGGTTTTGGATTGGGCAGGGTTCCCTTCTGCATCAGAATCTCCAGATGCCCCGCATGGGTCAGGACCTATTGTCCCAAGGCCACCAGGCACCTTAGTGGCAGGGCCAGGTGTGAGACCTGGTTGTCTGGTCTGGGTGCTGCCTCTTGTCAGTCTCCTCGGTTCGATCTCGTCCTGGTGGGTATGATGAGTGGGCAGGGGTCCCAGCCTGTCCCCTCCCTTCCCCATCCCTTAGGCTGGGCCTGGAGCCCCGCTGCTCACCAGCCCAGATAGGAAAGGGTTTGCTGGTCTGAGGTGTCCTGGCTGAGCCTTGCTGCCTCTCCAGGACTCTGTACTCCGTTGTGGGGATGCAAAGAACAAAGGCCCCTGGGGGTAGTCTGTCTGCCCCCAGGCTCAGGACACACACACACACCTGCAAGCTGCAAGTAGAGGCTGGCGTCACACCTGTACCTGTCCACGTGTGCCCAAGTGCACAGAAAGGCTTTCTCACGGGCAGCCTGGCTTGACTGGAGGCTGAGCCTTTGCTGTAGACAGCCACACAGCCCATCCTTGCCTGCCGTGTGTGGTGGCTCACGTCTGTAATCCCAGCACTTTGGGACACTTTGGGAGGATTGCTTGAGCCCGGGAGTTTGAGACAACATAGTGAGACCTGTCTCTACAAAAGATTTAAAAGTTAGCTGGGTGTGGCGGCGCATGCCTGTAGTCCCAGCTACTTGGGAGGCTGAGGTGGGAGGATCCGCTTGAGCCTGGGAGGTCAAGACTGCAGTGAGCCATGCATGATTGCGCCACTGCACTCCAGCCTGGAGTGCTCCACAGAGCAAGATCCTGTCAAGAAAAAAGCAAGGCAGTTTAGAAGTGAAGACGGCTGTGAGGAAATAAAACAGGTCACTGGGATGGAGTCATGTGGGCGGGGTCGGGGAGGCCTCTCTGAGATCTGAAGAGTGTCGAGGATCCTGCCCGTGGAGCCCTGTGCTGGAACACTCACTCCTGGCAGGGAACAGTGAGTGCGAAGGGCCTGGGGCAGGACAAGGCTCCTGGGCTCGGGTATGAGCTCCTGAGGGGGGCGCTTCATGATGTGGGCTCATTCCCAGCTGGATCTCCTGTCTCCCCAGCATGGAGTCGGTTTATTGGGGGTCCCCACATCTCTGGGCCTCATCTGTGTTGTGCGTGTGCCCGGCTGTCCCGAGCGGAGGCCTGTGGTGGGTGGGGTGGCTGCCGTGCCTGTGCATGTCACCAAGGGTACATCTCCAAGTGCCTGCTGGCATGCGCTTCCTGTCACGCTTTTCTCTCACCAGAACCCCTAGACAGGCCTCGCCGGAATCCTGTGGCGACAGAACAAGAAGTTTCATTCCATTCCTCCTGAAAAAAAGAAAAAATACCTGCTGGGAATTTCTGAGCAAGTGGGAACAGGGAGGTGGTGGCAGGAGCTGCCTTTGCCTTAAAAGGTGTGACGGAGCCAGGGACTTCGCTCAGCTCACCTGGGGATGGCCACAGGGTACAGAGGGATGGGCAGCTGGCCGCCACCTTGTGGGCTCACTGCAAATTGCTCTCTGCCTGGATCCTCATTGACAGCCTTGCTGGCGGGGGCTGTGCTGCCCTGCCTCTGTCCCCCTGCCCAGATGCAGCCCCATGCAGCTGGCAGCTCATCCTCCTCTCCTTCGTTCTCAGCCCTGTAGCTGAGAATGCAGCTACTTGCTGCAGCTTCTGGGGGTCCCCCTGCCCTGCCTCCTGGGCAGTTCCCAGGAGCCCAAAGTCACCTTCCCTTTCAGGAGCAGTCTCAGGAGCCCACGCCAGGCCTGATGCAAACCTCACGGGAGGCAGGGGATTACAGTAGCCCTCCTTATCCATGAGCCTACCCTCCAACACCTGCAGTGGATCCCTCCAACACCGCAGTGGATCCCTCCAACACCTGCAGTGGATCCCTCCAGCACCTGCAGTGGATCCCTCCAACACCTGCAGTGGATCCCTCCAACACCTGCAGTGGATCCCTCCAACACCGCAGTGGATCCCTCCAACACCTGCAGTGGATCCCTCCAACACCGCAGTGGATCCCTCCAACACCTGCAGTGGATCCCGCCAACACCGCAGTGGTACCGCGGATAGTACCAAACCCTCTCTGGATTAGGCTTTTTCTCTCTGATCACCAAGAGGGCTACAAAGTGACTCACGGGTGGGAATGCCTGCAGTGTGGAGACACTGGACAGAGGAATGAGTCACTCTCATTGCTACATGATTTTATCACCCTACTCAGAATGGCATGCAATGTCAAATTATGAATTATTTCTGAAATTTTCTGTTTAATATTTTCAGGCTGTGGCTGGCTGCTGGAAACTGTAACCAAGGAAAGTGAAACCACAGATATGGGGGTGCTGCGGTAACTCCACAGGCCTGAGAGTGAGGAAGGAAGGGAGCATCCAGGAACCATCCAGAGCCCAACCTCACCAGCCGCTCACCCACAATCGGCAGCACTCACAGGTCAAGGCAGTGCCCAGGACAGCAGGCGGCAATAATTGTGAGCATCTTGCTCTGTATTAGGCACTGAACATTTCACACAGAGAAAAGTCATCCGGCTCACTCCTTGAGGCAGGTTCTGTTATGATCCCATTTTAGAGTAAGAAACTGGGCCTTGTGGATGAATAACTTGCGCACAGACACTGTATGATTGGTGGGGTTGGGACGTGAGCCCAGGCATCTCTTCACCCTCACTCTAGGCTACTAGGGGTCGGTAAAGCCAATGAATGCTGGCTCAAGGGAGAAGGAGAGGGCTCATTTGTTGAGCATCTACAGTGTGCCAAGGTTTGTACTCAACTCTTTAAGAGTTGCCTTATTTTTATTTTTTGAGACAGGGTCTCACGGTGTCGCCTAGGGCTGGAGTGCGGTGGTGCAATCACGGCTCACTGCAGCCTTGACTTCCCAGGCTCAAGCAATCCTCCCACCTCAACCTCCCGAGCAGCTGGGACTACAGGTATGTGCCACCATGCCTGACTGATATTTGTATTTTTTTTTTAGACGGAATCTCGCACTGTGGCCCAGGCTGGAGAGCAGTGGCGCGATCTCAGCTCACTGCAAGCTTTGCCTCCGGGGTTCACGCCATTCTCCTGCCTCAGCCTCTTGAGTAGCTGGGACTACAGGCGCCCGCCACCACACCCGGCTAATTTATTTGTATTTTTTAGTAGAGATGGGGTTTCACTGTGTTAGCCAGGATGGTCTTGATCTCCTGACCTTGTGATCCACCCATCTCGGCCTCCCAAAGTGCTGGGATTACAGGCGTGAGCCACTGCGCCTGTCCTAATATTTGTATTTTTTGTAGAGACTGGGTCTTGTCATGTTGCCCAGGCTGGTCTCAAATGCCTAGGCTTAAACAATCCTCCGCACTCAGCCTTGGAAAGTGCTGGGATTAAAGGCTTTCAGCTACCTCGCCCAGCCCAGAGTTACCTTATTTATTTATTTATTTATTTATTTATTTATTTATTTATTTATGTGTTTGTTTATGTTTGAAACAGTGTCTCACTCTGTTACCCAGGCTGGAGGGCAGTGGCGCAATCTTAGCTCACTGCAACCTCCACCTCTCGGGTTTAAGCGATTCTTGTGCCTCGGCCTCCTGAGTAGCTGGGATTACAGGGGCACGCCACTAGGCCTGGCTGATTTTTGTATTTTTAGTAGAGACGGGGTTTCACCATGTTGGCCAAGCTGGTCTTGAACTCCTGACCTCAGGTGATCCACCCGCCTCGGCCTCCCAAAGTCCTGGGATTATAGGTGTGAGCCATGGCACCCGGTATCACTTCTGTTTTCACAGGGAGGAAATTGAGATTCAGCAAGGTTAAGTCACAGTCTCTGAGGTCAGACTCTTAAGAGTGGCGAGGCAGGGATATAAAATCCAGCTCCAGACACGAGTGCACAACCATCACGCCACGCTGCCCTGGTGGAGGAGGGCTCAGAAGGCTCTGGGTGAGGACTGGAGGGACACCTCGTGGAGGAGGGCTCAGAAGGCTCTGGGTGAGGAGTGGAGGGACACCTTGTGGAGGAGGCCACGAAGGCTCTGGGTGAGGAGTGGAGGGACACATCATGGAGGAGGGTTCGGAAGGTTCTGGGTAAGGACTGGAGGGACAATGTTTCCTAGCAGCCACTGTGGCCCCCAGTGCTCCTTGGCCCCCTACCCTATCCCAGGCTCATAAAATGGGCCCCTGCTTCTTTACAGATGACGTCTCCTGGAGCCCAGTACCACAGCTAGCCCCACCCCCGCTGGGCCCTGAGCCTGTACAGCTGGCCTCCAGGTCACTGGGCTTCATGTGACTATGGAGAAGTGACCCCTCCCCACCCAGTCCCCACCAGAGTCCTGCTTAGCCCGGCAGAGGAAAACGGCTGTGAGGGAAGGCACTAAAGATAGCTGCCTCGCCAACTTCCCCATTCTACTGACCACCGCCTCCTCCCCAGTGGGCTTCTCCAGCAGGCCTCCACCCCAGGCCGTCCTTGAGCCTGGTCAGCCAGCCCGGGGCATGAGCAGGGACCCAGGCGATGGTCACCACCATGGCCACTGTTGCTGAAGACTCACTGGCCCCAGGCACGGGCCAGGCAGGACTGTGTGCCATATTGCACAGAAACCCCTCAACAGGAGGCAGCAAGGAGCTGCCTGTCAGCCCCACTTGATAGATGGGGATCCAAGCACAGAGGAGGACCAGCTGGCGTGAAAGCCCCAGCTCATCCCCATGCCAGCACCTGGACACTGACACGCCATGCCATCTTCTCCCATGGCCCAGGGCCTATGGACACACTGGCGTGGCAACACTAGGACCCATAAAGATACCATGTCATCCCCCATCCATCTGTGATGCCATCTCCACCTGCAGCGGGAGTATTTACACCAGGGAAATAGGCAGACACTAGAGATCAGGGCCGTTCCTCCAGGGCGTTGCTTGTTAGACATTTACCAACACACCACTGACCCCAATCTTCTGTTCTGCTGTTAATGCCGATGGCTGAACCCAGCTGGAAGTGGCAAGGGAGATGGGTTGATATAGTCCCCAGAGGTCAGCATGCTGGGGCACAGAGCAGTGGGTGAAAGGGCGGCTTGAGGATCTGGAGTGAACAATGCGGGGATTGAGACAGTGACCCCCCATGCAGTAAAAAATCCAGGTATAACTTTTGACTCCCCTAAAACTTAACTACCAACACCTTTTTTTTTTTTTTTTGAGACTGAGTCTTGCTCTGTCACCCAGGCTGGAGTATAGTGGCGCAATCTCTGCTCACTGCAACCTCTGCCTCCTGGGTTCAAGAGATCCTCCTTCCTCAGCCTCCCGAGTAGCTGGGATCACAGATGCCCGCCACCACACCTGGCTAATTTTGTATTTTTAGTAGAGATGGGGTTTCACCATGTTGGCCAGGCTGGTCTCAAACTCACCCCAAGTGATTTGCCTGCCTCAGCCTCCCAAAATGCTGGGATTACAGGCGTGAGCCACTGCACCCAGCCTTAACTACCAATAACTTACTGTTGACTGTGAAAACAGTTGATTAACACATATTTTGTGTGTTATGTGTATTATATACTATAGTCTTACAATAAAGTAAGTTAGAGAAAAGAAAACATTATTAAAATAATCTGACTGGGCATAGTGGCTCATGCCTGTAATCTCAACACGTTGGGAGGCCAAGGCAGGTGGATCACTTGAGCCCAGCAGTTGGAGATAAGCCTGGGCAACATAGACCCTGTCTCTACCAAAAAAAAAAAAAAAAGCCAGGCACAATGGCTCACACCTGTAATCCCAGCAGTTTGGGAGGCCAAGGCAGGCCGATCGCCTGAGGTCAGGAGTTCAAGACCAACCTGGTCAACATGGTGAAGCCCCGTCTCTACTAAAAATATGAAAATTAGCCAGGCGTGGTGGTGCACACCTGTAATCCCAGCTTCTTGGGAGGCTGAGGCATGAGAATCGCTTGAACCCAAGAGGTGGAGGTTGCAGTGAGCCAAGATCACACCATTGCACTCCAGCCTAGGGGACAAGAGTAAGACTCCATCTCAAAAAAAAAAAAAGGCTGGGTGTGGTGGCTCACGCCTGTAATCCCAGCACTTTGGGAGGCTGAGACGGGCAAATCACCAGGTCAGGAGATCGAGACCATTCTGGCTAACACGATGAAATCCCATCTCTACTAAAAATACAAAAAATTAGCCAGGTGTGTGGCGGGCACCTGTAGTCCCAGCTACTGGGGAGGCTGAGGCAGGAGAATGGCGTGAACCCAGGAGGCGGAGCTTGCAGTGAGCCGAGATTGCGCCACTGCACTCCAGCCTGGGCGACAAAGCGAGACTCTGCCTCAAAAAAAAAAAAAAAGTGGACACTCCAAGTCCAAACCCGTGTTGTTTGAGGGTCAATTGTATATATATTTTTTCTTGATCCAGGTTCTTGCTCTGTTGCTCAGGTTGCAGTGCACTGGCGTGATCTTGGCTCACTGCAACCTCTGCCTCCCAGGTTCAAGAGATTCTCCTGCCTTAGCCTCCCAAGTAGCTGGAATTACAGGCACAGACCACCATGCCCAGCTAATTTTTGTATTTTTAATAGAGTTGCTGTTTCGCCATGTTGGCCAGGCTGGTCTTGAACTCCTGACCTCAGGTGATCCACCCGCCTCCGCCTCCCAAAGTGCTGGGATGGCAGGAGGGAGCCACTGCGCCCGGCCTTGAGGGTCAATTGTATTCATATGTCACCGTTACCAACCTTTATTAAGCACCAACAGGCATTCAAGTCTCTTCACTAGGCGGCTGCAGCCTGCCAGCTCATCCCAGGCTGCTGTGCCTCAGCCGTGCAGGACCAACAGAGTCGTCCTTCCTCCTGGCTTGCCTCGGTGTCCCTGTCTGCAGTCCTGGTGTGGTGCATAGAAAAGAGCTGTCTGGGCTGGCAATTGGTAGCTCAAGGGCCAGCCCAGCTTGCAGTTATGCTTTGTTTGGTCCTGAGAGCTGCAAAAGACAATTAAAGGGAGCTGACTTTTACAAGTCAGGAGCTTTCACACAGAACTCAGATTTCCAGCTTCTTTGGGCAGTAGGGTGATCTGGCAGCCTGGAGCTGCAAAGCTGCTGCCCTCCCACCATAGCCCCTCCCCAGCCTCTGTCTGAGGGTTACTTTGGCAGGCCTGCCAGCCAGGAGGGTCCAGCACACAGTAGGTGCTCAGTGAAGAACTGGGAGGTAGAAGAGACTGGGACAGGGGGACGAATGAAGCACCTACTGGCCGCTCCTATGAAACTCCTGTTCCAGGTGAGCTTGTCTTACGCGAGGCCTTGAATTCAGGAGTTGGCCGACTTTGACCTTCTTTTATTTTTTATTTTTGAGATGGAGTCTCATTCTGTTGCCCAGGCTGGAGTGCAGTGATGCAATCCTAGCTCATCACAGCCTCGACCTTCTGGCACAAGTGATCCTCCTGCCCCAGCCTCCCAAGTAGCTGGGACTGTAGGCACACACCACCACGCCTGGCTAATTTTTTTTTTTTTTTTAAAAACAGAGTCTTGCTCTCTTGCCCAGGCTAGAGTGCAGTGGTGCAATCTCAGCTCACTGCAAGCTCCACCTCCTGGGTTCAAGCAATTCTTCTGCCTCAGCTTCTCAAGTAGCTAAGACTACAGGCATGTGCCACCACACCCAGCTAATTTTTGTATTTTTAGTGGAGATGGGTTTGACTATATTGGCCAGGCTGGTCTCCAACTCCTGACCTCGTGATCGGCCCGCCTCAGCCTCCCAAAGTGCTGCGATTACAGGCGTAAGCCACTGTGCCCAGCCCTATGCCTGGCTAATTTTTAAAAAATTATTTTATAGAGACAGGGCCTCACTACGTCACCCAGGCTGGTTTTGAACTCCTGGGCTCAAGCAATTCTGCAGCCTCGGCCTTCCAAAGTGCTGGGATTACAGATGGACGCCACCACACCTAGCCATTACACTTTGATCTTTAAAAACCTGATCAATAGCATGAGCCTGGAAACCATCCAAAAGTCCACTGGCCCTGAGGCCATCATGCACAGCGTTGTCTCCTCGAAGTGGGAGCGTCATGCGGCAGTGCAGGTGGAGCTGGAGTTGCAGGCGCCCCTCACGGAGGGACCTCTCGGTGCAAAGCAAAAGGCAAGTTGCAGAGAAAGTCCCACGTTGCAGCGAGATAGCTGTTCCCTTCTTTCAGCATGTGTGGAGGATATTGTAATTCATTAAAAACATGCAAACAGGGCCAGGCATGGTGGCTCAGGCCTGTAATCCCAGCACTTTGGGAGGCCGAGGCAGGTGATCACCTGAGGTCAGGAGTTCGAGACCAGCCTGGCCAACATGGCAAAACCCCGTTTCTACTAAAGATACATACAAAAATTAGCCGGGCATGGTGGCGGGTGCCTGTAATCCCAGCTACTCAAGAGGCTGAGGCAGGAGAATCACTTGAACCCAGGAGGTGGAGGTTGCAGTGAGCTGGGATCGTGTCACTGCCCTCCAGCCTGGGCGACAGAGTGAGACTGTCTCAAAATAATAACGATAATAATAATAATAAAATAAATAAATGAAAAATGAAACAAGGAAATGGCAAACCCAGTGTGCACTGGCTGTGTGGCATAGCGGACAGTGACCGGGCTGGGTACTGGGTGACCTCCTGTCCCAGCTCCCCTGAGAACTCATGGTGCAGAACCTCATGGTGAGGCCTGTCTGGGCCTCAGTTTCCTTGTCTGTGGCATGAGGGCTCAGGCTCAGGGAGGGCAGGGTTGCACAATTTCTCAGAGCCCTCTCAGCTCTGAGGCTGGGACTCCAAAGGCCAAAGGTCAGTGCAGAGTGAAAAGGCTGACAAAGAGAGATGCTGTGGGCTCTAGCAATCAGGGAAGGCTTCCTGAAAGAGGGGGGCTTGAGCTGAGCTGTTAAGGCTGAGCGATGCCCTGTCAGGGCTAACCCGAATAGGAAGAGTGGACATTCATGATGCTAAGGAACTGATTGATGCAGGACAAGAAAGGGCTAGCCAAATTAGGGCTTAGCCTGGGAGGGTTCTTGGCCTCTCTCAGGAAAGAATTCAAGGGCGGGCAGGTGGTAATAAACAGCACCTTTTACTGAAGCAGCAGAGGTCTCACTCCTCCTGGAGCAGGGCTACCCCATAGGCAGTGGGCCCAGAGCAGCAGCTCAGAAGCAGGGTTGCCCTCATATTTATACCGACTTTAATTATATGCAAATGATGGGGTGGGTTATGCAGAAATTTACAGGACAAGGGGGCAACTTCTGGGTTGTTAGGTCAATGCTATGGAAGAGGTTGGCAATTTCTGGGTGTTACCATGACAATGGTAAACTGATATGGCACACTGGTGGGCATGTCTTAGGGGGAGGTGCTTCCCCCGACCTGTTTTAGCTAGTCCTCAATTTGGTCCAGTGTCTGAGCTGTGCCTCTGGAGTCAAGTCCGACCTCCTACCTTGGAATGAGTTTGTGAGAGAGACTTTAGGCACAGCAGGCAGTGAGTTAGGGAGAGATTTGTGGGTGGGCTGTGGGAGGCCTTTCCCGAGATCCTCCATTGGACATCATCCCAGGGGGCTCACTTCTCCATCCTAGATGGGTGGGTGGGCGTGGGAAGTGGATCTCATAGCTTGTTGTGCCCCATGAGCCAGGCATTGCACCTGCCTTTGTCACGCATGGTTCATTTGCTCCTCACACCTGGGGAAGGGGGCGGCAGGCACAAACGTCACCCCCATTTCACAGAAGAAACTGGGCTCCAGAGCCAGGCTCCTCTGGGCTCATCTACCTGGGGAGGGAGAGGAGAGGAAGCCCCTTGAGGAAGCGGAAGGCCAATGCTCAGAGCTCCTGTGTGGCCATTCTCCCCACCTGGAATGCCATTCCCTCCACCCCAACTTGCCCTTCTGGGCTTGGCTCCAATGTCACCTCCTCCTGGAAGCCTTCCCTGACCCCCACCTGCATCAGGGTTGCCTGATGTTTGCTCTTTTGCACTCTCTGCTTCTCCCTCCCCACTTTGTGCTCCATGTCCATCTTCTCAGCCAGGCGGTGACCTCCTTGGGTCCCGGGTTGTGTCTGTCTTGCTATTGTTGTACCCTCTGCACCTAGCACGGTGCTGAGCACATCGTAGGAGTTCAATGAACGCTTGTTGAAAGACCATTCCCTGAAAGTACACGTAAACTAAGAATGAATGAGGTGACTTGCCCAGGGTCACCCAGATGGTCAGGGCCGCATGGTCCTGGTGGAACAGCAGTGCCCCAGCCCCTCTGGCCTTCTGCCTGGTTTCCCACCTCTGTTCTTTTTCTTTGTTTTTGAGATGGAGTCTTCCTCTGTGGCCCAGGCTGGAGTGCAGTGGCGCAATCTCGGCTCACTGAAACCTCAGTCTCCCGGGTTCAAGTGATTCTCCTGCCTCAGCCTCCAGAGTAGCTGGGATTACAGGCTCCTGCCACCACACTTGGCTACTTTTTTTTTGTATTTTTAGTAGAGATGGGGTTTCACCATGTTGGCCAGGTTGGTCTCAAACTACTGACCTCAAGTGATCCACCTGCCTTGGCCTTCCAAAGTGCTGGGATTACAGGCGTGAGCCACCGCGCCCAGCCCTGCTTCTGTTCTTGACGCTCACATCTATCCTCCACCCAGCAGCCAGAGTCAAACAAACCCCCGTCCATTGCACCCTGCCTCTGCTGCACACCCTCCATAGCTCTGCTGGATGCAGAGTGAGAGCTCAGGCCACCGCAGTGCCCAGGACCCACTTCTCCCAGGCCTCACGGCCACACTGGTCTCCTCTCTGTTCTTGCAACGCCACAGGCTGGCCCCCGCCTCGGGCGCCTTTTCCCTGGCTCTCCCCGATTCCTGGAATGCTCGATTCTTGGAATGCTCGTCCCTAGAAATTTGCAGAGGCCACTTTCTCAGCTGCAACACTGCTGCCCCAGGCTCCTGACCCCGCACCCCGCTCTGCCTGCTCTGTTCTAGGCACTGTTGTCTGCCACGGGCAGCAGGATGCATTTCTGTGTCATGGTCACTGCATGTCTCCCCCACTCCCACTAGGGCAGGGCCCTTTATTTGGGTCTCTGTTCTCCAGGCTTCCAGAAAAGGGAGGGTGGGGGAGATGTGGTCTGGAGCGCGTGAGAGACCAGGGAGAACTCCAAGGCAGCAGCAACTTCCTCAAAGCAAATTTAGGAAAAGCTGAAGTGAAAAAGGCTCGGGCAGCTGCATGCTTCCTGCAGCCAGTCCGGGGCCCAGGGCATGTGTCTGGGTCTGTGTGTGACTCGTGTGTCTCTATGTCTGTCTGTGTGCACGTATGTTGTGGGGTGGGGGGCAGTGGATTCTGGAACCAGGGACCTCTCCGAGCCTCGGGGGGCAGAGCTAGGTGGTCTCTGGCCCAGGGGTTCTGGATGTGGGTTCCCCAGAACTGTGGGGCTGGGTGCTTCTGTCCTTTTCCCCTAGGGGCAGAGTGACCTAATGGGACAGGATGCGTGTAAACTCTGGAGTGGACTTTCAGGGTTCTATTCCCAGCTCCACGGCTTCCTTAGTGACCTTGAGGAAGTGATTTAAACACACTGTGCCTCAATCTCATCATCTGAAAAACGGAGATGCTAAGACAAGAGGCCACCTCCTGTTGTTGCCAGGATTTGATGAATGAAGGCGTTTGAGCGGCTGAGACCCACAGTCGGCCCTCAGCTCACATTCACCAGGGGGGGCGTCAGTCTAAGATCCAGTGTTAGCGAGACCCAGGCCAGCCCCAGGGAAGGGGCGCCAGGCAGAGGGAGAGGCCGCCAGTGCTGTGCAGTGGTGTGAGGGCTGGGGAGGGGTCCCACCCTAGGCAGGGAGTCCAGAGGAAGGCGGTCTCAGAGGGGGCTGAACAGGCCAGGAAAGAGGAAGAAGTGAAAGTGGCCACAGGGACGGGGCAGTGAGGGCCAAGCCTGCAGGGGGAGAGATGGAGAGGTGAGGGCTGCGAGAAACTCGGGGATACCCATGCCCAGTGGGACCAAGGGATGAGACCGGAGCAGCCACAGGTTCCACCTCCCCCAGGTGCCAGGCTGCACTGGACTTTGTTCTGAAGCAGCGCAGAGCCATGGGAGGTGGTTGAGTAGGGGCTTGGAGGCCTCAGCTTATGGTTTCCATCTGGTTCCAGGCTGATGGAAAGGCACCATCACAGTCCAGGCCAGGAAGGTGAGACACTCACACCAAACACTTAGAAAACAGGACCAGAGGCTGGGCGCAGTGGCTCACGCCTCTAAACCCAGCACTTTGGGAGGCCGAGGCGGGTGGATCACCTGAGGTCAGGAGTTCAAGACCAGCCTGGCCAACATGGTGAAACCCTGTCTCTACTAAAAATCCAAAAAATTAGCCGGTTGTGGTGGCTGCACACCTGTAGTCCCAGCTACCCCAGAGACTGAGGCAGAAGAATCGCTTCAACCCGGGAGGCGGAGGTTGCAGTAAGCCAAAGATGGTGCCACTGCACTCCAGCCTGGGCAACAAGAGCGAAACTCCATCTCAAAAAAAAAAAAAAAAAAAAAGCCAGAGCAACTGGCTCGGCAGCTGAGAAAGGCTTAAGGGACAAAGGGGCCTGAGGAAGGGTGGCCTGTGAAGGTTTCCTGGAAGAGGCCCTGGAAGTGAGCCTCAGTTTCCTGGAAGAGGCCCTGGAAGTGAGCCTCAGTTTCCTGGAAGAGGCCCTGGAACTGAGCCTCAGTTTCCTGGAAGAGGCCCTGGAACTGAGCCTCAGTGGAGCCAATAAGAGACCTCCTCAGCCTGCTGCGTGACTTCAGGCAAACCACTGCCATCTCTGGTCTCAGCTCCCACCTGCCCTGGCAGGGACTCACCTGGCCCCACCCCTGTGTCTCTCCTGGGCTCTGACATTCCACGATCACAGATGGGGAAGACTGGAATCCGCCAGGGAAAGATTCCGATTCTTGATTTAGAGGAGATTCTGCCTCGGTTTCTCCCCTGCCCTGTGCTGGGGGTGGGGCAGGGAGGACAATTGCGTTTGATTGTCAAAGACGTTGCACGCCTCAGGGGCCAGCTGCCAAGGATTGTTTCCATTCCTGGGAGGGTGGGCCCTTCCTGCCAGGAGAAAATTCCAAACTCCCGCCAGGAAGGAGAGAGCTCCTGCCACCCCCGGTGACCACACACCCGCCGCCCAAGCCCTGTGGCATCAACTGCGGTTTTTCTCTTCAGCTCCTCTCTTCGCCAAGGTGGAGGGAGCCTCCCTGGTCCTGCAGGAGAGGCCCTCAGCACCTCCAGTTTGCTCAGAAGCGCCCTCTCTCTTCCCCTGCCCCTTCCCGCCTTCTCTGTTCCAGGCGCAGGCTCACAAGGTGCAGGCCTTGTGAATGGCCCCCATCCAGGGCGCCTTGCTCGGCTCCTGGGTGCCTGTTAGTCTGGGTGGTGTGAAGAACATGGGAGCCCCATGCTCTTCACTATCCGCTGGGACAACGGGATTGTTACTTGGGAATTAAGAAGGTAATTAACGGGAATTACCTAGTTTCCACGGTCTGATCTTCGTTTGTAAGATATGCATTCTTGAAATTATTTAGTTCTAAGAGTTCTTGGGACTAGAATGGAAAATATCCCAGTAGTCAATGCTCCTGGAATTTTCTGGTTGTAAGAATATGTTGTTCTAGGATTCTCTAGTTCAAAGGCACTGTGGTTCTGGAAGTCTGGACCCAGCTGTCCAGAGTTCAGATACCCCACTGTGGGCTGAGGGTGCCGCAGGAGCTGGTGGGGCCCAGGGAGGAGCTGGGAAAGGGGTGGTGGCCGGGTGGCAGGGTGGCACAGGGCAGGCCAGGTGTGCTGGTGTGGGTGTTGGCGGCAGCTCCAGTGCTGACAGCTGGGGAGGGGCCGCTGCCTGAGCCCATCGCACCTGGCCCTGACCCAGGAAGGGGAGGGGACAGGGACAGGATGGGGACCCAGAAGAGGCCTGGCTGAGAGCCTCCCGGGAGCTCTGCCCTCCCCTGAGACTCCTCTCCTGTTGCCCACTGAACTCCCAGTGGCTGAGCGTGCTGGGGCCCCATTGGGCAAGTGGGGCGTCCAGGCACAGCCAAGGGCAGGGCCTCCTCCTGGTCCCACTGAGAGCTGGGGTAGCCCAGGACTCCCCATGGCCAGTCTGGGGCTCTTTCCATGGGTCTCCTGTCAATTGGTCCCCAAACGCTCCCCCTTCATCCCTGAGTGTTTGATCTCCGGTCACGGCCAACCCTCTCCCCGTGGACTACTGGCCGCCTCAGGTCTTGGGCCTGGGAAGAGTCAGGAGCTCAGAGTTTGCTGTCAGGAGGCCTCAGTCTTCCCATCTGGGTGCTGGGAGTGGTGGGCCATCAGGCCGGCCCTCCGGCCCTGTCTCCATGCTAACTTCTTCCCTTGTCCTGCCGTAGGCTTCCTGTGCCCTCCTGGCTCCTGCGAAGAGGGGCTTCCTTCCCTTCCCCAGCCCTGCCTGGCCGGCTCCCAGCGGCCCGTGGGAGCTGGAATTCGGAGCAGTCCCTGGCGTGTGCGCGCTGCCTCCCGCCTGCCTGCCGGGGCACCTCCTCTGACTCGGGGCCAGGAATTCCTCCCGCCTGTTCCCCACCAACCCCAAGGGAAGGGGTTGCTGTGGGAAGGACCAGGCACATGCTGGAAGTCTGGACTGAGGGAGAGTTGGGGAGGGAGCCACGGCCTGGGCCTGGCAGAACAGGCTGGGGTGGGCTGGGGGAGAACGGGGGATGGGTTCTGACCATGCCCCCAACCCTTCTTTTCCTTGCATGGGCACAGATGATAAATGTTTAGAGTCCTGTGCCTTCCTAGAGGACTCATTCGCTCAAGTATTTACTGAGCACCTACTATGTACCAGGCACTGCACTAAGTGCTGGAGATACATCGTTGAGTGGGACAGAGAGAAGCCCTGCCCACACCACACGGGGCTTCCAGTCTAGCGTGAGGACAGACACAATCAGGAAGATAAGTGCAGAGAGGTTTATGCGAAGACACGAACCAGTGGGTGCTGGGTCAGCAAGTAGCTGGTGCTGCTTCCACAGGGAGATGCCGGGCGGCGGGGATCTGGAGGGTCTCTTGGAGGAGCCATCTTGGCGGAGGCTTGTGTAGTGAGAGGCCAGGGAGAAGGGGAGAGGCTGGAATTGGCCTGGAGGAAGACAGATCAGCCAGGACCCCCTGTAGCTGTTGGATGGGAGAGGGCAGGACTCTGAAGCAAGGGGCAACATCTTTGTTTTATTGTTTTGTGTCATTTATTATTACTATTTTTTTTTTGAGGCAGTCTCGCTCTGTCACCCAGGCTGGAGTGCAGTGGTGCAATCTTGGCTCACTGCAAGCTCCGCCTCCTGGGTTCACGCCATTCTCTTGCCTCAGCCTCCCGAATAGCTGGGACTACAGGTGGCCGTCACCACGCCCGGCTAATTTTTTGTATTTTTAGTAGAGACGGGGTTTCACCGTGTTAGCCAGGATGGTCTCGATCTCCTGACCTCGTGATCCGCCCGCCTCGGCCTCCCAAAGTGTTGGGATTACAGGCGTGAGCCACTATGCCTGGCCTTGTCATTTATTCTTTATGTTTAGAAAGGTCTTTCTTGGCTGGCAGCAGTGGCTCACACCTGTAATCCTAACACTCTGGCGGGCCAAGGCAGGAGGATCACTTGAGCCTAGGAGTTCAAGACCAGCCTGAGAAAAATAGTGAGACTCTCCCTCTCTACAAACAAATAAAAAATTAGCTGGGCAAGGTGGCATGTGCCTGTAGTCCCAGCTACTCAGGAGGCTGAGATGGGAGAATAGCTTGAACTTGGGAGATTGAGGCTGCAGTGAGCTGTGATCATGCCACTGCACTCCAGCTTGGGCAACAGAGTGAGACCCTGTGGCTACTGGATGGAGAAAGGGCCTTGGGGAGGCAGAGAGGTGAGCCAGGAGCAGCTGCAACAGTCCAAGTGAGAAAGGGTGGAGGACGGGGTAGAAACGGGGAGATTATGGAGACAATCCAGAGGGAGAGCTTTGTGGATGGAGAGGATAAGGGCAGAGGCATGTTGGTTAGTGTTTTTTGTTTGTTTGTTTGTTTGTTTGTTTTTTGTTTTGAGACAGAGTCTCAATGTGTAGCCCAGGTTGGAGTGCAATGGCATGATCTTGGCTCACTGCAATCTCTGCCTCCTGGGGTTCAAGTGATCCTCCTGACTCAGCCTCTCATGTAGCTGGGATTACAGGTGCCCACCACCTCGCCCGGCTAATTTTTGTATTTTTTGTAGAGACGGGGTTTCACCATGTTGGCCAGGCTGGTCTTGAACGCCTGACCCCAGGTGATCTGCCCGTCTTGGGCTCCCAAAGTGCTAGGATTATAGGTGTGAGCCACCGCGCCCGTCCGGTTAATGTTTAACAACCGGCTCTCTGGGCAGGGTGGGGGCTGGCTTAGATCCCTAACTTGCCACATTTGCCAATTTCTGTGGTATAAACATACCCGCCATGGGTAAGTTCAAGTCAGAAATCTAAAGTCCCTGCATTGGGGGTTGGGGAGAGGGGCACATCTCCCAGCACAGATCCACAGATGTAAATAACCTCAAAAACATAGATACATAGGAGAATGTGGTCAAATAATTGAGGGGTGATGAGTTTTAAATGTTTATTGAACTGTAAGTTTTTTTTTGTTGTTGTTTTGTTTTTTTGAGACAGTCTCGCCCTGTCACCCAGGCTGGAGTGCAGTGGTGTAATATTGGCTCACTGCAACCTCTGCCTCCCAGGTTCAAGTGATTCTCCTGCCTCAGCCTCCTGAGTTGCTGGGATTACAGGTGTGCACCACCACGCCTGGCTAGTTTTTGGTTTTGTTTTGTTCTGTATTTTTAGTAGAGACTGAGTTTCACCGTGTTGGCCAGGCTGGTCTCGAACTCCTGACCTTAAGTGATCCACCTGCCTTGGCCTCCCAAAGTGCTGGGATTACAGGTGTGAGCCACTACGCCGGGCCCTGAATTGTAAGTTTAAATACTTTGATGTCTAATCATGGCTGTGTTTCGAAGCCAGTTTGCAAAATTCCTGAAAATGCAGCAATCGCTGAGGCACCAGCTCCCGGTCCTGGTGAGGAGATAGAGCTGTGGGAGGAGCATGTTGGGAAGGAAGATGAGTTCTGAGTTGTGCTCCCTCTGTCCTCCACCAGCCTGACTCCCTGGGGGCATGGACCATTCTCACAGCCTCAGGGTCCCCTCCTGAACACAGCCCCTGCTTTCTTCCACCTTCCGTCTCTTCCACCACCCAAGCCCAGCAGTGTGGGAGCAGAGTGGCCTTTGGCTGGGTGAGACAGAACTTGGAGGGTAGACAGAACACTGTTGGGAGGCAGGAGGCCTGGGCCCTCTCCTGCATCCGCCCCTCACTTGCCGTGTAATCCTGGAAGAGTCACTACCCGCCTCGGGCCTCAGTTCCCCTACCTGTAAAATGAGGTGCTTGGACAGGAGGTGATGGGCCGCCTTCCCCACCCTGATGGCCTCTCACTGTGGTTTCCAAGGCATGTGAGAGCCAGCCATCTTCTAGACACCATTGGTCGCTGATGGGGGTTGGCCCCCGGGCTAGTGATGTATTTGCAACCGCCCACCTGGCCCCTGCCTCAGCTTGCCTGGTCCTCCAGCTGTGTGCCCTGTGCATTCTGGCTTGCTAATGACGTCACTGCTGGGGAGACAGTGACTTCAGGTGGGGGCTACCCTGCCCCAGGCTCCTGTGGCCCAGCGCCAGGCCTGCTTCCTCCCGGGAGCCTTCATGGGTTGCTCTCCTATTCTGAACACCTCCCCGCTCACCCAGACCCTCACTATAGGCTATGTCCTGATTTGGGTGTGAGCCCGGCCTCCCCATGCCAAGCTGGCACACCCAGAGGGCAGTGCAGGGGTCTCCAGTGCAGAGCGAGGAGTCCTGGCTCAAACCTACCAGCCGAGTGACTTCAGGCCAGTCATTCTCCGTTGCTAAGCCTCAACTCTGCTTCTGAAATAGGGGTCTGTTTCCAAACTGGTCCTTCAAGCACCTCACAGCGGATAGGGGGCAGGAGGACCTGTAGCATGTGGCCCTCAATTTTGCAGCAGCAAGAAACTGATTCCATCAGTGGCATGGCCAGCTCAATAGTACTCAAATTCCACGGCTTGAAATGCCGTCGATGAGCTGACATTTGCTGACTTTCACCTCCAACCCCAGTCCTGGGCCAGCTGGTCCAGTCACACCTCCCAGAACTCTGGATCCCTGCAGCTGTCCCCAGCCCCACTGCCTACCTGCTGCTTAAGGTAAAAGCCCACTGGTCACCCTGGCTACAGGCAGCGGCAAGGGCGGAACTCATGCCGAGTGCACAAAGCCTACGCCTGCAAAAAATCACATGCCGGTTTCGCTGACACGGAGGTCCAGACCAGGCGGGCTCCTGGTGATGGGAGAGTGGTTACCCTTGGGGGCAGGGGTGGGTACTGACCAGAGGGAGAGCCAGGGCGGCTTCTGGGGCCGGAAATATTCTCTGTCTTGATCTTGGAGCCGGTTTTACTGGTATGTTGAGTTAAAATAATCTTATCATCAGTCTTGATTCTTCTATCATCTACTTCATACAGCAAAACGAATAAAGAATCCCAACTCTCATTCACCTTCCATTCTAGCGGGGGTGATGGGAGGGCAGACCTTAAACATGAATAGCAAGTAACTAAGTGGGAAATCAGATCGTGGGAAGAGCCAGAAGACGGGTGCAGGGTCAGGGGGAGATGGGTGCTGCGTGCTGGGGTGGGCGTGGAGTTGCTATTTTTATAGGGTGGTCTTGTTTGATCAGAGGGAGAAGCTCTGAGGCTTTCTGGGGGAAGGGTGTCAGCGGTGGGAGGGAACAGCGCCTGCAAAGCCTCTTAGTAGGGAAGTTCAGTAGAGTGACTCTCTACTGATGGGCATGGAAGTGGGTTAGAACCGGCCCCGTGAGTGCTAAGGAGAGATGGAAACCAGGGGTAGGGAGTGGGAAGGAAGGGGCGCTTGAAATTTTAGACTCAGTGCCCCCCCACTTTTTTTCTTTTCATTTTTGAGATGGAGTCTTGCTCTGTCACCAGGCTGGAGTGCAGTGGCGTGATCTCGAGTCACTGTAACCTCCTCCTCCCAGGTTCAAGCGATTCTCCTAACTCAGCCTCCAGAGTAGTTGGGACTACAGGTGCAGGCCACCACACCAGGCTAGTTTTTTTTTTTTTTTTTTTTTTTTTTTTGAGACGGAGTCTCGCTCTGTCGCCCAGGCTGGAGTGCAGTGGCCGGTTCTCAGCTCACTGCAAGCTCTGCCTCCCGGGTTCACGCCATTCTCCTGCCTCAGCCTCCCGAGTAGCTGGGACTACAGGCGCCCACCACATCGCCCGGCTAGTTTTTTGTATTTTTAGTAGAGACGGGGTTTCACCATGTTAGCCAGGATGGTCTCGATCTCCTGACCTCGTGATCCGCCCGTCTCGGCCTCCCAAAGTGCTGGGATTACAGGCTTGAGCCACCGCGCCCGGCCCAGGCTAGTTTTTATATTTGTAGTAGAGATGGGGTTTCACCATATTGGCCAGGCTGGTCTCAAACTCCTGACCTTGTGATCCACCCACCTCAGCCTCCCAAAGAGGTGGGATTACAGGCGTGAGCCACCAAGCCCAGCCAACCCCCTGGTTTTATGACCTGGGGAGTGCATATTATCTGACCCATCTCCCTGAAGGCAGGCTGTCCTGACTCCTCACCCTGTATCTCACCTGTATCCTAGCCCAGTGCCTTGTCTACACCACGGGCTTGGACACATGTGTTGGGTGAATGAGCAAACAAAGGCCTGCCCGGCTTCAGCAGATCAGCCCGCCTTTGCCTTCGTGGAGCAGGACCCTTTCCCTCAAGGCTTTGTTTGGACACCACTTTCTCCCCTGGATGCTCCCTCACTCCCACCCCGGCAGGCTCTGCCCTGCACTGTTCCCTGCAGGAGGTGGAAAGCGCGTGGGCCGGGCTGAATCTGGGCTCACTGGCTTCCTCGCTGGGTGGCCTTGGCAAACTCCTCCCCGCCCTGAGTCAGCTTCCTGGTCCTGTGTGATATTGGGGAAATTCACACCCAGCAGGGCTGCTGGGACCCGTGAGGGAGGCAGGGTTGTAGGGGCCGGCACAGGGCCTTCCCCACAGCTGGTGCTTGGGAGGCAAGGTCTAAGCTGTTGAGCCAGGGTGCCCCTCAGCCCAGGGGTGTAGGGTGAGGAGGAGGAAGGGTTCTTAGGGAACAGTAAATAATTGGGGATCCGGGGATTTGGATTTGGATTTGGCCTGCGTGACTTGGGGCAAGTCACTTCCCTCCTCTAATCCTTGCTTGGTTCCAAGAAAAATGGCAGGTGCCCATTCAGGGCTGGGGACGGGGAGAGGGGTGCTTGGGCTTGTGGAGCCCCACCCGGGAATGGGAGGCGTGGGGGTGTGGCAGAGGCCGGGGGCGGCGGCAGCTCAAAGTGTCTGGGCAGACAATGAGCCCTGTGTGCGGGGAGCAGGCGGGGCGGCGCGGGTGGCAGAGTGGCTCCCCGGCAGGAATGTGCCCAGGAATGTGCCTGTCTGGGAATGCACATGGCTCCCCTGTAGTGGGCTCCCTCAGCTGGCAGCCTGTTTACCTCGCCACGCGGCGGCTCAGAGCCTAGAATGGCCCAGGGAGGCACTGCCCGACCGAGCCTTCCTGGGTCCTCACCCCCTGCAAGCCTGAGCAACCTCTCTGGGGCCTTGAAAGAGTGATGGGGACGGGTGTCGGGGTTCCCTGTGCCACCAACTGTCGGGGCCTCGTTTGTGTAAGGGGTCTCTGATCGCCCTGTAGGGTTTTCCTCGGATTAAAACATCTCTCACTGCCCAGTTCACCTTCTTCACTCTCCTTTCTCTCCTCGTGGAATGGCGTCTTGGGCTCTCTTGGGCACCACTGTGTCCCCAGGGCCCAGGACAAAGCTTGGCCGTGGCTGTGCTCAGTAAGAACTGGCTGTGAAGGCATTCCCATCAGGTCCCTCCCCGCCGCCCTCACCCCCTGCCTGTGTGCTGTGCCCTGGAGTGGGCTCTCTGGGTAGTGGGGTCGGCCAGTGGGAGACGCTGCAGACAGGGGGGCCATGGGGCGAAGTGGGGTGTCCCCTGCTCCCTTCTCATCCCAGCCGGCCCCTACAGCTGTAGTTCCTCTCTCTCAGCCTTCTTTCCTCCTCCAGCTCTCGCTGGCTGTCAGAGCCCTCGGCTCCGGGATGGAAACAGCTCCTGCCATGAGCACAGCTTGGATCTGGTCCCCTCAGCCAGGTCTCTAAGATCTTTTCCTCACTTCCCCCGTGTCTGTTTCCTGCTGGGACACTGATTTTGTCCTCCCAGCCACCAGGCCAGGCAGCTCTCACCAGCCCCTTTGACAGATGAGAAAACTGAGGCCCAGAGAGGGGGCGTGAAGAGGTTCAAGCCTCAAGGATGGAGAAGGTCAGATTTGAGCCTATGTTCCTGTTCCTCCGATGTCTGGGGCCTTTGGTCCTGGGCAACACTGTTTGTCACCTTTCTGACGAGCACAGTGATGAAGCTTTGGCTGCTCAGGTGGGTGCCCCGCAGATCATACAAATGATCACAATGTTCCCTGACTCCCTCTCCGGCCAAGCCCTGGGCCCTGAGCCAACACCGTTCGAGGCGTCTCCTTCATCCTCTCTGTGGTGGGGCCGCGAGGAAGGCGCTGGGCGGGCCAGGGGCCTGCTCCTCTGAGGCCTGCTGTTGGGGCCGATGGGGTTGAGCCAAGGGTTGGGAGCCTCTGAGGTCATACTCCATCCACACCGACGGCTGCCTCTGTCCTTCAGCCAGGGGAGCAGACAGCTGGGGAACTCCCAGGCCGGTGAGACCAGAGGCCAGGACAGCCTCAGGAGGTGGCCCCGGCCGCTGGATGACTTCACGGGTCTTTCCTGCCCTGAGTCACCCGGGCTCACTGACCCCTTGGGCACCTTTGGAGGGAGGGGCGATGGCCGGCTCAGCTGGGTGGGCTGGTGGGAGGTGGGGCTGGGCTCTGCTACCTAACGGTGGAGGAGCAGCTGGGGAAAGGGGCAGGGTCGTGGCTTTCTGCCCGTGGTGTTGCCTCTGGGGTGCTGTGCGAGAGCATCCATCTTGGCCCCTCTCTGGGCCTTGGGACCGTATCAGCCCCTCTGGGGGTGCTGGTTCATCTTGAATCCCTCCCCCTCCCAGCTCAGGCCTGCTGGAATGGGCTGCCCCAGAGCGAAGGGAGGAATAGTCTCTGTCTCCTCCCCACCGCACTCCACACAGGTGTGAATCAGCCCAGGTGAGGAAGCTGACTCACCTTCCCCACCTGGCCCTGGAGAAAGGGACTCTTTCCCCTGCCTGGGGGTTAGAATGAACTTGGCTGTTATTCTCAGAGGAGAGTGACTCTGACAGGAGGGGGGCACAATGAGGAGACTTGGGGTGTCGGGTCTCTGGGAGGAAGTCCTGAGCACCTACTGCACGCCGAGCTTGTGGACAGTGTGGACATCCTCTCCTCCAATCTGCAGCCACCTGCTGTGAGTGTCCTCCTCTGAAACGAGGTTCAGAGTGGGCAGTGACTCGCCTAAGGCCACACAGCCCAGCCAGTGCCTATGGAAGGAAGCCCAACCTGGGCTAGTTCTTGCTCCTGGAACTTCCTGGCCCCATCTTCTACGCCTCAGCCCCTCACTGTGAGCTCAGAACCCCTCCTTGGAGACCAGGAGAGGCTGGGGATGGTGGGGGGACAGGAAAGAAGGGGTGGGGGTGCAGAGCCAGCCTCCTGCATACCCCCTCACCCATGTCACAGAGTCCAGGGGTCGACAGGGACAGGGAAAGCTCCCCTTCCATGCCCCTATCATGAGTTAAGCTTTTCTCCCACCATTCTGCTGTTAATCGTTAGACAGCCCAGTGGTTAATTAATTACCCAAGACCCACAGGGATTCGGTTGAGTGCCCCTGGTATCTGCGATCAGGGCACCCTCTCTGCAGTACCCCGGTCTCCCAGCCCCGATGTGAGAGCAAGGAGGCACACAGATGAGGCCCGCCAAACTTACAGACACAGGCGAGGATGTGACTGTCATCGGTCCAGCAAACCCTGCTCTGTCCTGGGCCCTGGGCCACAGCACAGCCTGCAGGAGACGGGGCAAGGCACCGTCAGGAAAGAAGACGGAACCCCAGAGGCCGGGCGGGGCTAGGAGGGCTCCTCCCAGCCCCAGTGGGACCCTGCCGCGGCACACTGGGGAGTCTGGTGTCTCTGTGTCCTTGGGGCACTGGTGGGGAGTTCTGAGCCTACTGAGTGTCTGCTGACTGGTTCTGACTCCGACTGCCCGTTTGCCAGCCTGAGCCTCAGCTTCCCTCATCTGTGCACAGGGCTGATCATTTCCTGCTCTCCTCGCAGGGTGAGCTGGGGAGAATGAAGAGCCGCTCTGGCAGAGGGACTAGGGCTGCCCTAGCAGGTGTGGAGGAGGCTGGGGAGGTTGTTGCTGAGCAGCAGTGGGACAGGCCATATGGTTCCTAATTCAGGAGTTGACCCTGGCCAAGCCCTTTCTTCTCTGTCAGTCTCGGTTTCCCTATTGATAAAACAAGGGGTTGGAGGCCCGGCATGGTGGCTCATGCCTGTAATCCCAGCACTTTGAGAGGCCGAGGCAGGTGGATCACTTGAGGTCAGGAGTTTGAGACCAGCCTGGTCAACATGGTGAAACCCCGTCTCTACTAAAAGTACAAAAATTAGCCAGGCGTGGTGGTGGGCACCTGTAATCCCAGCTACTCAGGAGGCTGAGGCAGGAGGATCACTTGATTCCGGGAGGCAGAGGTTGCAGTAAGATGAGATTGTGCCATTGCATGCCAGCCTGGACAACAGAGCAAGACTTTGTCTCAAAAACAAAACAAAACAAAACCAAAAATGGGTTGGGGACTGTGACTGCCCAGGACCCTTGAGGAGCCTGTCATGGGCAAGTGGGCCGCTGGTGCCAGGCAGAGCCCACAGTCCACTGTCCCCCATCCCCGGCCCTGCCATGCTCCAAGGTGCCCAGCTCCTACCAGGAGCAAGTGCTGAGCTGGGAACGTCAGCCCTTGCCATTGACTCAGGGAGGCTTACCACCTGGAGGCCTGAGGATGCCATGGCAACTTCCAGCCTGGTCAGCCGGGCAGGGGTCAGAGGCGTCCACTCTGCCATGCTGATCATTTCCACCTTATTGCCGAGGGGCCCCCGTGGGTATCCCCGAAAACTGGAGACATTGACCCTGGGAGGCAAAGGATCTTTGAAGACAACTTGTCTTCTGGGATTTTAGAACTTTTTAAAAGTTAAAATGAGATCAGACACAGTGACTCATGCCTGTAATCCCAGCACTTTGGGAGGCTGAGGTGGGAGGATCACTTGAGGCCAGGAGTTCGAGACTAGAATGGGCAACATAGTGAGACCCTGTCTCTAAAATAATTTTAAAAATTAGCCAAGTGTGGTGGTGCACACCTGAAATCCTAGCTACTTGGGAGGCCAAGGAGGTAGGATTGCTTGAGCCCAGGAGTTTGAGACCAGCCTGGGCAACATAGTGAGACTCCATCACTACAAAAAATAAATTTAAAAAAATTAGCCAAGTGTGGTGGCGAGTGTCTATAGTTTCAGCTACTCAGCAGGGCTGCGGCGGGAGGATCATTTGAACCCAGGAGGCCAAGGTTGCAGTGAGCCATGACTGTGCCACTGCACTCCAGCCTGGGTAACAGAGACTCTGTCTCAAAAAAAAAAAAAAAAAAAAAAAAAAAAAAAAAAAAAAAATTAACCCATTTACACCTGAGGTTGCAATTTTTAAAACTTTTGCAATCAGACCTTGGCAATGACCTTGAGCAGTAGGACAGAAATAACTCCCAATAATGGAACACTAGGCATAAATGAAATGATACACAAATAACACACAAGCCTAGAAATACACCCTCCTTGCAGCAGGACCAAATGATGGAGAAGACACATCGGCCTTCCACATTGTTGTGGGTTGAACAGGGTCTCCCCAAAATTCACGTCTATTCTGCACCTCAGAACATGACCTTATTTGGAATAAGGATTTTTGCAGATGTAATTAGAGTATGGATCTCAGAATGAGGTCATCCTGGGCTGGGGTGGATCCTAAATCCAGTGAGAGTGTTCCTACAAGAAAAAGGGATGGGAGATTTGCAAACAGAGACCCAGGAGAGGAAAGGGCCCTCTGAAGTCAGAGGCAGGGATTGGAACAATGTGACCACAGGCCAAGGAACCCGGGAGTCCCTAGAAGCTGAAAGATTCTTCCCTGGAGTCGTAGAGGCAGCATGACCCTGCAGACACCTTGATTTTGGACTTCTGGCCTCCAGAGCTATGAGAATAAATGTCTGTTATTTCCACCACCGAGTGTATGGTAATTTATTACAGGAAACCAGTAGCCACCTGTCCCACGGCCCTGCTCCGTCTGCAGCTCCTCCCTCCAGGGTTCTTCTCTGCTCTCCACACATGACTGTGGCATGCCGAATGCAGAAGTTTTGTTTTGAAATGTGGCTTTTTTTTTTTTTTTTTTTTTTTTTGAGACGGAGTCTCGCTCTGTCGCCCAGGCTGGAGTGCAGTGGCCGGATCTCAGCTCACTGCAAGCTCCGCCTCCTGGGTTTACGCCATTCTCCTGCCTCAGCCTCCTGAGTAGCTGGGACCACAGGCCCCCGCCACCTCGCCCGGCTAGTTTTTTGTATTTTTTAGTAGAGATGGGGTTTCACAGTGTTAGCCAGGATGGTCTCGATCTCCTGACCTCGTGATCCGCCCGTCTCGGCCTCCCAAAGTGCTGGGATTACAGGCTTGAGCCACCGCGCCCGGCCGAAATGTGGCATTTTGAATGCAGAAGTTTTGTTTGTTGAATGCAGAAGTTTCATAGGCACACACCAGACGCGGCGTTCTGTAAACGTTCCGTAAATGGCTCTGGTCGTTGGTGCAGGTGGGGGCAGCTCCCAGTTTTCCTTGGTTACACAAGAAGCCACTGTGAACACTTTTGCCTCATCTCTTCTGCACGTGCTTGATGATTTCTGGAGGCTGGAAGATTCCTTAGAAGGAGAATTGCTGGGTCAAAGGGTAAGCCCGTTTTCAATTTGACTGGTGCTGTTAAATTGAGTCAAATCAGAAACTCAGAATCTTGAGAAGGAGAGGAGGCTTGGCGCAGTGGCTCATGCCTGTAATCCCAGCACTTTGGGAGGCCAAGGTGGGAGGATCGCTTGAGCCCAGGAGTTTAAGGCCAGTCTGGGCAACATAGGGAGGCCTCGTCTCTACAAAAAATACAATAGTTAGCCAGGTGTGGTGGCGCATGCCTGTAGTCCCAGCTACTTGGGAGGCCGAGGTGGGAAGATCGCTTGAGCCCAGGAGTTCACGGCTGCAGTGAGCCATGGTTGCACCACTGTACTTCAGCCTAGGTGACAGAGCGAGACCCTATCTCAAAATAAAGAAAGAAAGAAAAAGAAAGAAAGAAAGAAAGAAAGAAAGAAAGAAAGAAAGAAAGAAAGAAAGAAAGAAAGAAAGAAAGAAGTAAAAGAGAAGTAGGGAAACAGACTTTTGGATTTTACAGTATGGGACACTTCCAACCCCAGAATTATAAAATTTTAGGAGAGGGGACCTCAGGAGAACATCTATTCTGGGGTCTCACTTCAGGACCCAGGAGTGATATCCTCCAAGCCCTGTCTGGGTTTCTGTTTCCCTGGAATGGGCTTGGAGAAAGCAGAGGAGGTAGGACCCGGGAGCCTGGAACTCTGGGGCTCCAAGGGAGCTCTGGTAGTGGGTAGTGAAATGCCTTCCCCACCTGGGCACCCAGCTCTTCTACCCAGAGGCTGCCCCTTTGCAGCCAAGGTGCCAGGCCAGCTGGGCCTCTGTAGCCACACGTGACCCCCTGTGCTTGGCACACACACACACACACACACACACACACAAATGTGAACAGAGCCTGTAATCCCAGCACTTTGGAAGGCTGAGGCAGGTGGATTCCTTGAGACCAGGAGTTCAAGACCAGCCTGGAGAACATGGTGAAACTCTGTCTCTACAAAAAATACATGAAAAAAGAAATTAGCTGGGTGTGGTGGTGCATGTCTATGGTTCCAGCTACTGGGGAGGCTGAGGTAGGAGGATTGCTTGAGCTGGGGTGGTTGAGGCTGCCGTTAGCCAAGATTGTGCCTCTGCCCTCTAGCTTGGGTGACAGAGTGAGACCATTTCAAAAAAAAAAAAAGAAAGAAGAAAGAAAGAAAAAGAAAGAGAGGGAGAGAAAAAGAAAGAAAAAAGGAAAGAAAAGCAAAAGAAAAGAAAAGAAAATGTAAAGGGAATGAGCAGGGGTGGATGGGACAGTCTGTGGTCTGCACTAGGCTGACTCATGGCCCTGGCTGGAGTTCTGAGGTCTGGAACAGGGCAGGAGGCTCTGCATTAGATACTGGTTGCCTGCCTTGGAGTCTCCTCCATTCTTATTCTAGTGGTTTTAGAACATGCTCTCCCCCCAATTATTTGACACTTCTCTTCTTGAAAGATGGGAATCTATGTTCTTTTTCCTTGAATCTGGGCTCTGTGGATGCTTGATCAATATGGTGCCAGTGAGGCCATGTCAGTTTCTGGACCCAGGCCATAAGAAACTGCAACTTCCACTTCCCACCTCTTAGGACTCAGCCACCATGCTGTGAGGAAGCTCAACAGCCCCATGGAAAGGCCGGTGTGGGAAGGAACAGAGGACCCTCCACCCCCTGCCAGCTATCAGCCCCAGCAGAGCCAATGGGACCTCCAGCTGCCACTCAAGTTGCCCTAGCTGATGCCCCATAGAGCAGTGCTGTGCCTTCCTGTGGCACCTGGCTTGACTTGCAGATCTGTGAGAGAAACAAATTATTGCTCTTTTTTTAAGCCACTAAATTTTGGGATCATTTGCAGTGTAGCAATGGATAACTGGAGCACCCTCATGACCAACAAAGTCGCCACCAGTGCCTGCAGGCTGGGTTAAGAACACAGACTTTGGGGTCAGACTCACCAGCCATGTGTCAAGGCCCATCTTTGCCTCAGGGGCTTCATCTGCATGTGGTGACTGTAGTAGGACTCGCCTCATAAGGTTGCCATGAGGATGAAATGAGACGACGCACATGGAGCCTGGTGCCGAGGAAGTGTGTGGTAAACGGGAGCTGTGACAAAGGTTTAGCACCATGGTTGTTATTTTCCTAAGCAGAGAAAATTACTCAGTCTAAGCTGGGTTCATTCAAACAGGCAGATCCTTCACTGCTTGTTCCTTCGAAGACCCCCTCCTCCAGGAAGCCTTCCCTGACCACCCTGCACTGGGCTGCCACTCCTGTGGGCACTTCCAGCCCTCTGTGCTATGTCTGAAAGAACAAGAGTTCCCTTGTGCTCATTGTCTGTTTACAGCTGCCAGATTGGGACCTCCCTGAGGGCATCATTAGCAGGGCCAGCAAGGAATGGAAGCCTCTAAAGCTGGCACTCGGTGTGTGCCCACACAGGCGGGGGCCCCGGGGCTGCTTATGTCACTGAGTGACCCTCAGCCAGCTGGTGTCTCCCGAAGTGTACACCTGGGTGGGCCTTGTGTGCAGGCCTCTGTGTACGTCGGCGTGCCTGTGGGAGGTGGGTGTGCACATGTTTGTACACACGTGAATAGCAGTTGGTGTGTCTGCGTAAAGGTAGGTGGAGTGAGCACGTCTCTGTACACAGATGTGGATACATGCTCACGTGCACACCACTGCACGTTCACGATCGTGTGTGTGCTCGTGCAGCTGAAGGAGTGTTCCTGTGCATGGGTGTGTCCACGTGTGTGCCTTCATACTGGGTGCGTGCCCTGTGTGCCAGGCCGGGCTGTATGGTAGGAATGTAGGGTACCAGCTGCTACACCTGGGGCCCACTTGGAAACTAAAAATAGCCCATGCCCAGCCCTGTCCCGCCGGGCAGGGGGCCGCTGGGCAAGCTCCACGGGGGCACCCCAGCCAGGCTGTTGGCCTCATCCCTTCTTGGGCCGCCGCCCTGCCTGTCCTGCCCTGCCCTGCCCCGCCTGGGGCTCCCATGAGCTCATGCACACCCTGCCCAACCAGGGCAGAGAGTGGGTGGGGAGGTCCAGAGTCGTGCCTGCTAGGCCGAGGCCCTGCCCACGTCCAGGCGGCTGGACACCAGCAAGGCCTGATAAGGTCAAGTGTGGAGTAGGGTCCGCCTCCTCCCTCCAGCCAGGGACAGCCGGGCGGACATGAGTCAGCACAGGGGGCATCAGGCAGCCCGGGCCTGACCACTGGCTGGTGATGGGGCAGGCTTGGGGATGGGACCGCCTCCCTGAGCAGGCCAGGGGCTGGCCAGGAGGAATCACCTGCCGGGTCGGCCAAGCCCTGACCTCATTCTCCACCTTGAGGAACCCCACCTCCACTTCCGCCCAGAAAGCCCCTCTGGAGTCCCCTGGCTGGCTTCCTGCCCTGGCCTGGTCATTGCCGGACCTCAGGAGGGCTGATGGCCACCCCTGCAGAAGGGCATTTCCGGCCTTCGCTGCACGGCCCCAAGGGTTCCATATGCCCCTTCCTCGGGAAGTTGTCCCTGGTTCCCCAGGCTGGATGGAGGAGGCGGGGAGCTCTGAGATCCCAGCTCCCTCTTGGAGCCCCCTCTCTGCAAAGTCAAAGCCTGTTTACTGGTGTCCAGACCTGAGCTTCTGGAGGGCCAGGAAGTGTGTCATTTCCATCTCTGTTTACATCTTGCTCCCTCACTGGGTCCCCAGCACAGCCCAGGAGGGGTCATTGTTGTTCTGCTTTACAGGGGAGGACTCCGAGGCCTGGCATGGATGGTGACTGGCTCACAGTCCCCAGCCAAGGGGTGACCAGTGGAGGCTGTTCCTGGATGTCCTGCTGTCCCTATCACTGTGCCACTGTGATCCTTCCTCCTGGAGCCCCTGACTTCAGAGGCTCTGATGACCCAGCCCAAGCACCCATGACTGATTTTTCATTCTGTGAACCTGGTGCATGTGCAGCTTGGGCTGGGCCTTCCCTGGAGCTCAGCTCCACAGAGCAAGCCAGGCAGGGCCGGACACGCTGATCACAGCTGAGTGTCAGGGTGGAGGCTCCCGCTGTATCTTTTGCCCCCCTGCAGGGCCCTGCCAAGAGGAGAGGAGAGGGCACCAGCTTGGCATAGGGACAGCTCGTTGTGAGGGAGGGGCCATCAGATGCTCCATTTAACAGATGAGGACACTGAGGCTCAGAGAGGGGGTGTAATGTCCCCGAGGTCCCACAGTGAGGAACGGCCTGGGCAGGTCTTAGGAAACCCTCCCTCGTGCTCATGGACACACTCGTGGCACTGTGTGTCATAGTGAAAGAGGAAAAATGGTCCTGGATGCTTGCCAGTCCTCTGTGAGCACCCTCCACACAGAGGGACACACAGGAGGGGGCTGGATCCGTGCTGACCAGGTGGGGCTCCAGACCAATGAAGAAGCATGCTTTCCAACACCTCAACACGGCCGGGCGTGGGGGCTCACACCTGTCATCCCAGCACTTTGGGAGGATGAGGCAGGTGGATCATCTAAGGTCAGGAGTTTGAGATCAGCCTGGCCAACACAGTGAAAGCCCATCTCTACTAAAAACACAAAAAGTAGCCAGGTGTGGTGGTGCACACCTGTAGTCCCAGCTACTTGGGAGGCTGAGGCAGGAGAATCGCTTGAACCCGAGAGGTGGAGGTTGCAGTGACCCGAGATCACACTACTGCACTCCAGCCTGGGTGACAGAGCGAGACTCCATCTCAAAAACAATAACAACAACAATGAAAAAACACCTCAACACAGACAGAGCAATGGCACACGTGTCCATACATAGAAGCAGGGCAGCTTTGTGGGTGGCAAAGAGCCTGGCCTCTGGCACCGATGGCCTGGGTTTGAGTCACAGTCTTGTGGATCCTGGCTGGTTGACCCGGGGGAAGGACTTCACGTCTCTGTATCTCAGTTTCCTCGTCTGGAAAGCAGAGCTCACTACAGCAGCTCCTGCGGAGTGGGTGCAAGGAGTCAGTGAGTTGAGATGTGTAAGCGTTTAGAACAGCAACTCACACTCAGGAAGTAATTTCTTTTTTTTTTTTTTTGAGACGGAGTCTCCCTGTGTTGCCCAGGCGGGAGTGCAGTGGCGCGATCTCCGCTCACTGCAAGCTCCGCTGCCTCCCTGGTTCACGCCATTCTCCTGCCTCAGCCTCCCTAGAAGCTGGGACTACAGGCGCCACCACGCCCGGCTACTTTTTTTGTATTTTTAGTAGAGATGGGGTTTTATCGTGTTCACCAGGATGGTCTGGATCTCCTGACCTCGTGATCCGCCCACCTTGGCCTCCCAAAGTGCTGGGATTACAGGCGTGAGCCACTGTGTCCGGCGTAATTTCTTTTAAATGTAAATTCAAGCTGGATGCTGTGGCTCATGCCTGTAATCCTGGCATTTTGGGAGGCTGAGGTGGGAGAATTGTTTGAGCCTAGGAGTTGGAGACCAGCCTCGGCAACATAACAAGATCCCATCTCTCTCTATATATATATAAAAATTAGCCAGGTGGCCGGGTGTGGTGGCTCATGCCTGTAATCCCAGCACTTTGGGAGGCTGAGGTGGGTGGATCACCTGAGGTCAGGAGTTTGAGACCAGTCTGGCCAACATGGTGACACCCCCTGTCTACTAAAAATACAAACGATTAGCTGGGCATGGTGGTGCATGTCTGTAGTCCCAGGTACTTGGGAGGCTGAGGAAGGAGAATGGCTTAGACCCGGGACGTGGAGGTTGCAGTGAGCTGAGATCATGCCATTGCACTCCAGCCTGGGTGACAAGATCAAAATTCCATCTCAAAAAAAAAAAAAAAACCAAAAAACAATTAGCCAGGTGTGATGGTGCATGCCTGTGGTCCCAGCACTCAGGAAGCTGGGGTGGAAGAATCGCTTGAGCCCAGGAGGTCGAGGCTGCAATGAGCCGTGATGGTGCCACTGCACTCTAGGTGACAGAGTGAGACTCAATTCAAAACAAAACAAAACAAACATAAATTCAGAGGAAAGTGTTTTTGAGCCCACACTGTAACTGCGTTAGTTTCCTATCAGTTTCCTATGGCTGCTGTGAGGAATGACCACAAATGTAGCAGTTTAAAATAACAGGGATGTGAGCCCTTACAGCTCTGGAGGCCGGAAATCTGAAGTGGGTCTCGTGGGCTAAAGTCAAGGTGTGGGCAGGGCCTGTGCCTTCATGGGCTCTCCTTTGCCTTTGCAGCTCCTAGAGGCCGCTCGCATTCCTTGGCCTGGGGTTCCTTCCTCCCCTCAAAGCCAGTCGCACAGCGTCTCCCACTCCCTCTGACCCTGACACTTGCTCTTCTGCCTACCTCTTGCACATCCAGGGATTCTTGTGATCATGCTGGGCCCACCCAAACATCCAGGATGATCTCCTTATTTTATGTTCAAGGTGCTGGGAACACAACATAGTGGGTAACACAACAGACACCGTCCTTGTCTCACGGGAGACAGACAGTAATTCACATGTAGCCATGTGACACATCTGGAGGGGTAGATGCTGGGGTGCAAAGTGAAGCAGGGGAGGAGGATGGAGAGCAGTGGGGAGCCTCATCTGCATAGTATGACTCCTTTCCAGTGAGAATGGATTTGCCGTATTTGCATATTTCTTCTTCTTTTTTTTTTTTTGATCTCGCTTTGTCACCCGGGCTGGAGTGCAGTGGTGCGATCTCTGCTCACTTCAACCTCCGCCTCCTGGGTTCAAGCGATTCTATTGTCTCAACCTCCTGAGTAGCTGGGATTATAGGCCTGTGCCACCACGCCCAGCTAATTTTTGTGTGTTTTTCTTCTCTTTTTTTTTTTTGAGATGGAGTCTCGCTCTGTCGCCCAGGCTGGAGTGCAGTGGTGTGATCTCGGCTCACTGCAAGCTCCGTCTCCCGGGTTCACGCCATTCTCCTGCCTCAGCCTCCTGAGTAGCTGGGACTACAGGTGCCCGCACCACGCCTGGCTAATTTTTTTGTATTTTTTAGTAGAGACGGGTTTTCACCGTGTTAGCCAGGATGGTCTCGATCTCCTACCTCGTAATCTGCCTGCCTCGGCCTCCCAAAGTGCTGGGATTACAGGCGTGAGCCACCGCGCCCGGCCGTATTTTTATTTTCTATTTATTTATTTATTTTAATTTTTTTTTCCAAGACGGAGTGTTGCTCTGTTGCCCAGGCTGAAGTGCAGTGGCACGATCTCGGCTCACTGCAACCTCTGCCTCCCAAGTTCAAGTGATTCTCCTGCCTCAGCCTTCCAAGTAGCTGGGACTACAGGTACCCGCCACCATGCCCAGCTAATTTTTTGTAATTTTAGTAGAGATGGGGTTTTACCATGTTGGCCAGACTGGTCTCAAACTCCTGACTTCAGGTGATCTGCCCATCTTGGCCTCCCAAAGTGCTGGGATTCAGCTGTGAGCCACCTTGCCCAGCCCCATTTGCATATTTCTTCTAGAACCCAAAGCAGGTCTAAGTGGTTCTGAATAACAGCACAGTTTATCTTCCTGCCCGTTGGCTGTCTGACTTTAATGTAATGGTCTAATCTCTCTGGTCTCTTCACAGGAGGAGTCAATGGGGTGCCAAACTCCTCCTGGTGATGCTGTGAGATGCCCGAGGAGACACCTTGAGTTCTCTGGATATCCTGTTTGCGAATCTCACCTTGGGCAGGAAGTACCGAGGGATTCCCAGGCACAAGCTCCATGGGCAGGGCTGGGTGGGGGGGTGGTGCAGCTAGGGGCTGGAAATGCCTCTGGATGGAGCCCAGATGGTCTTTGGACCCGGGATGTGGCCATTCTGGGAAGGAATCCAGCTGCTCGGAGCCCAGCTGGGTAGGCAGGAGTGTGGTGGTGCCACTGGGGCCGGAACTGCCCCACTAGCTCACCAGAGGGAACTGGAAAATGAGCCTGGGGCCTGGGGCCTGGGTTGGGCTGTGATAGATCCCAGGCTGTGGATCCTCGGCTGAGAAACGGGAGGGCCTAGGGAGGAGCAGGGGTGGGCCTAGGACCTGGCCCCCAAGCCCCAAACCGGCTTCCATAACTTCTGGTTGTGTGACTCAGTTTTCTCATTTGTAGACGGGGACTGTAACTGTCTCCCATTCTGGGGTGGTTGTGAGGACCAAGTATATTCGTGCACACAGAGATGGGTGGGGATTTGCAGGGTGGCTGGTACACAGGGGGTCCCATCCAGGCTTAACTCCCCTCCCCCATTCTCTCCAGCTCCCAGGGAGCTGGCCCCGGGCCCCAGGGACACCTGCAAATGCCCCTTCCTGTCCCAGGCTCAGAATGAATTGAGGGAACAATGAAAAACAAACAAAACAACCATTTACTTGCTGAAGAGCGAATATGTTCACGTGTCTGATAATCAAAATACTCAAAGGATATGCAGTGAGAGAGAAGTCCTCCTCCCACCCCGTCCCCATGCCATTTCCTGAGTATATTTTTCCAGTGATGCCCTAGGCGGGTACGCGGGGAGATGCATTTGTATTCTCTTCTCCGCCTTAAACACACCCTGTGAATGGCGGAGTTTTTCTTGGAGAGTGGCAGGCAGCAGCACAGAAACAGCTTCCTTGAGCTGCGGTGTATGGGTGGGTATTCCATTGTTATTTGATGAGGCTGTAAAGGGAAGGGTTTTTTTTTTTTTTTTTTTTTTTTTTTTTTTTTTTTTTTTTTTTTTTTAAAGCAAAGGAATAGCTTCATGGAAGCATCCTTCCTGAAATCTGGAATTCAGAGACTTGAGACTTGGGCTTGAGTCTGAGCTCAGCTGCTTACCACTCAGGAACTGCATGTGTTGCTTCCCCTGAGCCTCAGTGTTCTCATCTGCAAGATGGTGCTTGTGGCTGGGCACAGTGGCCTATGCCTGTAATTTCAGCACTTTGAACTGCCGATGCACGAGGATCACTTGAGGCCAGGAGTTCAAGACCAGCCTGGAGCCAGGCGCAGTGGCTCACGCCTGTAATCCTAGCACTTTGGGAGGCTGAGGCAGGAGGATCACCTGAGGTCAGGAGTTTGGGACCAGCCTTGGCCAACATGGTAAAACCTGTCTCTACTAAAAACACAAAAATTAGCCGGTGTGGTGGCACGCACCTGTAATCCCAGCTACTCGGGAGGCTGAGGCAGGAGAATCGCTTGAACCCAGAGGTGGCAGTGAGCCAAGATCACACCACTGTGCTTCAGCCTGGGTAACAGAATGTGACTCCATCTCAAAAAAAAAAAAGACCAGCCTGGGAGACATAGTGAGGCACCCATCTCTACCCCTGACCATCCCCCGCAACACCCAAAAAACCAAATGTAGCTGGCCATGGTGCTGTGTGCCTGTAGTCCCAGCTACTTGGGAAGCTGAGGCAGGAGGATCCCTTGAGCCCAGGGGGTCGGGGCTGCAGTGAGCTATGATCACACCACCATACTCCAGCCTGGGTGACACAGCAAGACCCTGTCTCTATCAAAAATAAAAAAAAAGTAAAAGATAAATATAAAAAAGGCGGTGGTTGCGCCCATCCAGGAGATAATGTTGCCCATGGGCAGCCTGAGGGCTATGCCCCGTTTGTGGATGTGTTTTGCTCATAAAACTTTTCCAAACTCTGGAGATTTCAAATTACAACCCAGATTTCTGGCTTCTCTTGAAAAATCAAAAGTCTGGCCATTGCAGGCTGGAGCCAAGTAGCCACTGCCCGCTTTTGAAGGGCCAGGGGTGCTCCATTTGGCCTCTGGCCTCACCACCCCGTATTGCTCGTGTACATCCCCCAACCTGGTAGTCCTCCTCCGCAGAAGGGTGTGCTGGGGTTAAATTCATGCAAACAGAATGGGCAGGGTCCCCAGCGCTCGGCACAGGCCCAGCTTCACTCTCCTGGTGGATACTTGGGGTATCTGGGACTCAGTAGCCAGAGCCATGGACGATCCTGTCCTGGAAACCCAAGCCCTGAGCAAGCGGCTCCAGAGTGTCTCCTCCACCAGAAGGGAAGCTGAGATGCCGGCACCATGTCCGGGAAGGGCTCTGGGCTGCAAGCCAGGCGGTTTCATCCCGGGAGGCGGCGGCGGAGGCTTCTTCCCTAGGCTGGAGCCGGAAGCCGGGCTCCAGGCACCTGGAGTTCCCATCTCTGGATCCCCAGGATGTAGATTCCTGCGCACAGCCCCCCACTCCTTCCTCTTCCCTACCTACCTTTGGCAGTCACATCCTGCCTTTCAGGGGTGGACCAGGACTGAAGGGGAGACAGGGAGGTGGGTGGGGTCCCGGGAGGACCTTGGGGACATCCTCTCTTCAGGATGGTTGCAATCTCTTCTTGGCCCCAGGGTGCCTTGGAGCACAGTTTGAAAACCACTGATGGAGCCCTTTTGCTAGATGGGAAAACAAAGGCAGGAAAACAGAGGCCTGGAGTGGGGAGGGGTAGGAGGGTCAGAGGCCTGGGGACCTTAGAGTCCCCCCTCCCCAAGTCTATGACAGAACCCCGGCATGTGAAATTGAAGCTCACTGAGCCCCCAGCCAGCCTCCCTGGAAGGCTGCCCCTCACCCTGCTCTTGTCTGTCCGGAAGGCCAGGGAAGCATTGGGGCTCCTCCTCCTCTAAAAGTCGAATTGCCTCCTCTGCCAAGTGCCCACCTTACAGGGTGGTTGTGTGGAGTCAAAGAGATGAGAGAGGGCAGATAGCAAGATTAAGAACAACAGTAGCTCCTGCCTCCTGGGCTTGAACCGCAGGCTGTCCAGCCTGGACTTGGACAAGACCATTTTTACAGCGCTTTCTTGGGAGATAATTTACATACCCTAAAATTTACCCACCTAAAGTATATGAGTCAATGGTTTTGAGTATATTTACAGAGTTGTACAACCATGACCACAATCTAATTTTAGAACATTTACATCATCCCCCAAAGAAACCCAACACCCATCAGCAGCCACTCCCTGTTCCCCTCCTCCAGCCCCTGCAACACTCCTCTGTTTTCTCTCTCAAGTCCTCTGCTCTGAACATTTCATATAAATGGAATCATACAATGTGTAGCCTTTTGTGACTGGCTTCTTTCAGTGAGCATCGTGTTGTGGCATGTGTCACTCTTCCATTTCTTATTGTTCGTTGTTATTTCTTCCACTAGAGCAGCCGGAAGGAACATTCCTTTTCATGGCCAAGTAATATTCCATTGTAAGGACATACCACAGTTTGTTTGTCCACTTATCTGTTGATGTACATTTGGGCTGTTTTCACCTTTTGACTATTAAAAATAATATTTCTGTGAGCATTCTCGTACGTATCTTTGTGTGGACATATGTTTTCATTTCTCCTTTGTAAAATATCTCAGAGGAAAATTGCTGGGTCATGTGGCAGCTCCATGTTTAACATTTTGAGGAACTGCCAAACTGATTTCCAGAGCAGCTGAATCGTTTTGCATTCCCACCAGCAACCTGGGAGGACTCCAGTTTCTCCACATCCTCACCAACGCTGGCTCCTGTCTTTTCGATCGTAGCCATGCTAGTGGGTGTGACGTGGTCCCACCACTGAAGGCACGGGTTTCCATTTTCATTTATGTAATCAGCAGTCATGTTGGGTATCTTTTCATGGGCTTATTAGCCATTCATAGATCTCTTTTGGAGAAATGTCTATGCAAATGACAGCTTGCTATTAAAACCTCACAGCCACGCAGTTGGAGGAAACTGGAACTATGGTCAGCCACACTGACAATGAGGAAACTGGGGTTCTGAGGAACTCTTGAGAGATAGTGGGGACAGGAGCCCCGTGGTGGGACACCGCGCCCAGGGGGAGGGGGTGTGGGTGATGGGGGAAACAAGGAGGTATGAGAACCCCCTCAGCACTGCAGGCTGGAAGAACTGAACCCTGATTCCTATTACTCTCTGCCTCCGTCTCACTCTGGGACCTTGGGCAAGACACTTCCTACCCTAAGCCTCAGTTTCCTCACCTAAAAATGCCTTCATTCTGCCGTGGGAATCAGATTTGGTGCTACACATGAATGTACTGAAGGCCAGAGCAGGGTCCTGGTGGTTCCAGACCTGGGAATCACTCACCCTCCAGTCGCTGGCTCTCCAGAGCTGGCTGTGGGCGAGGTCTCTGCTCTGGGTCTCAGGCCAGCCTGCACTCTTGGCCACCAAGCACTAAGAGTTCTGGGCCTGCAAGGAAGGCTTGTTCAGGCTGGGGCTGGGCAGAGAGCACGCAGGCAGTGTCTCGGCTGCTAGTCTGTGGGAAACAGCACATTTGTCCCTGAGCGAGAGCCTCCTCTGCACTGGCCACCTGCAGCCCTGGCCACCTGTTGCTTCTACCTGGGACCAGGGCGGGTGCGGGGCATAGAGCTATCAAAGGAGCAGAGGCAGGGGAGGAAGCTAGGCTGAGAGTCCCTCCACTGGGGAGAAACTGGGCAGATGGATTCATTCACTCATTCATTCGCTCACTCACTCATTCATTCATCCAGCCGTGTGTGCTGGCCTCTCATGGCCGCCCGTATTTCCTGATGGAAGCGCTCACTGCAACGCAGCCATTCCTCAGGAAACTTGCTGCAGGAGTGGACACCATGAGCGTGGGACCTGTGTTGAGAGCTGAATACCTCCAGCCCCTGCCTTCACGACATTCTCAGCAGAGGAGGAGGGACAGATGGAGTAACCACAGTAGCACCTTAGAGTCTCTGCTAGGGACCAGCCCCTCCCCCAAGTCCGTTGGTCAAATTAAGTCGTTTAATCCACTATGCAGCTCTTGTGGTAAAACCATTCTTGTTTTTTGTTTTTGTTTTTTGAGACAGAGTCTCGCTCTGTCGCCCAGACTGGAGTGCAGTGGCGCAATCTTGGCTCACTGCAACATCCCCTCCTGGGTTCAAGTGATTCTCCTGCCTCAGCCTCCCGAGTAGCTGGGACTACAGGCACGCACCACCACACCTGGCTAATTTTTGTATTTTTAGTAGAGACGGGGTTTCACCATATTGGCCAGGCTGGTCTCAAACTGCCTGCCTTGGCCTCCCAAAGTGCTGGGATTACAGGCGTGAGCCACTGAGCCCGGTGATAAAACTGTTCTTATCTTCTTTTTATATATTGGGAAACCGAGGCTCAGCAAGGAGCAGAGACTGGGTCAAGGTGTCCCGGTGGGTTAGTTGCAGAGCTGGAGGCAGAAACCTGGTGTCTGGTTCCCAGCTCCAGACTCCTCGACATGATTCTGGCTCTTTCTGTCCACTCCCCAACCCACCCTCTGGAGTTTAGACGTGGTGCTTTCCAGCTCCCTGCCCCCTTCTCTTAATATTTGACCTGTATTTGAGAACAGAAGTCTGGTGTGCTCCCTGCAGCAGCCAGGAGATGTGGGTTCAAGTCCTCCCTCAGCCATCAAAATGCTGTGTGACTTGGGCAAGATCTCCAACCTCTCTGTTTTCAGCTTCTTCATTGGTCAGCGAGAGGGCTGGACTGGGCGCTTTTGAAGGCAGCTAGGCAAAGGCCATGTCTTAGGATGGCTCTGGGGAGCATGGAGCGGGTGATGGTGGGCTTCCTGGGGCAGGTTTGGGTGGCACCAGGTTTGGGGAAGGGACAGTTGCAGCCTGCAGGCCTTTTTCTTCCAGGGGACGCTGAGTGGCCAGGCTTATCACCTGCCTGTCTTGGGCCACTCTTCCGAGCGGCTCCTCCGGTTTCAGCCTGGAGTCTGCGATAGCAGGGACTGTGGGAGACCTGGGGGGCAGGTGGGTGGCCCTGTTGCTCACAGGGCTCCGGGCACCCCGTCTCCTCCAGGTTATCTCTGCTCTGGGACAGACTGGGAAAGTGAGAAGCTGCGCTATCTCCTTCACTTCCCCCCAGAGATAGAGCTGCCTCAAAGCCCTCTTGTTCTGTCCCTATAGTCCCCTCACATCCACTGGCTCCAGAGGAAGGGGGGCACAGCCTGTAGTGCTGAGGTGCCATTCCCTCATGGGAGCTGCAGTGGGGAGCACAGAGTGAGGCTGAGGAGTCACTTTTCCAGCCCGCTGTGCCCGCTGTGGACCAGAACAGGGGACAGCATTTCCCATCCAGCAGGGCTGATGCTGACCAATTGGGAAGTCTGGGGAGCCCCTGCTGCCATAAGCAGTGACCACTAGTTACTGGCTCATGAGGCTCAGAGCTTGGGGGCTCTGGAGGGTCCAGGCAGTGTGAGGGGCATTTGGAGGCCTGAAGCAGAGACTAGTTACTGTCGGTTCAGGTGTATTTGAGGATTTCTTTTTTTTTTTTTTTTTTTGAGATAGGTTCTCACTCTGTTGCCCAGGCTAGAGTGCAGTGGCGTCATCTTGTCTCACTGCAGCCTCCGTTTCCCTGGTTTAAGCGATTCTCGTGCCTCAGCCTCCTGAGTATCTGGGACTACAGGCGCCCGCCACCATGCCTGGCTAAGTTTTGTATTTTTAGTAGAGAAGGGGTTTCACCAGTTGACCAGGCTGCTCTTGAACTCCTGACCTCAGGTGATCAACCCGCCTCAGCCTCGCAAAGTGCTGGGATTACAGGCATGAGCCACCACGCCTGGCCTGTATACAGCAAATCCTGAAATGGCTTCCTGATGACTCCCACCTAAGGGCAGGGACACCTATGTGCAAATGTAGGTGTGGCTGTGGGGACTTCATTCACTTCTCCCAGTCTTAGTTTCTTGTCTGTAAAGGGGGTTTGAGGGTGGCTTGTTCTGCACAGACTGTTGTTCAGGGGGAGCGAGGTCCTCTGGGTAAGCTTCGGCATGGTGCGCCCCGTGCAACTTAGGGTGGACCCGATGAAATGGAGATTTGACCATTTTTCACAAGAATGGCTGTTTCCCATGCCCAGGTTAGAGTAAGTGCTAATGCGTGTCGGAATTCGGGTGTCTCAGGACTTGTTCTAGGCACTGGGGACATAGCAGGGATGGAGGCTGGCCTAGCCCTGCCCTTGGGGACCCCAGATCCAACGGGGACACAGGTGACTCTGGGCGTGAGGTGGCTGATGGCTTGAAGGAAGGTAGACAGAATAACAGCCCCCTAAAGACACCCATGTCCCAATTCCCAGAACGGGTGACTTTGCCATCTCACATGGCAAAAGCAATTCTGCAGATGTGACTCAGGCGCGGACCCTGGAGATGGGGATTATCCAGGTAGGCCTGCTGTGATCACAAGATCTTTCTAAGAGGAAAGCAAACTGAATTGTACACTTAAAAATGGTAAAATAGGCCGGGTGTGGTAGCTCACGCCTGTAATCCCAGCGCTTTAGGAGGCTGAGGCGGGTGGACCACTTGAGGTCAGGAGTTTCTGACCAGCCTGGCCAACATGGTGAAACCCGTCTCTCCCAAAGATACAAAAATTAGTCAGGCGTAGTGGCAGGCACCTGTAATCCCAGCAACTTCGGAGGCAGAGGCAGGAGGATCACTTGAACCTGGGAGGTGGACGTTGCAGTGAGCCGAGATCACGCCATTGCACTCCAGCCCGGGCAACAAGAGTGAAACTCCATCTCAAGAAAAAAAAAAAGGTAAAATAATAAGGTTTACATTACATATACTTTACCATAATTTAACAGGTTAATAATGTAATAAACCAAACCCACTGAACTGTACACTTTAAATGGATAAATTACGTGGTATTATGAGTTATATCTCAATAAAGCTGTTTTTTAAAAATCCAAAAGGGGCTGGATGTAGTGGCTCATGCCTGTAGTCCCAGCACTTTGGGAGGCCGAGGTGGGCAGACCACCTGAGGTCAAGAGTTGGAGGCCAGCCTGGCCAACACGGCAGAACCCCATCTCCACTAAAAATACAAAAATTAGCTGGACATGGTGGCGTGCGCTTGTGGTCCCAGCTGTCCAGCTATTCAGGAGGTTGAGGCATGAGAATTGCTTGAACCTGGGAGGTGGAGGTTACAGTGAGCTGAGCCTAGTGCCACTACACTCTAGTTTGGGCGACAGAGTGAGACTCTGTATAAAAAAAAAAGAAAAAATCCAAAAGGAGGGACTTTCTGCCAAATACCCAGCCACCAACCACTACTCCTGAAAGTGTCAGGATCAGGAGAGACTGAGGAGCCATCACACTTGGGAGGGGACTAAAGAGACTTGATGACCTGATGCCATGTGGGATCCTGGCCAATCCCGGATCAGGCACAGGACATTAGTGGGGAAGCTGGTGATGTCTGAATACAGTCTCTAGATTACAGGGTCGTCTCAATGCTAACTCCTTCACTTTGATAAAGGCACCACAGTTATGTAAGATGTTAACATGAGAGGAAACTGGCAGGCAGGTATATGAGAAATTTCTTTTTTTTTTTTTTTTTTTTTTTTGTTGAGACGGAGTCTTGCTGTGTCGCCCGGGCTGGAGTGCAGTGGCCGGATCTCAGCTCACTGCAAGCTCCGCCTCCCGGGTTTACGCCATTCTCCTGGCTCAGCCTCCTGAGTAGCTGGGACTACAGGCGCCCGCCACCTCGCCCGGCTAGTTTTTTGTATTTTTTAGTAGAGACGGGGTTTCACCGTGTTAGCCAGGATGGTCTCGATCTCCTGACCTCGTGATCCGCCCGTCTCGGCCTCCCAAAGTGCTGGGATTACAGGCTTGAGCCACCACGCCCGGCCGATAAATTTCTGAATTATCGTCACAACTCTTCTATAAATCTAAGTTGATTTCAAAATGAAAAATTAAAAAAAAAAAATAGAAGGTAGCTGGGCGCAGTGGCTCACACCTGTAATCCCAGCACTTTGGGAGGCCGAGGTGGGTGGATCACCTGAGGTCAGGAGTTTGAGACCAGCCTGACCAGCATGGTAAAACCCCATCTCTACTAAAAATACAAAAATTAGTCAGGCATGGTGGTGAGTGCCTATAATCCCAGCTACTCAGGAGGCTGAGGCAGGAGGATTGCTTGAACTGGGAAGTGGAAGTGGCAGTGAGCTGAGATTGCGCCAGTGTACTCCAGCCTGGGTGACAGAGCGAGACTTCGTCTCAAAACAAGAAAAAATAGAAGGAGGGGAGACAGTCAAAGTCAGAGAGGAAATGTGGCAGAAGGAGAGATCAGATGAGAGTTTGCAGACGCTACGCTGCTGGCTTTGAAGACAGAGGAAGGGGCCACAAGCCAAGGAATGCAGACGGCCTCTAGAAGCCGGAGAAGGCAAGGAAACGGTTCTCCCCTGGAGCCTGCAAAAGAACTCAGCCCTGCCGAGACCTTGGCCTCCAGATCTGTGAGATAAAAAGTTTGTGTTGTTGTAAGTCACCATGTGAGTGGTAACTAGTTACAGCAGCAATGAGAAGCTTGCCGAAGGCAAGGAGGCGATACTAATGATGATGGCCACAGTGATGGGCACTTTGAGTGCTTAGGAAGGGCCCAGCCATGTTCTCCAAGCACTTTACATAGCTTAAGTCAGTTAATTTTCAGACACTGTTCTGTGGGATGATTATTATCCCTGTTTTATAGACAAGGACACAAAAGCACAGAGAGGCGAAGTAACTTACCCAAAGCCACACAGCTGCAAACACAGAGGGGGATTCTCACCCAGGCAGGTGGTGGATGAGTATGTGCCTGTGACCACTGCCCCCAATGCCTGGCAGCAGCATGTGTGTGAACTCTGACCCCGCTTGCTCAGGGCTAGGCCCTTTACAGAAATGATTTGGTTTAATGTTACGACCGTCCTATGGGGTAGACGTTCCTGTCATTCTCCATTTTACAGTTGGGGAAACTGAGGCTCAGCAAGATGGAGCCCCTTGCTCAGGGTCACAAGGCCAGAGACTGTTCCCCAATGCTGCTGCCTCCTTGCTGGGGCTGGAGGCAGGGACTCATGTTACCTGCAGGGTGTTCCCACTCTGCGGCCCCCTTGCACCCTGCCCTCTCCAGCCCCCATCTCCACATTCCCTGTGCTCCCTGATTGGGAATGACGTCCAGTCAGATGTCCCTACACTACTGCATGCCAGAGGCTACAGGAGGCTTCATGCCTCTTGGCCCCATTGTTTAGGCCAGGAAGTCACCCCTCCCTCCTTGGCCAGAGGAGACAGTCTCTGGGGAGAAGGTTCCTTCCCAGAGAAGCCAATGGCCAGGAAGCAGGCCCTGGCTGGGCCCAGGGCAGAGATACATGCTGGTCCTTTAAGGGGAAGGGCCGGGCTGGGGGCTGCATCACTGGGTCCCTTCTTTCGTTGTTGTTGGTTTTTTGTTTTGTTTTGTTTTTTGAGATGGTCTTGCTCTGTTGGTCTGGCTGGAGTGCAGTGGCGCTATCTCAGCTCACTTCAACCTCCACCTCCTGGGTTAAAGCAATGATCCGGCCTCAGCCTCCAGAGTAGCTGGGATTACAGGTGTGCACCACCACACCCGGCTACGTTTTGTATTTTTAGTAGAGACAGGGAGGGGGGGTTCTCACCACGTTGGCCAGGCTGGTCTTGAATTCCTGACCTCTAGTAATCCGCCCCCGCTCGGCCTTCCGAAGTGCTGGGATTACAGGCGAGAGCCACTGCGCCTGGCCCTGGGTCCCTTCTTATCAGGAATCCTTCGACGGGGTGGACCAGGGCCAAGGGCAGCTGGCGGCAGCAATTGGAGTTAGGGTCAGGGGCTCCCTCTGGAGTTAGGGTCAGGGGCTCTTGCTGAAGCCACTGCCTCCTCCCTCGCTGGGTTAGTTTCCTCAGCTATAAAACAAGACAGTGGGGCTGGGGTCTCTAGGCTCCCCGCATTCTGTGAGCCCATGACCCGGGGGTGGGTCCTCCCCTGTTCATTAATAATAAGATGACCACTTACTGGGGTGTCCACCGGGGGCTGTTCCCGTGAAGCCTCACAGTGACCAGGGGAGGATCTCCACTATAGTCTGCTTTAGAGGTGAGGAAGCCGAGGCTCAGGGTGGGTGGGGAATGCCTCAGGTCATGAAGCCAGTGTAGGGTGAAGCTGGGGTTTTCTGGGCCACCCTAGGCCACCAGTCACCCTACTGTCCTGAAGTCACTGCTGTTTCTTCTTTTCTCTCCTAATCCACGTGGAGCTGAGGGGTGGGAGGTGGCTGGGGTTTGGAGTGTGAGCGGGGGGGTCTCCCATGGGGGGCAGTGGGAACTCAGGAATGTACAAGTCACTGGTGCTGTAGTCTCTCCTCCCCAGTCAGGGCCGCACCTCCCTCTGGGCTGGACCAGGGCTCTGAAGCCAGCTGTAAACCCTCCCTGGGGTCAGGGAGGGCTCTCTGGAGGAGGTGGCGTCTCAGCTGAGCCAGAGAAAGCATTAAGCAGGTAAAGGCAGGAGTAGAGGGCGTTCTGGGCAGAGGGAGGCTCTCCTCAAATAGGAAAGCTCCAACCAGACTTTTGAGCTCTGACTCCCGGGCCCATGTCCGCAGTGCTGCGTCTTAGACCTCTGCTGCCCTGGGGACCCTCTGAGCTGCCCCTGGCTGCGGTGGGGCAGTCTGTCCCTCTGCCAGGCTCTCCCAGTACCTGACAGTTTTCCCACTGGACTGTCAGGCAGGTGTGGCCAAAAGCCTGGACTCAGGATCCGGGCTGCTCCAGTTCAAATCCTACCCCTGTCCCTTGTAGCTCTGTCACCTCAGCCAAGTGACTTCATCTTCTTGTGACTTGTCTCTGGATTACAATCATTAACATCCCTCCAGCCGAGTCAGGAATGGTCGCGGACTGAATGAATGTGTGCATAAAGGACGGCCAAGAAGCTGAGTGTGCTGTGTGTCAAGATAGCCAGGTCGGGCCTGGGTGGAGGGGGTGCCACCACTGAGCTCCAAACCCTGGGGGCCCTCTGGAACCTGGGCCCAGCGTGGCCAGGCCTACAGAAGAAGCCAGAAATCCAGACTCTTGTGAAATCTCCCAAGTTTTAAGGGAAGGCCAAATGTTAGAAAACAACTCGGGGCTGAGGAAAACCAGGACCCTGCCCTCGGAGCTGTTAGATGTCACCCTCTGCTGGCCCACCTGTCCCCAGGTGGAATGCAAATGAAAGGCCATGCAAACGAACACCTCACATTGCATATAACCGAATGCGGAGGTGGGTGAGGATGTGCCCTTCTTCCCATCATGCCTTGTGGTAGAAATACCTGCAGGGCATAGGCTTTGACTGTCCACCGCGGAGTCTCTGGAGCCCAGACCTGCGCCTGGCACACAGTGGGTTCACCTTCTCTGTTGAATCAAATGAATGAATGAAAATGATTAGAGGGAAGCATGATGACGGAGGTAGACGAGGGATGGAGGAAGGAGAGTGGGCACGGTTGAGCAACTGAGCGGCCATGAGCAGTGTACGTCACCTCCTGGGGCTTCTCTGCTTCTCCGTAGACCAGGCATGGCTCAGGTCCTTAGACAATCAACTGGGTTGAGTCAGAAGCATACCACACACGGCTTGCTGATCCAGGAATTCCATGCCAGCCAAGGAGCAACCCCTAAATATGGAAAAAGGAAAGCTATCTGTAGAAAGACATCAATCGGAATATATTATTTATAGCTTCGAAAAACTGGAAATAACTGAGATTTCCAACAATGAGGGAATGGCAAAATAAACCATGGAATATGGTTTGACAAAATATTAGGCAGCCAATAAAAACGAGGTTCAGAGAAGAGGAAAAAGAAACGAGATTACAGAGAGTAAAAGAACTAGAAAAGTGCCCATGATATAATGGCAGGTCAAAAAGGCAGGATACCACCGTTGTTTTTTTTTTTTCTTTTAATATACAGTATGACCTCAGTCCCATTTTTTTTTTTTTTTAAGTCCTCAAACAAAACACTATGGAAGGAAATACATCAAACCTTAACAATGATTGTCTCTGGGTGGTGGGGCTGTGGGTGGTGATTTTTCTTCCTTATTTTGACTTTTCTGCAATTTTTAGATTTTCATAAATGAACATGTATTGTTGCTTTTATGGTAAAGACATTAAAAATGACTTTTTTTTTGGACGGAGTCTTGCTCTGTCGCCCAGGCTGGAGTGCAGTGGCAAGATCTTGGCTCAGTACAAGCTCCGCCTCCCGGGTTTAAGTGATTCTCCTTCCTCAGCCTCCTGAGTAGCTGGGACTATAGGCGTCCACCACCACTCCTGGCTAATTTTTTTTTTGTATTTTTAGTAGAGACGGGGTTTCACCATATTGGCCAGGCTGGTCTCGAACTCCTGACCTTGTGATCTGCCCATCTCGGCCTCCCAAAGTGCTGGGATTACAGGCATGAGCCACCGTGCCCAGCCAAGACATTAAAAATGAAAAAAAAAAAAAAAAAATCAAAGGAATTCGGGATGGGGATGGGGTGGATGCTATCTGAGTTCTGCCCAGGTATTCGAGTCTCTGAAAGGGAGTTGGCATCAGGGAAGGTTCTGCGCTTGGAGGCGGTAGCCAGGTGTCAGGGGCTGTCTGTGTGATCCTGGGCAGATCCCTTTAGGCCTCAGTGGCACATCCTGTCAAATGGGGCCTGGTCACCTCCTTTTTATTTTTTATTTTTTTGGAGACAGAGTCTCATTCCTGTTGCCCAGACTGCTGTGCAGTGGTACACCATCATGGCTCACTGCACTCTTCACTTCCTGGGCTCAGGTGATCCTCCCACCTCAGCCTCCTGAGTTGCTGGGACTACACGTTTGCGCCACCACGTCTGGCTAATTTTTCGTATTTTTAGTAGAGACAGGATTTCACCATGTTGCCCAAGCTGGTCTTGAACTGGCCTCAAGTGATCCACCCACCAGCCTCCCAGAGTGCTGGGATTACTGACGTGAGCCACCGCACCCGGGCCTCTGGCCACCTATTTGACAGAGAATGTATCAAGAACAGGAAGGGAATGTGGCCGAAAACAGTATTGTTGTTAGTTCTTAGGAAGGCCAGTTCTGTTTTCAGACACCCGGAAAGATGTCAGCATTCTTACTAGGGTGTCCCTGGGAGTATTTTCAGTCCCGGAGGTACAGATGTTCTTGACTCATTTTGGAAAGTAGAACTGGGGTGATTTCTAGACACGCATCACTCTGTGGGGGAGGGGCATGGCCAGAAAGCCAGAGTCCTGGGTTCTAGGGCTGGCTCTTCCTATATTGCTGTGTGATCTTAGACAAGTCACTCAGCCTTCCTGGGCCTCAGCTTCCTGTGTGCAATGGGCTCTGGACACAGAGATCACTAAGATGACTAAACTCTCTCTGTTTAAATGAGGCCTTCTCCCCCAGGCCCTAAGTGGCAGGAGCCCAGGAGTCTGTGAGTGAACTCCTTACCGGCTGTGGTCCCCAGAAACTTTTTTTTTTTTTTTTTTTTTCTTGAGATGGAGTTCTGCTGTTGTTACTGCAGGCTGGATGGAGTGCAGTGGTGCAATCTTGGCTCACTGCAACCTCTGCCTCCTGGGTTCAAGCGATTCTCCTGCCTCAGCCTCCCCAGTAGCTGGGACTACAGGTGCTTGCCACCACGCCCGGCTAATTTTTGTATTTTATTAGAGATGGGGTTTCACCATGTTGGCCAGGATGGTCTCGATCTCTTGACCTCCTGATATGCCCGCCTCGGCCTCCCAAAATGCTGGGATCACAGGCATGAGCCACCGCGCTCAGCCTCCCAGAATCTTCCTATGTGTCCTGTGACCTCATTTCCAGCCACCCTTCCCTAGGGGAATATGTATGTGTGTGAGGGTGTGTGGGGGTCTCTATGGAAACTCAGTTCACCATGATGGGATCACCCTGTTTCCGTGGACCTCAGTGATATTCCACTGCCCGGAGGGTCCAGTGGTAGGGGAGGGTGGAGGCTGCCTCAGAGCAGGTGGTGTGTCCAGGAAGAGAGTGCCTGTGAGGAACTGGACACCCGTCCTTGTGCTGTGCACACACATCCCCCAGCTTGCACGAGCAGGGAGCTGTGATGGGGCCCAGCGAGTTTCCAGCTGCCCTTGTCCTTGGTGCCATGAGGAACCTCAGAACCTCAGTCCTGAGCACTCCCAGGCTTCCACTCTGACACACGTAGTAGATGTGTGCGACAAGCACCTTGCATCCCTGTAGATGCAGATCAAAACCTAATCACGGTGCATGCACTTTCTGTGCTTTCTACAGGCCTTGCTTTCCACAAAACCGGCGCCAGGAATCTTCAGAACGATTCTGTGAGACAGGCACTGATTCTCTTCAGCATTTACTGATGGGGAAACAGAGGCTCAGAGAAGTTAAGACACTCACCCGAGGTCACACAGCAGCAAGCGGCAGGGCAGGATTCGAACTCAGGCTGTCTGCATCAGGCCCACACTGTGACTCACGCATAGACTCTTCCAGCTGCTGATCTGGCAGATAAGGAGAAGCCCAGCAGAGATCGGTGGCTTCCCACGGTCCCATCACAGGTTAAGGCAGAGCCCAGGCCCTCTCCAGGCCCCTGGATTTGGTTCATGGGTTCTTTGCCCATGAACGTGAGTGGCGCCATCTCTCAGAGTCCTGGTTTCTGTGCCCAGCACGGGGCCAGGCAAGCAGGCCAGTAGAGAATGTGTCGATTGGACCTGAATAGCTTCCCTGTTCACTCATTTATCACCAGTCTGTCCACTAAGATCCTTCTTGGTGCCAAGCCCTGCACCAGGCCCTGGGGTACAGAGACGAGCAAGACTTATTTTCTGCTCATAATCCAGGGACTTCCAGGAGAAGGTGACGTTGAGATTTGTTCAGATAGAGGAGGGCAGACGGGCGTTCCAGGCTGGGGAAATGTCTGATGCATCTGGGGAATCTCCATGGTTTCTGGGAGGGCTGGGGAAAGGAAGGAAGGGAGGTTTCGAGGGTCTGACGCTGCTGGAGGCAGGCGGGTGGGTCAGGTAGAGGGGACAGCTGCTGAGTCCACTGAGGCTCTGGAAGTTTTAGGCCCACCTTGGGGAGGGAGACGTAGTCTAGGGAAGGACATGCCCCCCACTTCTGGGTCACAGCTGGAAGGGGAAGTGGGGGCTGGGCACAGGGTCAGAGGTCACAAGGCGGGGACAGGGAGGTGGTAGAGCAGCACCCCTCAGAGGTGGTCCCTCAGAGGTGGGGAGGGGAGAGGGAAGCAGACCCAGCACCTGGATTTTCTGACCACAGCTCCTGCGGCGCCTCCTCCCTCACTTCCCCAATGCGACAAGCTCGTCCCCGTCACAGGGCCTTTGGACCTGCTGTTCCTCCTGCCTGAAACGGCTTTCTCCTTTCAGCCACTCGCCTCCCCAGAGCAGGCTCCAATTTGCTCATTTGTTCATTGTCTGTTCCCCTCTTGGGACATGAGCTCCACGAGGGCGGGCTTGGTCTGTCTTTGCCACTGACTCCCAGCTCCAAGCACCACGCCCAGCACGCAGTGGGCCCTCAACAACATAGCACCGAGTACTTGCCATGTGGCAGGCACGCCTCATGGGCAGTAACTCATTTAATTCTCAAAACAACCCTCTGGGCAGGGCACTAGGGGCCTGAAGCTGAGTCAGTCTCGAGATCTTCTTCCAAGAAAACACATGATTGTGGGGATGAGGGAGGCAGGGTGCCTCAGAAGGGGCCGTGAACATGAGGGGTGCTGGAGCTTAGGAGTCAGGAGCCAAAGGCAAATCTGCCCCTGCTTGTGGGGTAGGGGGTAGGCCCATGGTAGATGTGAGGAAACTGAGGCACAGAGAGATTAAGTAAGTTGCCCCTTTGGCTTGCAAGTGGCAGCCCTGGGATTTGAACCCAGGAGGTCTGGGTTCAAAGACCCCAGAAGATTTGGATGCTACATATAGCTTTAACTCAATCAATATTTGTTGACTATGTAAGTGACTGGTTAGGCCTTGACAGATGATTTGCCTTCTCCAAGCCTCAGTTTCTGCATCTGAAGCATGGGCTGTACCTTAAACAGGCAGGAGAGCAACCCATCCTGAGAGGCTCAATGCCCCTTCTCTTACTCTCTCACCCACTGGATGCTATGGTTTGAATATTTGTTCCGTTCAACACTCACGTTTTAAGGAAACTTAATCCCCAGTGTGGCAATATTGAGAGGTGGGCCCTTTAAGAGGTGATGGGGTCAGGAGGGCTCCGTTCTCATGGATAGATTAATCCATTTGTGGACTAATGGGATAATGGGTTATCATGGCAGGGGAACTCTTCTAGAAGAAGAGAAAGAGAGGCCTGAGCATGTTAGCCCACTCAGCTCCCTCACCATGGGATGCCTTGCACCATCTTGAGACCCTGCAGAGAGTCCCCACCAGCAAGAAGTCCCTCACCAGCTGTGGCCCCTCAACCTTCGACCGCTCAGACTTCACAGCTGTAGGAAATAAATTCCTTTTCTTTATAAAGTACCCAGTTTCAAGGCCGGGCGCAGTGGCTCACGCCTGTAATCCTAACACTTTGGGAGGCCGAAGCAGGTGGATCACGAGGTCAAGCGATTGAGACCATCCTGGTTAACATGGTAAAACCCGTCTTTACTAAAAACACAAAAATTAGCTGGGGGTGGTGGCTCACGCCTGTAGTCCCAGCTACTCAGGAGGCTGAGGCAGGAGAATCGTTTGAACGTGAGAGGCAGAGGCTGCTGTGAGTCGAGATTGCATCACTGTATACCAGCCTGGCAACAGAGAGATTCCGTTTCCAAAAAATAATAAATAAATAAAGTATCCAGTTTCAGGTATTCTGTTATAAGCAACAGAAAGCAGACTAAACAAGGGTTTCAACTGGGCAGAAAGGTTCTGGTGTCCTTCATTCATTCAACAGACATTGGAAGGTCTATTTTGTGCAGGGCCTGCTCTAGGCACTGAGGATAAAGTAGTAAAAACAAAGTCCATGTTGGCAAGGGTTCATATAATGATGAGAAGAGGTAGACAACAGACAATTGAGATCTAACTTATCACCACCATGAGGAGATGGGGCATTCAACAGAGACAAATCAAGCAGAGGCCAGGGAGTTTGGTGGAGGGGAAGCGGGGGTGGGGAGGCCTCCCCAGGGAGGTGATGTTTTAGCTGAGAGCTGAAGGGCTGAGGGACGGAGCCAGCCAGACACCTGGGGGAAAAGAACTAGGTAGAGGGAACAGTGCTGTCAATGGCTCTGAGGAAGGGAAATGCTTGGTGAGTTTGGGGACACAGCCAAGAGGCCTGAGGGACTGCAGCAGAGAGAGGTGGGGCAAGTGGGCCAAACTGAGGTCAGATAGGTTGTGGGGCAGGTCTTGTTGGGCCTGTGGGTCACTGTCAGGACTTGAGTGCCATGGGAGCCACTGGAGGGCTCTCTGAGCAGGGTCATCTCTGTCCTGCAGCCCCACTTGGGCTGCTGTGCAGGGGACAGACTGCAGGGTTGGGGCAGAAGTCAGGAGATCACCACACCATCCAGGCAGGAGGTGATGGTGCTGGATTTGCGTAGTGGGTGGAGATGTGAGATGGGTTGGCTTCTGGGTTATTCAGATCTTCAGTCCAACAGGATTTGCCATGGGTCATGATCTAACTGGCTACTACTGCATAACAAACCGACCCCAAATGTAGTAGCTTAAAACAACAAGAATCACTGGATCATTTCTCGTAGTTTCTGTGGGTCAGGAATTTGGGAAGGGCTTAGCTGGGTGAACTTGCTTGGGGTCTCCATGCAGTTGAGGTTGTAGTTGGTGGCTGGACCAGGTGCAGTGGGCACTGGCCGGGCCTCTCTCTCCTCCCCTTGTACTCTCTGGGCCCCTCTGTTGGGTCTCTCCGTGCGGGCTGATTGAGCTTCCTCACAGCATGGCAGCTCAGGGCTCCTGAGGCAAGTGTCCCAGGAAAACCAAGCAGAAACAATACTGCTTTTGATGACCCAGACTCAGAGGCCACAGAGCTTTGGTTCTGTGGATTGCAGTTTATCTGGATTCAAGGAAAAGGAATGCAGACCCCACCTCTCCACAGGAGAAACATCAATGTGGCATTGCAAGAGGAGTGTGTGGGATGTGAGGCATTGTTGTGGTCCCTGCTGGAAAATGCAGCCTGCCAGAGATTGACAATGCTGTATTTTTATCTTGTCACTGTGTGTCCATGGGCAAGTTGCTCAGCCCCTTGATGGCTCTGTTTCCTCATTTGTAAAAGAGAGCAGAGACTAGTCGCCTCCTCAGATTGGGATTCCATATGGGCCATGACTCTCATGGGGATGAGCTCAGACAGGCTCGGCCATGAGCTGCCATGATGTGAGGAAGCTCAACCAGCCCACACGGAGAGACACGACAGAGTGGCCCCCAGAGTACAAGGGGAGTAGAGAGAGGCCTGGACAGTGCCCACTGCACCTAAGAAAGGCCTGGACAGTGCCCACTGCACCTGCTATAGCTACCGAGTGCAACTGCAATTGCAACTGCACGGAGACCCCAAGCCAGCCCACCCAGCTTAGCCCTTCCGAAATTCCTGGCCCACGGAAACAATGATCCAGTGATTCTTGTGAACTTCCCATCCCTACTTCCTGCCATCCACACCTGCTTCACCCTGTGTAGTCTGAAGGTCCTCCACAGGGAAGGTGGAAACAAGTGGGCGTGGACTGGCTGTGCCTTGTGGCAGCATCAACTCTGCACCATCTGCCTGGGTCTGGACTGCTTGCTCCATGAGTGCTTGTGCGTGCCTGTGCATGCACAGGTGTGAGCACACTCGTGTGCTCATGGGCCTGTGAGTGCATCTCTCTCTTGCCCACACCAGAAGCTTCTCCGGTCCTCTTCTCTGGGAGGCACGCCTTAGGCGCTGGACAACAGCCCTGGCAGGCAGCCCCCATTAATCCTCACCCGGGCCTGAGGGCTCCTCCTGGATCATTTTTGATGCGGTCCCTCCTTTCCCTTCCTGGACCAGGCTCACCACGGTCACCTGTCCCCTGTGACCTCACCCTGAAGGGTTCCTCGCTCCTCCTTGGCCTTCCCCACCAGGGCCCTATCGGAGGTCCACTCGGCAGCCACAGCAGCCTATGCACATGCAGGTATGAGAGCATCACTCTCCTACTTATGTGAAATTCTAGAAAAGGGAAAATTCAGGCCAGGGTTGGTGGCTCACACCTGTAATCCCAGCACTTTGGGAGGCCAAGGCCGGGGTGGATCACTGGAGACCAGGAGTTCGAGACCAGCCTGGCCAACGTGGTGAAACTCTGTCTCTACTAAAAATACAAAAATTAGCTGGGCCTGGTGGTGGGGCCCTGCAATCCCAGTTACTCAGGAGGGAGAAGTGGGAGAATCACTTGAACCCAGGAGGCAGAGGTTGCAGTGAGCCAAGATCATGCCTCTGCACTCCAGCCTGGGTGACAGAGCGGGGGGGTGGGCAGGGGCAGGAAAGGCAGAATTCTAGCGCTGGAAGGCAGGTCAGTGGTACCCAGGGCAATGGGGAGGGGAAGGACCTGCCTGGAAAGGAGCAGAGGGGACCTGGAGTGGTGGTCACGTGCTCTAAAGGTTCTCCATTCTGACTGAGGTGGTGGCTACTCAACTGTGTCCCAGAGTTTGGACAATGGGTGAGTTGTATTGTGTGGAAATTACACCTCACAAAGCTGACAACAACAAATCCCTCCCAGGCTCCTCATTCATTCCAGGGCCTGTTAAATGTCTCCTGTGTGCCTGGCCTTGTTCCAGGCTCCGGGGTGCAGTGTAGACAAAACAGACAGAACCTCTGTTTTCACAGGCCGGGGAGTCAGCCAAGAATATAATGACATGGGACATTACAGCAGGGATGTTAAGGATGCCAAGGGGACAATTAGACCAGCCCAGGAGACAGGAGAGACCCAGCCCCAAGGCCTTTGACCACTCGAACCCTCTCCATGCACCCACCCTGAAGTCTCCCTTTGAGGCTGGGTCCCTCAGTGGTCTGGAGTGGGCCAGGCTGTGGGAGAGAAGGGGCCCTGGTGACCTGTGCCCGCCATCCAGCAGGAGGAGATGCCAGCAAGGTGGAGACACAAGGACATACTCCTGCCGGGCGTGGTGGCTCACGCCTATAATCCCAGCACTTTGGGAGGCTGAGGCGGGTGGATCACCTGAAGTCAGGAGTTGGAGACCAGCTTGGCCAACATGGTGAAACCCTGTCTCTACTAAAAATACAAATATTAGCCGGGCATCGTGGCGCATGCCTGTAATCCCAGCTACTTGGGAGACTGAGGCAGGAGACTCGTTTGGACCCAGGAGGTAGAGGTTGCAGTGAGCGGAGATTGCACCCCTGCACTCCAGCCTGCGCGACAGAGAGAGACTCCATCTCAAACAACAACAACAACAACAACAACAAAAACCCCAAACAACAATGACAAAAAATACATACTCCCACTCCCTGATAAATGGCAGGGGTGAGAGGACAAGCTGCCTCAGGTCCTGTGTGCGTCTCCCGGGCACTCACACAATGTCAGTGGTATGCACTTACCAGGCCTGGCACACATGTCTCACTTGGACACTGGTGCACAAACACCTGGGTTGGGCCCATGAGCAAATCCACGCCACTGATTTGGTGTCTGATCTCTTTCATGCACATCCAGTGGCTTCCACACCCTGGGAGCACCACACAGGCTGGTGCACACGCACACGTACCCACATGCATACTTGTGCACATGGGAAGAACTCCTGTTTATTGAGCACTTACTCTACGTATTTTATTTCTTATTTATTTATTCATTTTTGAGACAGGGTCTTGCTCTGTTGCCCAGGCTGGAGGGCAGTGGCAGGATCATAGCTCACTGAAGACTTGAATGCCTGGGCTCAAGGGATCCTCTCGCCTCAACCTTCCAAGTACCTGGGATTCATAGTGCCCCACCACACCCAGGTAAGTTTTTGATTTGTGAAGATGGGGTCTTGCTTTACTGTCCAGGCTTTTACCTATTTCATCTCAATCTTCCCAACAGTCCTGTGAGGCAGGTACTATCTTAGCCCATTTTACAGATGAGGAAACCAAGCCACTGAGGGTTTATCTTGCTCAGAGTCTGAGACTGATAGTGGCAGAGATAGGATGAGAAGGCAGACTTTCTGGCTCCGGGCTCTGGTGTTTGTGGCTGTCTGTAGAGACCATCAGGTGTCGGGGAAACCCATGTCCAGTGTCTCCTGCCCTGCCCCATCAGAAGCCCTGTGCCCCACACGAGCACGGCACCTCACAGCTTGCAGAGCCTCCTCCCACCCTGTGATGCAGGGTGGGGGGTTTAATAATCCCCGTTGTTCAGAAGCAGAAGCCAAGGGATAAAGGACAGTTGCTCAAGGTTGCTTAGGGGTTGATGGCAGAACCAGGACGAGATCCCATTTACTTCCTGGCTGCTTGTCCATGGCTCTGGCTCTGCTCTTGGGGAGGGATTGTGGCCTCAGGGACCTCCAGGTGCACTGCCCTCCTGCTGCATAGACTCAGGAATGTTCTAGAGAGCTGGAGCAAGTGGAGTCTGGAGAGGGGATGGTGCAGCCCACGCTGGGTTGGCAAGGCCTTCCAGAGAGGCAGGATGTCCAGCCTGGTCTTGGAGGGGCTGTGAGGGATGGAGGGGGTCTGAGCCAGCCCCTCTGAGGGGCCCCATCAGCCACTCTTGAGACTGGCCCCTGGGTGCCTGAGCACAGCACGTGTGTCTCATCTATGTCTGATGTGGCCTGTCCCAGCCAGGGGACAGGGACTACTGAGGATTCTAGAATCTGGACCCTCTGAGGTAGAGAAGGGTTGAGGCTGGGGGCGAGAGGAATCTGAGCAGGCTCTGTGCCTCTGTCAGACAGAGGGTAGAGCACTTGGCACCTGTCTGGGGGCGAGGAATGCTGGCCTAGGAAGTGTGGGGCCCCTCCTCTCCCAGCTCTCCATCCTCTGCTCTGTGGTAAGGCTGTGCCCGGCCAGGCATTGTTCGAGGCTTTGAAAATAAAGGCTTCTGGCCGGGCGCGGTGGCTCACGCCTGTAATCCCAGCACTTTGGGAGGCCGAGGCGGGCGGATCACAAGGTCAGGAGATCGAGACCACGGTGAAACCCCGTCTCTACTAAAAATACAAAAAATTAGCCGGGCGTGGTGGGGGGCGCCTGTAGTCCCAGCTACTCAGGAGGCTGAGGCAGGAGAATGGCAGGAACCCGGGAGGCGGAGCTTGCATTGAGCCGAGATCGCACCACTGCACTCCAGCCTGGGGGACAGAGCAAGGCTCCATCTCAAAAAAAAAAAAAAAAAAAGGCTTCTTGGCCTGGCCCTGCTGGCAGAGGGGAGGGGACAGCTCTGGCCCAGGTCTGAAGGATAACAGGCTGCAAACGGAGGTCCCACCCAGCTCCACCTCCAGTACGGCTGGGAATGTTGGGGTCCTCGGAGCGTCCTGGCACCCTGGCTTCTGCTGCCTGGTGAGTCTGGTTCTGGGGACTTCTCCTCCTCCAGGGGCTCAAGCTGCCCCTCCCCAGCCAGAAGCTTCCAACCATCTGGGGCTGGTGGGGGACAGGTGCTCCCCCCATGCCTTCTTTCACTTACCAACAGATAACTTAACAGTAATGATGCCCCCATTACCCCGGTGGGGTAGGCGCCACTGTTATTACTGTTAGAAACGTGAGGAAACCAAGGCTCAGAGAGGTTGAGTAACTTGCCCAAGGCCACACAGCTGGCCAGCAGAGGAGCCATGGCTCAAGCAGAAGTCTGCCAGGCTCCTGGTCAGAGCCTAGCCATGTACCCCACCACCCCTTGCCTCCCCACTGTTCCACCTCCCCTGGGCTCCCCTTCCAGGCCCTCCCTCTGGCCAGCAGAGCAAAGAAGCTTTCTGCTTCCTCTGAGTGGCCAGGGCTTGGGGATACCACATAGGGTGTTGGAGGAGGGATGGATCCAACCAATAGGGAAGGGCTTGCAGTGGGGTGTCCTTGTCACCTTGTTAAATTTTCACACCCAGCCCTCACGCAGGAGCGCTGTCTAGATGAGCAAACTGAGGCCCAGAGAGGCAGTCATTTTCGAGATGGGATTTGAACCTAGATCCGTTTCTGTCCAAAGCCTTTCCTCACACTCAGTGTCTGAAGGGCTAATAGGAATCCCCACCACAGAACACTACCCAGCCTCTACAGGGTTCATGTGTGAACCAAGAGGCACCAAAGGGTGGGCTAGGGGCACTGTTGCTCGGGCACAGGACGGACGGCAGGTAGAAGGAGCAGGTCAGCAGCCAAGGAGCCCAGGCAGCTCCGACACCGGGACGCCCCCAGCCGACTCAGCAGGCAGGGCCCTGCCTTCCTCTGGTGGCACACGGCTGCCAGCCTCCCCTTCCAGATGAGATCCGGTGATCCCCCGTCCGCCCCCGGGGCCTCTGCTGAGGCTGGCACGCTGGTGCTGGCACCGGAAGGCGACATTCCAGAGTCCCCCCACAACTCCCTGCCAAACCTGGATTCTTGGCAGAGCAGGAGAGCAGGGGCTTCTGGGAGATGCTCAGGGCAGGAGTGTGGGGAGAGGGCTGTGGCTGGGGAGGACTGTGGGTGGGACCAGAGCGAACACACCTGCCCGTGGGACGTGGGAGGGACCAGGGAGGGGACAGGGCAGACCCCCCCACCCCCCAGGAACTGGGCATCTCTGGGCTGCTTCATCCCCACCCCAAAAGAAGCCTGGATGGGGTGACAGCACAGCCTCCAGACGCGGGGGGAGCTAGGCTGAGGACAGCATCTCAGACGTGGCGTTCCTAAAAAGATGCATCCTTCTCAGGTGGCCAGGTACCCCTCACTCCCTCCTGTAGAAGGTTTTCCAGGCAGAGCTCTGACTTGCTGTGTGACCTTGGGCAAGACACATGCCCTCGCTGGGCCTCAGAGACTCATGACAGGGCTGAAACAGGCAAATCTTGAAGGTGCCTTCGAGCAAATGACTTAGGACACTTGGTTTTTATTGTTCCAAGATCTCCTGACTTTAGCCTCCTCCCTGGCCTATCTCTACACAGCAGCAATGGATCCTTGTAAACCTGATGGGGGCTCCCCTGCTCAGCACCCTGGGGGAGGGAGTGCCACTGGCTTCATCCCCCTGCCCCTGTGCCTGCCCTGTCCCCTCCCTCCAGCGCACTGGCCCCTCCTGGACAACTTTCTTCTCTCCGGGTGCGTCTGCCACTCACCCCTTCTCTGGCCCCACCCAGATCTTTCAATAGTTCTTTCTGGTCATCCAAGGCTCAGCTCAAATGTCAGAGAGGCCTTCCCTGACCCGTTTCTTAAACTTGTACCCTTCACCCGCCCAGAGTTTGTGATCACATTTCTCTGATTTATTTGCTTTATAACATTTTCTCGCAACTGGGGTCTTCTTGTTCATTTACTGTTTACTTGCCGATTGTCCTTCTTGCCTCTGGACTGTCAACTCTGAGCGGGCAGGGACGCGTCTCTGGTTCCCAGCGCTCGGAAGGCTCTCTCAGTCTCCTTTCTGAATGAGTGACTCTGAGACCGTGTGTTGCTCAGAACAAGCCCAAGCTCCTAGTTCTTCAGCTGGAGATTCCTCCCTGGGGGCTCACTGCTCCCTCCCTCCGTGGCCTCCCCCACCCCAGGCTGGTGGCAATGTGCCTGGGTCCTCAGCTCTGGGATGAGGTTGCCTCAAGCCCTGGCTATGGGGCTCAGCAGCCCAGGGGCCTGGCAAGGGAGGGCAGGGTGGGGAGGAGGGAAGGCCCATGTCCCCTGGTCCCCATGAAACCCTGTTCCCCAAGAGCAGGAGAGGAGTCCTGGGCCTGGAAACCCCCTGGGTCTGGCTGCTGGGGCAGGCGGTTCCGGGGTGACCTCATCGCCTTGAAAGGAGGGCAGCAGGGGCAGGAAACGGAGGACGCATCAGAGGGACTAAATTTAGAGCATTAGATTCAGCCCGGGCGGGACAATATTCCTGGAGTCCCCATTGTTTGTGAGGGGCCAGAGGGCAGGCTGCCCGTTGAATGCTGGGTCTGAGCCATGCCAAGCTGTCTGGGCATGCAGGGATCGGGGGTGGTGGGTGCGGTAAACCCCCCACCTGGAGAGAAAGCTGGGCCAAGGGTCAGGGCAGATGAGGTGGGGTGCAAGCTCCGGGGTGCTGCCCTTCTGATAAGGCCAAAGGTGGAAAGGGGGATGCCTCATAGAGGAAGAGGGGTTTTTGCTCTCCTGATAACACGCCCTCCGCAGGGCACCCCTCATAATAGCCAGGATAGCCATTATCCTCCCCCTCCTCTGCCATTGTCCAGGCAGGGGTCTGAGGCTCAGCTGGGAGACTACGTTGCTGAAGGCCACGTGGGGGATAATGCCCCAGCTCCCAGCCCAGGTCAGCAGCACCTGCTGTGCCCTCTCACCCTTTGTCCTCTGACCAGGACAGGCCCTGCCCCCCACATCACCCCCCACCAGGCCTAGCAGCTGTGGGTGGACAGGAGTGGGTGACTTGGCCTGCAGAGACTCCAGAACCCGTTGCCATGGCAACCTGGGGTCCAGGCTTGTGATGCTCTGGAGACAAGCCTGGAGCCGAGGACGAGGGTGAGGATGCAGGGGTGCTGGCTTCTGCCCCCTGGCCTGCGAGCACCAGAGATGGGCCAGCAGCCCGGCCAAGCTGCCTGGGCTGGTCACACTGGCTTGGCCGGAGGTCTTCCAGGGTGTCCTGTTTCTGTGCCCATGCTTCAGGCCACACTGCAGCGGGTGCCAGAGGAGGCTGGGGATTGTCCTGGATTCAGGGCCACCCTGGTAGGTGAAGGCTCTGCAGTCCCTGTGCTCAGGACCCTCCTGTTCCTGTCCAAGCCCCCTTCCTCCCTTCCCACAATTCGCACTGAGGCTCAGGGAACCTCTTGGGCCATCTGCCCTGGAAATGGGGAGAGGGGACCGGAAGTTCCAGTGGGCTGGCTCTGTCCACCACTGTGTGTCAGGCACAGGGAAAGGCCCCAGGGATGTTCAGAGCTCACCCCCGCCCTCCTTTCCTCTCTCCAGCTGCAGGAGGACCTGGGGAAGGAAGACAGCCCCCCGCATATGCCAGATGAGTAAACTGAGGGTCTGAGCTGGAAAAAGGCCTGTCTTGGACCAGGCATAGGGCAACAGCTTCACCCATCAGCCTGGGCCCTGCCTGCTGCAGTCCTGGGCCCCTCACGGTCGCTCCCTGCAGCCCACTGCCCTGCCGGGGCGGCGGCCTGGGCGCTCGCTGCTCCTGTTGATTTCACGTCATGACTCATGTTATCATGTTCTCAGGAGCTGAGTAACCACCTGGGTTATTTATACCCTGGCTTGGCAGGCTTCCTTCCCTCCTCCCAGAACTCGGGCAGGGAGGACGGGGTGGGGGTGGGGAGGAACCTGGGAGAGGGACGTGGACTGGAAGAAGGCGGCTGAGCACCCCCACGTCCCCTCCCCTGGGGCACCACCCCCGTAAGGCACCCCAAAATAACCGTGCCTATTCCAGCATAACAGGATGGGCCTGCCTCGATGGCATGGACCTATAGGTGTTATGATGGTCTGGGGAGGGGGGAATTCCTTTCCCGAGCGAGTCACCCGTCTGGAAAAATAAAGAAGGAAAAAGCTGAAAAATTTTCCTTCCATCAAAACAGGAAGGAGCTGGGGAGGGGGATGGACAGGGAGATGAGGCTTGGAGGCTGAGGTGCATCCTCCCCTCACCCACTGGTGGTCTTCAGGGAAGGGAAGCCCCGGCGCCTGGGGTCTCTAGCCCGCTCGGCTGTGGCCGGCATCCCGGGTGTCTCCCGAGCAGGACATTGCTGGCTGCCAGGGGGTGTTTTCGTGCTCCCTTCCTCTTGGGCCTGTGGACATTGGTTTACACCCACAATGCCTGTGTGCACGCAGGCCCCCCAGTCGCCCTTCACACCACGTCACACAGGCACACTCACCCTCCCTGCATGCGCCCACCAGATCCCACATGGGAAAATAGCTCACTCACACTGGTGGGTGAGATGGGGGGATCTGTCTTTCTGGCTGAATCCATTCTTCCCTCCCTTTGAGCACTTCCCTGGGAGTGCTGTAACTTAAGTTCAAACCCAGCTCCACCTCTAACCAACAGGGTGATGTTGGAGAAGTCACTTTCCCTCTCTGAGCCTCAGTCTTCCCATCTGTAAGAGGGGTATGATCCTTCCCATGCCTCTTGCTTCCCTCTGAGGCAATTGTGCGACTGAATGAGGTTTGTCCCTCACATGCCTCAGCCAAGTGGGAGGAATGGTAACCATGGCTCCCGTGTATGGAGTGCTCCGTTTGTGCCAAGCCCCTTCATTCATTTGCTAGATTAACCCCATCCCCAAATGGGGCAGGTTCCAGAATCACACTCACCCAGGGTCCCACAGCTGGGAGGGGCGTGGGGAAGCACTGTTGGCATCCAAGGAAGAACAGGGAGGTCCCCAGGCGCCCCAAGGGGGAAGGGGCAGAGGAAGGCCCATCCTTCCTGGAACACCCCTCCCACCTGGGACCATCGATGATAACTCTGTGGCCTCAGCAGGGACGTGCCTCATGGCCTGAGCGCATCTGTGCCCGGGGAGCATGTACTATGCCCAAGGCTGCGGTGGTTCCTATTAAGACTCTTAGTCGGGCCGGGCGCGGTGGCTCAAGCCTGTAATCCCAGCACTTTGGGAGGCCGAGATGGGCGGATCACGAGGTCAGGAGATCGAGACCATCCTGGCTAACACAGTGAAACCCCGTCTCTACTAAAAAATACAAAAAAACTAGCCGGGCGTGGTGGCGGGCGCCTGTAGTCCCAGCTACTCAGGAGGCTGAGGCAGGAGAATGGCGTAAACGCGGGAGGCGGAGCTTGCAGTGAGCTAAGATGCGGCCACTGCACTCCAGCCTGGGTGACAGAGCGAGACTCCGTCTCAAAAAAAAAAAAAAAAAAAAAAAAAAAAAGACTCTTAGTCACTCCCGTCAGCTGCCCTCTGTTTGCTTACTGACTTATATAACCGTGGCCCCAGGGTGTCTGTATAGTCATCTGGGTCTTTCTGTCTGTCTACCTGCCTGCCTGCTTTGGCCTGTAAGCCCCACTAGGGCAGGGGGCTCCAGAGAGGTGAGCTGGTGGTGGAACGGCCAATGCTTCCTGAGGATAACCCCAGAGGCATGCCATGCATGTCCTCACACACTCCCCACAATCAGCTTATGTCTGAACGTCCATTCTACAGACGAGGACACTGAGGCTGCGGACATCGTTCCTCCAGGCCCAGGACTCAATTTTCATGCCTGTAAAATGGGGATAACATATTTTCCTCTCCCTGGATTGTTGGGTGGTTCAGTGAGTTGATGTATGAGTTTGAAACATATAAAATCACAATGTTTAACTTTTTTAAAAAGTACTTTTTTTTTTTTTTTTTTTTTTTTTTTTTTTTTTTAGTGCAGTTTTCAGTTCACGGCAACAGTGACAGAAAGGCACAGAGATAGCCCGTGGGAATCTGTGAGTGAGTGAGGGTGAGGCCTCAGTGAACCGGGCAGGTGTGTTTTCATCTTTGCCTGCCTGGCAGATGGGTAGAGAAGTGCAGGGCAGCGATGTTGGCACTGAGTTGAGTTGCCTGGGTTCAAGTCCCGGCTCTGCCCTCAGCCATCCCTGACTTTGGCAGAGCTGTTGTGGACCTTGGTTTCCCCATTGTGAAATGGGAGTGGTGAGAGCTCCTCTCGTGCCTATGTGTCGTGCAGTTCAAATGAGTTATTGCACTTATAAGCATAGAGCCGGCTGCCCAACTGCACAGCCAGGGTTACATGGAGTTTGCTCTTATGAATACTCGTGGAAAGTTTGTGACTTTTTTTTTTTTTTTGAAGCAGAGTCTCACTCTGTTGCCCAGACTGGAGTGCAGTGGTGTGATCATGGCTCACTGCATCCTCGACCTCCTTGGCTCAGGTGATCCTCCCGGCTCAGCCTCCTGAGTAGCTGGGACTACAGGTGCACACTACCACACCTGATTTTTGTATTATTACTGTTTTTGTAGAGATGGGGTTTTGCCATGTTGCCCACGCTGGACTCCAACTCCTGGGCTCAAGTGATCCTCCTGCTTTGGTCCCCCAAAGTGCTGGGATTATAGATGTCAGCCACTGCTCCTGCGTACGTTTGTGACTTTTATACCATGGCTGGCTTCCCATTCTTTTGATAGGCCCACCATGCTTCCCGCAGTTACGAGCAGTCCCCTCTAACAAGCTGGGATCCCCACCAAGAGGGGTGCCTGCTCACTGCCTGTCCCTCTCTCCTTCCCACCTCCATCCCTTCCAGAATCTCCAGTCAAACCCTTAGAAAGCGACTGAAAGGATGCCCTGATTCGGAAGGGGCTGGCTAACCCATACCTATTCCATTGTTTCCCACCTATGGGCCCACCACAAGCAAATGGCTTCTGTCTCTGGGGTGGGGGTGGACCTGGGGTCCCCCTGGTCCCCCTTGGTCCCACTGCCTCCAGCCCTGCATAGCCTCTCCATGTAGTCCGTATAATTTTGTGTGTATACATCATGACATGAAGAAGGCTGGGTAGCTGCCTGGGAGGCATTGTGTGGCTGGGAGGTGGCAAAGGTGTGGGCTTCGGCATCAGAGCCTTGGATCAAATCCTTGCTGGTTATGCTTCTCGGAGCCTCAGTCTCCTCTCCTTCCCCGGATGAACAGATCAGAGCACCAGGAGCGGGTCAGGCTCAGCCAGCCTCCCTTTCCTTGCTGGTCAAATGGTAATCACTGTCCTGCCTCCTTCCTCAGGCTGTCAGCTCAAGAGCATGATTGGCCCGGGGCGAATGCTCTGCAAGGGAGGCTGTCCTGATGATGGCTCACTCCAGGCCTGGGGGCAGGCAGCAAAGGACGCTGTCAGGATGGGCCTTCTCTGGGGAGAGCCAGCCTTCAAGCGTCAAGGTAAGGGGCGGGCCCAGACCCCCGATGGGGTCATCTTCCAGCCCATCTGGCCCAGATCCCCTCACCCCAGGACGGTTTCACTCCAATTCCAGCCAGCTTTCAGGGCAGGTAGGTCTGAGCTGTCCCGTCCAAACATCCTCTTCCTAGTCTGGAGCCTGGAAGAGCTAAAAATGCATCGGCTTTGGGAAAACAAACACTGCGCTTCCCTGCCTTTGTATACAGGACAAGGCCCAAGGCCACAGGGTGGGCTCCTCCAGGCTGGCTTAGGCCTGGGGTCCGTCTGTCTGCCTTCCTGGGGGTCTCCTCTCCTGCCTCCCTGGCACTCACAGGCCAGTGGCCAGAGCCTCATTAGGGGGAGAAGGTCTGACAGAAGAGGTGGGGTTCTATATAAGAACAACCTCCACCCTCTTCAGGTGAAGGCCTGTGACCCCTCTTCTAGCCCTGGCTCTGGAGCTCAGGGGTGAAATTTGCAAGAGTGTGTACGTGTGTGCGCACGCGCACGCGTGCACAAAGCCCGCAGTAATAACAACCATCACTGTGATGACCAACAACTGCGGAGTGCTCACTCCAGGCTTTATCACTTCGGGTGCATTAACTCCTTTAACCCAGTGAGGTAGGGACTATTGTTACCCACATGTTACAGAGGAAGAACCATGTAACCCACATGTTACAGAGGCTCAGGAAGGTTAATAAATTTGCTTAAGGTCAGAGAGCTAGTAGATGGTAGGGCAGGGCTTTGAACCCAGGTGGTCTTTGACGGGCAGCCTAGTCCCTTACCCTCAGCCTCACTTTCTTCATCTGTACAATGGGCACATACAAGGGCAATGCCTTCTCCCTGGGCAACTGTGGGGGTGAGGCAGGCAGAGGGGAAGGAAGTACTCTGTGGACAGCAAAAGGCCCTGTAGACAGGGAGGCAGGGGATGGGGCAGCAAGGGGCATGGGGGAGCTAATGAGGGTCACATGGAGGGGTAGAGCTTGGAGTCTCAGATCATTTGTGCCATGGTCTTAGACAGTCCCCAGCTTAGAGCCCCACTTCCTCTCCATCAAGTACAGAGAAGCAGAGCTGCCTGGCCCAGGTGTTGCTGGTCCTTCTCAGTGGAGGGGAGACCGCAGGGATCACTGCTCTCACTTTTCTGGACTTGAGGGCGAGTCTGCCCCTAGGATGCAACCCACTCCTTCCTTGGTATTTCTCCATCCCAGCCAGTGTCCTGGACCCCCAGGATGTAACATGCTCTTCATGGATGAGGCTTGGATAGCTCTGAGCACAGTCTAAAAAGCCCCTAACCTTGGGCAGCACCCCCATCCCCCAGGGCTGTGGCCACTCTTTTTCCCTTTGGCTCCAATCTGTCCTGGAGTGCAGAGTGGAGAGTTACGGGGGTGTGGGCGCCCCCATCCCTGCTCTGCTGGAGAACCTTATTTCTCAGTGGCCTGAACGTGAAGGTGGGTGGGGGCTTCCCAGTTCTTCCATTCAAGTGCTCCTCGGACCCGACTCGCTGAAGTTCCGAGGTCAGATGAGACCACGTGCATTCAGGGTGGTGTGGCTTCAGATCCTTCCCAGCTCTGATACCTCAAGAGGGGGTGCCCCTCAGGGGCCCTGTGCTTCCAAGCTTAGAGGCTCATGCTACAAGCCCCCTCCCCAACTCTTTCCACCCTTCAGGAAGGGCCTGGCATCTCTGCAATAACTGGTCAGGACTCAGAAAGAGAAACGGGCAGGGTTTTAATCATTTATTCATTCCTTCAACGAGCAGGTACTTCCTGAGCAGCCACTGTATGCTAGGAGCTGGCAGGAGGCCCTTGAACACTGTGGACTCAGTCTAGTGCTAGATTGATGATTGGGCCATGACGATGCCAGGGGTGCATGCTGTGGGAGCCTGGAGCAAGTGCCAAGCCTGGTGGGCCTTCTGGAGGAGGTGCCTGCTACGCCCAGCCTTGCAGGAGGCAGAGTAGTAGGTGTTCTTTATTTAAAAAAATTTTTTAGGCTGGTTGCAGTGGCTCACGCCTGTAATCCCAGAACTTTGGGAGGCTGAGGGGGGCAGATCACTTGAGGTCAGGAGATCAAGACCACCCTGGCCAACATGGTGAAACCATCTCTACCAAAAATACAAAAATTAGCCAGGCGTGGTGGTGGATGCCTGTAGTCTCAGCTACTCAGGAGGCTGAGGCAGGAGAATCGCTTGAACCTGGGAGGCAGAGGTTGTAGTGAGAAGAGATTGCACCACAGCACTCCAGCCTCGGCAACATCTCTGAGATGGCTCACTGCAGTCTTGAACTCCTGGGCTCAGGGGATTCTCCCTCCTGACTCAGCCTCCTGAGTAGCTGGGGCCACACTCAGCTTTTTTTTTTTTTTTGGTAATTTATTTTAAGAGATGAGGTCTCGCTATGTTGCTGAGGCTGGTCTTGAACTCCTGGCTGCAAGTGATCCTCTGTCCTCAGCCTCCCGAATCGCTGGGAATACAGGCGTGAGTCACCACGGCTGGGGAGGTGTTCTTTACAGACTGTTCCTCTGCAAGGAGAGGGTACAAGAAAGGGGCCCTTAGCACAGCATTCAGGCCCAGGTGCCATGCAGGGGTCATGCAGCATTCAGGCCCAGGTGTTTGCTGGCCCTTCTTCTGTCACTTCGAACTCATGTACTGGCACCTGCACTGTAATGATTTGTGTCTATCTCACTGAGAGCGTGGGAAGTCCCTGAGTGCCGAGACTGGGACTCCTTCCTCATTCCGTTTCTCAGCGTTTCACACAGGGTCTGCAAACAGTAGGCATTCCACAATTCTGCTCCCAGTAGCCTTTCCTCTCCCCCAACTTGTACCTAAGTCAGAGTTCATATGGGTCCAGCACTTTTTAGCTGGCAGAGCAGGTTCCCATATATTAATGCATGTGGTGCTCACCAAAGCCCTGTGTCAAAAGTGTCATCACTGTCATCAGCATCACCTGCCAGAAAACTGCACAGCACGGTGGTTTCAGCATGTGGGCTCTGTAGCTGGACTGCTCAGATTCAAGTCCTGTCCTTACCACTTACGGGCTGTGTGGCCTTGAACAAGTGTCTTGGCCTCTCTGTGCTTCCATTTCCCCATCTGTAAGATAGGAATAACACATCTCACAGGAGCATGGAGAGGCTACAGGTAGAGTAAGAAAAATACTACCTACCACATAGCTCACTAATCATGGCAGTTACCATTCTATTTACAGAGGACACAGAAGGTCAAGGTCAAGATGACCCAGCTGTCCGGTGGAACAGGATTTTTATCTCTGAGTCATTAGACTTCACATCTAGTGTTGGGGGGTTTAGACTTCACATCTAGTGTTGGGGGGTTTAGACTTCACATCTAGTGTTGGGGGGTTATCTCCTCGTCCCCCTGCCCCATCTCCCTTGTCACCCTGTCTTCTAATTTATCTGTTTATACATCTGGGTGTCCTTCTCAGTGGGGCTCTTCAAAGGCAGGGGCCTGTGTTAGGCTGGTTCACACCTGTCTCTCCAGTGCCTGGAGCAGTGCGGGGCCACCAGTGAACTCGAAGGCTGCATGGAAGGATCCACATACTTACTTCCTGCTAAGGTGTTCTGCTGAGCACCTTCACATGGAGGACCTCATGGGAGCCTCCAGACCACTCTAGGAGGAAGGTAAAAATTCTCTACAACTGCACTGAGGTACAATAAACTACACACATTTTGTTCTGATGTACGTATACACCCATAAGCCCATCACCACAATTAAAAATGACAAACATTTCCATCACCCCTAAAATTTTGCCATGCCTCTCTCTGTTATCCCTCGCTCCTTCCCATTATAGATTTATTTTTATTTCTTTAGAGATAGGGTTTTGCTCTGTTGCCCAGGCCAGAGTGCAGTGGCACAGTCATAGCTCACTGCAGCCTCCAACTCCTGGGCTCAAGGCCATCCTCAGCCTCCTGAGTAGCTGGGACTACAGGTGCGTGTCACCACACCCAGCTCCAGTTTATAGATTCATCTCCAGTTTATAAAGGAGGAAACCGAGGTACTGAGAGGTTAAAAAACCTTCCCAGATACACTTGTCCAGCAAGTGGCCACTCCAGGATTTGGACCAAGGTGATGTGTCTTCAGGCTGCCTCTCTGCCACTGTGCCATGCGGCTGAGTGGCAGTCAGCAGTGAGTGGGTGCCTGCAGTGGTCTGTAAAGACCACCTGAGATGTCCTTCCTCCTCTGTTCCACCCTGTCCAGGTCCAAGAAGACAGTTTATGAAGACAGAGCAGGTGTGACTCTCTCAGCGTGCTCCTGTGTGAGAAGCAGGCTGACGACCCAAAGGGAAGGGTGGATATCAGAGACAGTGCAAGCAGAGGACATACGGGTGCCTCAAAGCCCGGAGGCTGGGTGATGTAGGAGCCTGCGTGTCCCGAGGGGGGTGCTGGGCCCAGTGTGAGTACGTGTGACCTGTGACTGAGACAGTGTGACTGCTGAAGGCAGGGACATAGCAGCTCCCTGACTGGGGGCGGAAGGCGTTAACTGTGTGAAGGCTGGTTGTGGGTGGGTGGGCTCTGGGCCTCGAACCCCGGGGGCTGAGGGAGATAGTAAACAGCAGGGTGACTGACGGGAGGATCATGTTGGTAGCCCTGCGAAGATGCTGCAGGGCTGTGGGGGTTTGTGTGACTTTGCAGTTCAACAAATTCAAATTCAGCCAACGCTGGCAGGGCCTGTTGTGCCAGGCAACCAGCTAGGAGGAGGAGACTCAGACCCAGCTTGCAGCTGAAGGGCGCTGGCTGCCGGATTCACCTTGTGGTGCCTTCCCTTGCTGGCATTGAGTCCTTACAATAGTCCCATCCCCAGGTTGAGGCTAGATGAAGTGGCACAGAGGGAAGTGACTTGCCCAAGGTGACCCAAGCTCCTGAGTGCCAGGGCAGGATCTGAATTCAGACTCTCAGGCTGCAGAGCCTCAGTCCCTCCCCACCACGCCTGTGCCAGGGTGGAAATGTCTGGTCCTGGAGGGGAGCTTGGACTCCTGGCCTTGGCTCTGGAGACATCCCCCTAGACCACGTGGGCTCCTAACCTGTCCATGGTCACTGTGCTGAGGGGCGGGACGGTGGGTCGCCCCTAGTTCTTCTTTCCCCGGGGCCAGATTCATGGACTGAGGGGTTGCTCGGCTCTCAGAGACCCCCTAAGCGCCCCGCCCTGGCCCCAAGCCCTCCCCCAGCTCCCGCCCCCCCCTCCTGGCGCTGACTCCGGGCCAGAAGAGGAAAGGCTGTCTCCACCCACCTCTCGCACTCTCCCTTCTCCTTTATAAAGGCCGGAACAGCTGAAAGGGTGGCAACTTCTCCTCCTGCAGCCGGGAGCGGCCCGCCTGCCTCCCCGCGTGCCCGCAGCCTCCCCCGCTGCCTCCCTAGGGCTCCCCTCCGGCCGCCAGCGCCCATTTTTCATTCCTCAGATAGAGATACTTTGCGCGCACACACATACATACACGCGCAAAAAGGAAAAAAAAAAAAAAGCCCACCCTCCAGCCTCGCTGCAAAGAGAAAACCGGAGCAGCCACAGCTTGCAGCTCGCAGCCCGCAGAGGACGCCCAGAGACGCGAGCGGGCGGGCAGACGGACCGACGGACTCGCGCCGCGTCCACCTGTCGGCCGGGCCCGGCCGAGCGCGCAGCGGGCACGCCGCGCGCGCGGAGCAGTCGTGCCCGCCGCCCGGGCCCCGCGCCAGGGCGCACACGCTCCCGCCCCCCCACCCGGCCCGGGCGGGAGTTTGCACCTCTCCCTGCCCGGGTGCTCGAGCCGCCGTTGCAAAGCCAACTTTGGAAAAAGTTTTTTGGGGGAGACTTGGGCCTTGAGGTGCCCAGCTCTGCGCTTTCCGATTTTTGGGGCCTTTCCAGAAAATGTTGCAAAAAAGCTAAACCGGCGGGCAGAGGAAAACGCCTTTAGCCGGCGAGTGAAGACGAACCATCGACTGCCGTGTTCCTTTTCCTCTTGGAGGTTGGAGTCCCCTGGGCGCCCCCACACGGCTAGACGCCTCGGCTGGTTCGCGACGCAGCCCCCCGGCCGTGGATGCTCACTCGGGCTCAGGATCCGCCCAGGTAGCGGCCTCGGACCCAGGTCCTGCGCCCAGGTCCTCCCCTGCCCCCCAGCGACGGAGCCGGGGCCGGGAGCGGCGGCGCCCGGGGGCCATGCGGGTGAGCCGCGGCTGCAGAGGCCTGAGCGCCTGATCGCCGCGGACCCGAGCCGAGCCCACCCCCCTCCCCAGCCCCCCACCCTGGCCGCGGGGGCGGCGCGCTCGGTCTACGCGTCTGGGGCCCCGCGGGGCCGGGCCCGGAGTCGGCATGAATCGCTGCTGGGCGCTCTTCCTGTCTCTCTGCTGCTACCTGCGTCTGGTCAGCGCCGAGGTGAGTTGCCACGGCGGCTGGGGCTGGTTCTTCATTCATTACCTTCGCCCCCACCTTCTGACCGCCCCCTCCTCTCCCTGCAGTGAACTTTGGACCCCTGCAGCCCGCGAGCCTGACGCCGGGCGCTGGGTGACCTCCTCGGGCTGGGAGCGAGGTCCGGGGGTGACAGGCTCTAAGGAAAGGCAACAGCGGTGGCTTTCTTTCCAACCGCCCGGCGAACCTGGCTCCCTAAGCCGTTCCGTGTCGGGGGAGGATGTGTGTGGCCCTGTCCCCCACCCTTTGGGAACCCGAGAACAAGCCCCTTCCCAGCCGGGGAAGAGGGGGTGGGGTGGCGCCCAGGGTGCAGAAGGCAGCGCGTCCTCCCGAGCCCACTTCGGCGCCAGTCTCGGCTTAGGCTCTGTCCTGCCATCGGCGTGCCCAGGAGGTGCAAGCTTGAGCACCGGTGCCATCCACGCCGACCTTTGGCGGGACTCGGGTCCCACCCTGGCTCCCGGTCGGGGTCCGGGTGGACGCCCTCCGTCATGCGCAGGGCATGCCCGGCCCCAGAGCACTGTCTGGAAGCAGCTTGTGTCTCGGGCGCGGGGGTTGGGGTGGGAGTAACAGGGAGAGAGACAGAGAGAGGGAGAGAGAGAGAGAGAGATAGGGACGCAGGTAGGTTAGGGGCACTCGGGTAGGGGGAGGACTGGGGGCTCTGAAGGAATCCAGCCCCCGGGGTGGTGTGTGCCTGAGGCCTTGCCGTACCTGTGCCCGCGCCCTGCGAGAGGAAGCACCTCTCTCCCCCGCATGCAGGGTGCGGAGCGCGCCGCCTGCAGAAGCCTAGCTGCACGGGAGATGGGGTATAAAAACATCTGCGGGAGCGCTGGGGTCGGAGCCGTCCCCATCCCTCCCAGCCTCACGTAGCCGTGAGTTGGCAAGTCTACCCGGAATCCAGGTGGGAAAGGGGGCGGGGCGGGAGGACGCGCGCAGTGGAGAGGAGGAGAGGGCAGCGTGCCTGGGTCCCGTCCCACCTCCGCCCGGCTGCGGCCGGGAGTCCGCACCTCGCCCGCACCTTGCCGGCTCCCGGGGAGGGTCGGCCCCTGCGGCTTCCAGCCAGGCGCAGGAAGGAGGCAGCGGCGGCGAAGGGGTTAAGTCGGAGGGCTCCGAAGCCGCGGCCCGGCCTTGGGCCGCCGCCAGCGCAGGTTGTTTTGACCACGGAGGAGCCGTCGCCGTCTCCTTTTGTTCTCGGGACTCCTCGAGGGCCGCAGACCGCCCGCCCAGGGGCCCCGCCCTTCCGCGGCCGCCCCCCGCGGTCCGCACCCGGGAGGGAGGACGCGGGGCTCGGCCGGGCCGCCTGCAGGCCCCTCCCGACGCCCCCTCCCCGCCTCTCCCGCAGCCCCCCGGGCCGCGGCCAGCTGTTGGGGAGGGGGTGGCCGGCCGGCCCCAGCTGCTACCTCGCCTCGCCTTGGGACCTGGGGGCTGGGCCCGGTGTCAGGGCGTCCTGGGAACGGCGGCGCCCCGTGGCTGCTCTCCGCAGCCCACCCCGCCCGGGCCCCCGACTCGCTCACTCACCCCACGCATGCACACTCCTGGCCGGAGGCGATGCTGCGCTCCGGCGGGCGGGCGCGCAGAGCGACGGGCACGCACTACCGCGGCCGGGTCGCGCGCCCGCCGCCGCCACGCCTGTGCACACGCGGGACACACGAGCGCGCACCGCACACGAACGCACGCACGGCCCCTGCACGCGCGGCCTGAGCACACGTGCGCGCACACCCACGCACGTACACAGGCACGCACGGGCCCCCGTGCACCCAGCGCCTGGTGCTCGCCCCCGCGCAACAGGTGGGCCCTCCGTGGGCCCTCCGTGGGCCCTGGCACCTTACCACCTCTGTAACGGCCCCATTTCCTTCCTGGTGTCCTGTGAGGGAGGGAGAACCTCCCATCAGCTCCACAGCACCCACTTTTTTTTGCCTTGTCAGGTCAGCCTGACGCCCCTCAAATCTTACCCATCTGTGACTACTTTTCTTCAACCACCTCCGCGTGGTGGAAAATGGTGGTGATGTGACTCTGAGGGGCACTGAGGTGTCCAAACCGATTTCGCCTTCCCATAAGCCTTCATTTGAACCTGCAAGACTGGAGGGACCTGGCGTGTGCAGCCGCGGAGGGGGCTTCCACCCCTGGCTGTTGCATTCTCTTGGCTGATCCCAGCGTGCCCCAGAGAGGCTGACAGCTGGAGTTCCCCCAGCCTCCCCTTACCATTTCCAGCTTCGTCCAGCACCTCCTCCTCCTTTCCCACAGCTCCACGGGCTCGTGTATCTGGGGTGGAGGCTGTGGCACAGAAACTGCCTTTCTCCTCACTTTAGTCACAGCGTTCTTGAACACATGGCCACAGGCGCTGTGTATGTGGCACTTTGCAGTTTATGAAGCACTTTGCTGCTAAGCCTGAGTGAGCCTCAGGCTGGTCCTGGGGGAGGGGACCTGCATGGGGATGGGACCACAGTGGGGGGTCAGTCCAGGAAGGAGCTGTAATGGCCAGTGCTGGGAGAGTCAGGGCAGGCCTGCTGGTGGAGGTGGCCTTGGAATTGGCCACGTCCTGGTCGTGCTTGGACTAAGCTTTCAGCAGAGGGCAGGCAGCCCTGAGGCAGGGCTGGGCGGAGGGCCTGCTGAGGCCTCTGAGGTGCCATCTCCACCAGCTGAGCTGGCTTCCAGGAGGGCGAGTCCCACTGTCACGTGACGCATCTGGCCTCAGCACCCTTCTTCCGGGAAAGAGTGAAGGGCCCCACAACCCTTTGCCGTCTAGCTTCCTCTGGGTTTGCTAATGACCCTAGGGAGCAGGGGACCAACTGCTGGAATCCCAGAACCCTGGAGGTGTGCAAGGGCAGGTCAAACAGAATTTGAAGGATCTGGCGCAAGAGCCAGGAAGAGAGAGAGAGAGAGAGAGAGAGAGAGTGTGTGTGTGTGTGTGTGTGTGTGTGTGTGTGTGTGTGTGTCTGTCAGAGAGGAAGAGAGACTGAGCAGGAATGGTGAATGTTTACCACGGGCCTTATAAGTGCCTCTTCACGTCTTGTCTTCCCCTCCCCGCAATGAGGAGCCTCTTCTGTGACAACTCTTCCTATGTTCTGGTTTATTTCATTGTTTATTACCTGCTTTCTCCACTGGAGTGTCAACCCCATTAGAGAGCTTTCCTCCTGGTCCCCACTGTTAGAACAGTGCCCAGAGCCCTGTGGACAATCGGTAACTATTTGTGCAAAGAACAGTGAGTGTTGGGTTGGTGCGGAGGGCAGGACATGGCCCCCTAGTTGCTCCATGGCCCCACTGACTCCTCGGTTCGCTCTGCGCTGAGGGCAGCCCTCCTTTTCAGCCCTCCGGTATGCATCAGTCTTTCAAGGCCCCCCATCTTGAGAGAGAAGCCTGTCTGTCTCTCCTCTATCTTGGGACTTGGGCTACCAGGATTAGACAGGACAGAGAAGAAACAGGAAGAAAATCAGACTGCAAAGGTTCTATGCATTATAAATGGCCGGACTGGTTCCTTTCTTCCTGCTTTAATTTTCCTCTGCTCCTGCAAGAGGTGGGGAGGCCAGGGTGCTGGACCCATGTGAAGGAGCAGAGGCTGAGCGGGAGGGTCCCAGGAGCAATAAGGAAGGGGAATGCTAGGTGGGAAACACTGGTTCTAATGGCTTCTGTGGTTTGCCCCGACAGGGCTTCTTCAAAGGGGTTGGTTGGCTTTGGCATTCGATCTAAATAAGGCCTGCGACTCTCAGGCAGGCAGGCTCTGGGAGGCCTCATCAGCTTCTTCCTCTGCCAGCCACAGACAACGCCTCTGGTTGCTTGGACCTGTGTGTCCCTTGGTGGGAACGGCAGGCAGGCCAGGGAGTGTGTATCTGTGTGTGTATGCTGGGCCCACGAGGAGGGTGGGGTTCAAGCCCCTTTGATCTGCCAGCCTGGTTGGGAGCAGATCACTCACCTGGCCTCACGCTCGCTCGTGCCCTTCCTACCTGCTGCAGCTGGCGCTGGGGGCGGGGTCGGAGGAGGCTGTTTACCTTGGCTCCCATGGCTGGCTTTGCCCCAGCTCCCTCCTTGCCACGCCCTCTCTCTGCCAGAAACCCCGGGCCTGAGGTCTGGGGCAGCTTCTTCAGGGTGCCAGGCCTCCTTTGCCATCTCTGAAGTGAGCTGCCTACATGGAGGCCTGCAGAACCTGTGCCCAGGAAAACCAGGCTCCAGACAGCTCACTTTCCCATACCAAGAAGAGCCTGTGACTCCGAACCTGTGCTCATGCTCGTCATCCTCAGAGCATTGCATCCTGGAGCTGAGCACATGCTGAGTGTCCCCCCACCCTCACCCACCCCCAGCCCCGGAAGGGCCCTGCCAGCCCACACAGCCCCAGGCTCTGCCAGTGTGGAGGTAGGGTACCATTTCCTGTGGCCCAGCACAGGGGATAATGCAAAGTCACGCACTCTTTCATTGGCGGGCAGCTCTCCACCCACTCCTTGTCATCCTCAAAAATGTCCTGTGCTGCTGGCCCTGAGCACGTGTGTTACTTGCTGCTGCCCACAAAGGAGCCATCCGGAAAGAATTAATGATGATGACAGTGACAACTCATTAAGCACCCATTATCTGCTGCCAGCTCTGCTCTGTGCAATTATGCTTCCCAGTAACCCTGGGCGAGGTATTATTAGCCCCATTTAAAAGATGAAGAAGCCGAGGTTTTAGATTGTGACAAGATTCCAAGAATCCAGGTTGCCTGGCATCTGGAGCCCTTGCTCTTTCCTCTGCTACAGGGTTTTTTAGCCTCTGCCCTCCTGACATTTGGGAAGGCTGTCCTGTGCCTTGAAGGTTGGTGAGCGGCATTCCGGCCTCCACCCACTTAGAGGCAGTGCACACCCCAAGTTGTGGCCACCAGCAGTGCCTTCATACATTGCCACTGTCCCATGGGGGCCCAGTCGGCTCTGGTTGAGAGCCTCTGACGTGGGACATGCTGCAGAGTAAAGAACCAACACCAACCTTGTGTGATGCTGAGGGCCAGCAGCCTCAGAGCACAGGAGAGAGAGGCTGAGATGCCCCATGGTGGGCTGGAACGGGTGGGCATTCTGGAGCCTGGGAACGACCCAGCTCTGCCACTTGCTGATTGTCTGGACCTGTTGCTGCTTGTTTAATTTTTTCTAAGCCTCATTGTTCTCCTCTGGAGGATGGGGATGCAAATACTGTCAGCCTCTTAGGATTGGTAGTTTATACGGTGCTTTTCTCAGCGTGTGGCTTGTAGCTGGCATTCATAGATGTTAGTTGTGGTATTATTACCAAATCCGGGGGCTTATGGGAGTTCTGGGCATCTAGTGGCCACATTACCAGAAGCATCTGCAGGGATGGCCTCCCTGCTCAGATTAAAAGGGACTCTAGGAGCTCATTTGCCTAGGGTCGGGGAAGAATACCCAGGTGGCTCTCCTGGTAGAGGAGGTGGAAGAATCATACTGGACAGAGCCTGGAGAAGGGTAGATTCCTTCATGCATTTGACCAGTATTTACTGAGGACCTACTATGTGCCCCTCCCTCCTCCTCAGACCCTATCCTGGGCTCTTTCGCACTCAGCCTTGGAGGATCTGTTTGTTTCTGTAAAGATGTCATCTCCTATGCGTCATGTGCCTGGGTCTGTTCAGGGGTCCGCCTCCTCTGCTGTGGCTGGCAGCTGCAGCCGGCTCTCCAGTGGGCAGGGAGAGCTTGGCACAAGCACTAAGTGCCATTTGCTACTAGGCCTTTGGGCCCCACCCCTGGGAGGTGAATTGAATCTTTACCCCACAAACACTTCTTGTTTTCCTTCTGCCAGTGATCCAGGGAGGCCTGGCTGGGCACCCGGCTTTGGTGTTTTCTCTGCCCCTTCTAACACCTCCTGGCTGAATTAGAACTGAATCGAATGTTCTTCAAGTCCCTCGATTCACAGATGAGAGCCAGGACCATAGGGGCAGTGACCAGCCGAGGTCACACAGCAGTTGGTCCGTAGGCGTGGGATCTGGCTCTCTGGCCTGCCAGTTCTGGGTTTGACAGAACTCTCAGGGGAAGCGGCTCTCCCTGGTGTTCACTGGAGACCAAGCCCTCTGTTCTGTGGGTTGGATACTTTGTCAACATTTGGAGAGCACCAGAGGCGTGGTCTCTCTTTTGAGGTGGAAGGAATGAACTTGCTTGAGGGCGGGAGGAGGCAGAGCCCGGAGGATATGGGGGCTGAAAGTGAGGGACAGTGGCGCCCATGCCCTCCTCTGTCTCGCGTGTGCAGCCCCTGGCTGCCCGGAAATGGAAGGAAAGACCGTAGTTCTCAGCCAAGCCTTGCAACCTTTTTTTCCTGTAGTTGCCCAGCAGCCCTTAGGCATTGGGCGGGGTTGCAACTCCATGTTCAAACAAAGACATGGAGACTCAGGGGTTTCAGGGAATGATGTAGCTTTAAAAGTGGTCACCCCCACCCCCGCCACCCTAGTCTTTTAGCTCCTGGATCATGTGGGTGGCCAGAGTTGGTCATGGCTGAACCCCTGGAGGTGTTCCTAGACTTCATGATGAGCTGGAGGAAACAGAGTTTTTGGGGAGAGCCCCTTGAGGCTGGCCATAGGGCTGAGACGACCTCTTCTCCTTTCCTTCACTCCCCCTCCGCCATCAGGCAATGAGAAAGCAGCATTCCTTTTGTGAAGGTAGCCTGCACCGAGCCTCTCCGAGCTCCCCGACCTTCGGCTCCAGGAGTGTGGAGTGAACCAAGAAGGGCCGGAAGTCCTCCCTTCTTAATCCAGGGAAACTGAGGCAGAGAGTGGTTTAACCCAAGGTTCTATAGTAGTATGCCAAACCTATTGGCGCCCTCTCCAGAGCTGTCTGTCCAGACCTTGCAGCCCGAGTGCCTGTGCCTGCACGTGTGTCTTTGCACGCCTGGAAGTCCGGTCCCAGCCTTTGAACATGCAGTGACATCTTAGGAATTTTCTTTGCTTCTCAGTGGCTGGTGGTCTGGATTGTGATTCTCAGTCTCCTATCTGCCCTCGCCTCTTTCTTGAGATCTCTGGCATCAGCCCCCTGGGTCTCCTGGAACTGTGGGGGACGTGGCTGTGACCTTCCTACGGGGCTGCTCTTGTGTCATTGTGGGACCTGTGGTTTCCCTGGAGGAAACCCGGCTCCGAATGAGGCCTGTTGAAGTGCTTATCAAGTTTCGAGTGTGTTTGGCAACAGGCCAAAGGGGCTCTAAAAATAGGGTTTGGTTGGGCACAGGGCACGGGTAAGCTTTCAGGTTTCCCGGCCGTATCTGAGGATTCCCTTCTTGCCTCTTTCGAGTGAGAGACTTCGTAGATACGGCTAGGACCTGGGGCCTCCTGAGACCATCACACTCGGCATGCATTTATTAAGCACCTCTTGGACCCAGGAGCCTGGGAGTACAGGCTCTGTCATCCCAAAGGCATGGGTTCGAATGCAGCTTTTGCCAATAATTGAGCCTCTCTTTGAGCCTTTGTTTTCCCCTCTGTAAAATGGGGGTTAGATTGGCCATGGGAAATGCTGGCTGTCTTCAACTGTCAGATGTGGAGCGAGACTCAGAGAGAAATCAGATTTTGGTGTCTTCCCAGAACTTGTAGTTTGGTGGGGGAGACAGACATAGACAAGCAGGTCCAACTCAAAGCAAGCTGGGGTTCCTGTTGGGGGTTGAGGGTGCAGGGAGTGAGCTTGGTCTCAGAGGCTTCGGCAGGCCCCGGTATATTGAAGGGAAGACCCTAGTTCTCAGCCAAGCCCTGTAACCGTTATTTACAGGCCCCGAGGCCTTTGTGCTCCTGATCATCAGGCCTGGATCCTGCTTGTCCATCTCCCTGTGACCTCAGAGCTTTCTGCAGGAGAAAGCGAGAAAGCATGTGGTGGGGGAGATAGCCATGCTGGAAAGCCCCCACTCCCAGCTCACTCAGCCTTTTGCTGTCTGCCCGGCAGGGGGACCCCATTCCCGAGGAGCTCTATGAGATGCTGAGTGACCACTCGATCCGCTCCTTCGATGATCTCCAGCGCCTGCTGCACGGAGACCCCGGAGGTAAATGGAATCCTCGCCCCGCACTCCGGCCCTCCAAGGAGACTCTAAGGGAGCTGGGAGGGGCAGGACAGGAGGCATCCCTCTTCCCTGACGTCTGGGGAACTGGAGGCCCATGGCAGCCCAGAGAGAGCCCGGCCACACCCATCTAGGGTAGGGCCGAGTCAGCAGGCGGGTTGGTACCTGGGACTGGGGGTGTGGCAGGAGAAGCACCCACGTGTGGCTCCAGCTTGGTGCCGAGGGTGGGGTGTTGGGAAGAGAGAGGGCGGGGAGAAGGTGCCCAGGTCATCTGCCGAGTATGTCTCCAGGTATGGGCCCAGCCAGGGAGGATGGCACTGGAGGAATCATCTCCCCGCCCCTCTGGCTAGAGGCCTGGTCTGTGATGTCCCCTGGGGACACCTGGCCTCGACCAGCAGGCAGCCCTGCCCGTGCCCCAGAGCTCACTCAGCAAATGGGCACGTGCTCGGTGGCACACACGTGGCAGGGCTGGCGGGCTGGATTGACAATGTATTTATAAACGCTGTCTTCAGAGCAAATTCCATTCTATTCTAACCTCTGGCCTGTTCCCTGGAGCCCTGGTCAGCGGCCCCCCTGCACCCCCAGGTCCCCTTCCCTCTGGGGTTCTGTCTCTTTGTCACTTTGTAATCCTTGCCCAGACGCTATCTACGGGGGAACAGCATTTCCTGCCTTTGTTTCCTCTCCCCGTTGGGCCCCTGGCTCCCTCTCAAAAGCATTCCCAGGCCCTTTCAATCCTGCCTGTGCTGGGGGGCGGCGAGGCAGGCAGGAGGGGGACCCAGCTGGGCCCACCTATTGTTCGCCAGGGCCCCCACCCTACGTCTCCCACAACCCCCACCCTATGCCCGACTGGCCGCCCCTGGCCACACACAATGGGGCAACTTCCAAATTTAGCCTTTCTACCATTTATTTCCAAGCCTTTATGCCCCCACCCTCAGACGGCCCCTCCACACCCCTGGTGGGGGTCGGGATCTTGGAGATGAGGCTTTCAATAGCAGGCCTGTTTCAAGGCAACCATGTGGCTATTTTTTCCTAATCAACTTAACCTTTCCACAAAGCGCATCTTTTCCCCATCTCCTCCCCACCAGGGACATTCCAGAGATGGCAGGGAGAAAGGAAAGGAGCCAGAGGGACAGATAGGCTCGTTGACGTAGGGGCTGTCAGGCTGGATGGAAGCGGACTAGTCATCAGACTCCCTGCAGTACCCGGGACGGACAGGCGGCAGGCGCCTTTGTCTTGGATGGGGCCAGTGGGTCGGGTCCAGAACTGGAGCCATGGGGTGCTGTGTGGAGGTGGCAGGAGCGTGTTCCCAATGCCTGTTAGTTTATTTGTGGCTCGTCACCCATGAAATGGACAGAAGAGTCTGTCCACGCTTTAACATCCAGCTCAGAGGCCTCCCTCAGCCCTCACTTTCCAGCAGCCAACCTCTGGCCATGGGCTCTGGAAAGGACCGATGTCTCTAAAGAGTGCTGATGGGACTGAGATGGTGCCCAGCCCGGAAAAGGGAGCTGTCATTTGTTACCAGAAGAATCAACAGACGGTTGGGGGCAGAGGTGGGGCAATAGGTTAGAGACGGGGAGGGAGACAGATGCAGATACGGGTGAGGGGCCCGGAGCTAGAGAGACCAGGCCCTAGAAGGGTGTGTGGCAGGGACTCCCCACCACCAGCAGGCCCAACTCCCACCCCTCTTCTCCTCTCCTCTATCTTCAGCTCCCACCCCCGTCCCTCTCCCTCCCTCCCTTGCTCCCGCCTGCCCAGCACCGCCATTGTCCAGGGCTCCAGAGGGGCTGTGTTCAGGGCATGCGGTCCCCCTGGGGCTTCTGGGAATTTCTCCATTCAGCACTTCCTATGGGAACGCTGGGTGGAGGGGCACTGGAAACTGGCCTTCAGTGCCCCAGGTCCTAGCCCCGCCCTGGAGGCCGAGGAGGGTTCACTTACAGTAGCAAAGGGGAAGGGTTATTTTTAACTCCATTGACATGGGTTCTGGCCAAAAATGTGGCTAAAGAGCCAGGGATGCAATCAGGGTCCTGGGCCTGCGGCTGTCCTGGGGGCTGCTTGGAGGGTCCGTGCTCAGGGCCAGGACCCATGCATCTATGGGGGCTGGAAGGAGGGACTGTTCTCTGGAGTAGGGGGAGGCAAACCTCCTGTCTGCCCAGAGACCCCGGCGGAGGGAGCCCCTGCCTGAGGTGGCGCCGCCTTGTGTCTGACTGCGCCTTCTCCTGCAGAGGAGGATGGGGCCGAGTTGGACCTGAACATGACCCGCTCCCACTCTGGAGGCGAGCTGGAGAGCCTGGCTCGTGGAAGAAGGAGCTTGGGTAAGACTGAGGCATGCAACAAGGGTCCTTCAAATTAGGATGGGGGCCAGGGAAAGAGAATGGGGGCGGGCAGCCAGTCGGAGGGCTCTGAGGGTCCTCTTACAACTCCCTTTCCCCCCACATTCAGGACTGAGTGAACTGAGAGAGTAAAACCATCCTTAAATGCCTGTGTTGAGTCATCACACCCCTTCGCCCCCACACTATCTGTTTTCTAAATATAGTGCCGCAAAGCTCATTCGTTCCTTATTTCAATCCTGGAGGTAGATATTATTAACCCCATTTCACAGAATTGGAAACTGGGGCCCAGAGAGGGTAAAAAAGTAGGCGAGGTCACACCGCTAGGAAGTGGTAGGGCTGAGATCCCAACCTGCTGCCGTCACTTGAGCCCAGCGTGGTCCCTGATGGGCTATGGGACTCACCTGTGGTGAAGGGCAGCGGCCTAGGCTGGTAGAACTTGAGCAAAGCCTGGAACTGCATCGTGCTCCCTTGCAGAGATATAAAGGAGACTGTAGATCATTAGGTCCCAGAGAAACCCTCCTAGGTGAGGCAAATGTCCGCTCAAACCCCTTCTCCTCTTTGACACCTGGAGTCCCCAAAACACTGCAGTTAGAGGCTGGGGGAACCTATGGATAAGAGTCAGGTGGCCTGGGCCGCGCACGTTGCCTTACACCTGTAATCCCAGCACTTTGGGAGGCCAAGGCGGGCGGATCACGAGTTCAAGAGATCGAGACCATCCTGACCAACATGGTGAAACCCCATCTCTACTAAAAATACAAAAATTAGCTGGGCGTGGTGGCGTGTGCCTGTAGTCCCTGCTACTTGGGAGGCTGAAGCAGGAGAATTTCTTGAACCCGGGAGATGGAGGTTGCAGTGAGCCAAGACTGCGCCACTGCACTGCAGCCTGGCGACAGAGCAAGACTCTGTCTCACACACACAAAAAAGAAAAAAGTCAGGTGGCCTGAGTTCTACCCCCAATCTATGAATGTGGGCGGGATATTCAGCTCTCAGAGCCACCTGTCCTCTGTATGTGGATAGCGGCCGGTAGCCTCAGTGCTTGCTGTAGGCCAGGCTTACTCACTTTACACCTTAGATCCACATGGGAGGGAGGCGCTGTTCTTATCCCACTTCATAGAGGAGGAAGCTGAGGCTTTGAAAGCAGTGGTGATAAAAGAATCCATGACACCGTAAGACAGCAGTGCACGCGTGGTTTCAAGATAATATAGTACCCGCATAACGACCACAAGCCCATAAATGTGTAAAATCATAAAGAAGAATAAAATAATTACGTTCCAGCAGAGGGAAGCGGACATTTACTAAGCATTTACAACATGCCCCACACTCTGAATTTTCCCACTTGAAACCTACAGTGGTTCTTGGGTGTAGATCTCATTGTCCCATTTTGCAGATGGGGAAACGGAGGCTTAGAGCGGCTCGGCCACCTGCCCAAGTCCCATGGCTAATAACAGCCAGGACTTGAAACCTGAACCCTGGGGTTGAAAGACATGAGAAACAGCAGTCCCAGGGGCACCGGCTGAGCTCCCCTGCCAGGCGGGGGGACTCTGGGCAGGCCCACGCTCCTGACCCAGGTTCCCTCTCCTCCCAGGTTCCCTGACCGTTGCTGAGCCAGCCATGATCGCCGAGTGCAAGACTCGCACCGAGGTGTTTGAGATCTCCCGGCGCCTCATAGACCGCACCAATGCCAACTTCCTGGTGTGGCCACCCTGCGTGGAGGTGCAGCGCTGCTCCGGCTGCTGCAACAACCGCAACGTGCAGTGCCGCGCCACCCAGGTGCAGCTGCGGCCCGTCCAGGTGCGTAGGCTCCGCAGGCCCCCGAGGCTGGTCCTGGTGGTGGGTGGAGGCCACCTGTCTGGGACTCATACCTGACCAGGCTTCCTTGACTGGGCAGAGTGGTGTGTCGAAGGACATTCCTGATTTGTCCCTGGGCTCTGTCTACAGGGGCCCACTCTTGGGAAGCTCTTCCTGGGCAGGTGGACTAAGGCCGACCATGAATCCTCTAAGGTGGCCCAGGCCACTGTAGCCAAAAGCCACAGACAGACACCCCAGGCTGGGCGAGGTGTGGAGCCAACTTGAAATAAGGATGTCACCTCCTTTACAAGGACAAAATTGCAAAACATCCCTTGAAGAGACGTATCCGCAAATATTTGTCTGACATTCAGAGTGTTCTGGGCAGCTGCTCAGGCTCCCCCAAAGCTCTCCCTATTCAGGGCTCTCTTGAGAAAGGCTCGGTGGGTGCCCCTGCATCTTTGACACCTGCTTGTCTCTCTTTGACAAGCTGTGTCTTTAATAAGGAGGGTGCAGAGAGGCCCACCAGGTGATAGACACTGCAGAGCTGGGACAGGTCCCCCTACAACAGTGGAATGCTGACCCTGGCTTTCTTCGGAGGGGTGGGGGATACATACACTGGACTCAGGGAAAATTCTAGAGTAGAGGCTATCTCAGGGAGCACCCTGGTCTCACCCTGGTGAGGGCAGAATCAGAGAAGCCGCGGCTTCTGCTTCTTGTGGAAAGATTCCTGCACGCTCCAGGCCAGCCTCGCCCGCAGGCTGGGCAGTGTGCACTTCCCTAGCTCAGCACTGGCCCTTGCCTGATGCTCTGCCTGCTTAGCCACACTTCCTTCTCCTGCCACCAGCCCGTGGCCTCTCCTCCTGCCCACCTTCCCTCCCTGGCTTGGGCCCCGCGCCTGAGACTACGAATGTCACTCCACCCCACTGGCCACTCTCGTGGTATCTCCTGTCCTCAATGCTTCCAGCTCTATGGATGGACACCTGACATCTGACCTCCCCGTTCCCACCTCCCTCCTAGATGAAGCCTCCCCCCACTTCCTTCCAGACAACCATCTCCTGCCTCTGGCGCAGCCCTGACCTTGGCTGGCGCTCCGGGAGTGAGTAGACTGCAGGCCCTAGCTCAACCCGGAAATGCCTTTCTGGCTCTCCCTCTCTGGGGGCACTGAGGGGGGCCCCAGGTCAGGAGGGCTTGTTTTGATGGAAAAGCTACGAGAAGGGCAGAGGTCAAGGTCCTGCTATTGTTTGGGCCAAAGCGTTTGCCCCACAGCCTGCTCTCCGGGCTTTCGAGGAAAGATTGCTGCAGGGGACACTGGGGTGGGAAGCGCAGGCTGTTCCCGGGCTCCTGGCTGTGTGGCCTCTACAGAGGCATTCTGTGGCTCTGTCCTCCAGGTGAGAAAGATCGAGATTGTGCGGAAGAAGCCAATCTTTAAGAAGGCCACGGTGACGCTGGAGGACCACCTGGCATGCAAGTGTGAGACAGTGGCGGCTGCACGGCCTGTGACCCGAAGCCCGGGGGGTTCCCAGGAGCAGCGAGGTAACCACCTTTCCAGGTTCAGCCCTCAGCCCCCTTCCCCTGCAGCAGCTGGGAGCAGGGGCCGGTCTTAAAAATGGAGATGGGATCAGGCCCACCCCCGGTTAAATTCATGGGAGGCTTTCTTTCCATCTTGCTGAGAACAAGCCAGATTCCTCCCTGGCCTGAGAGCCCTACATGAGGATTAGCCCCTGGCTGCCCTCTGGTCTCTGCCAACCAGTACCCTTCACCTGTGCCACCCTCACCGGGCAGGCCTCTTTCAGTAACCAAATGAGTTTCTGCCTCAGGGCTTTAGCACACACTGCTGTGGCTGAAGGACACTTCTCCCAGCTCTCCACAAGCCTAGCTCCTTCTCTTCATTAGAGTCTCAACTCAGAAGTCACCTCCTCCTAGAAGTCTGCCCTGACCACCCCATCCAGAGTAGCCCCATTTCCAGTCTTGCTACCACAGCCCCCTGCTTTGTTGGATGTGGGGATGGGATGGTGGAAGGAATCTGGGCCTGGATGAGAGAAAGCTCCATGCCCATCAACTTCAGATACTGGGCAGCTTGTCCTGGGGATGAGAAATAAAGCCAATTTCTCGTACCCTTGAGCAGGGGAGCCAGGACCAGTGGGGAGAAGCCACTGGAGAGAGATTTTAGCTCCATATGCAGAAAAGCTAGCTGGTGATCAGTCAGGGGTACGAGATGGCGTTGGCAGCATTGTGAGGCAGTGAAACCCCATCTCTACAAAAAATGCAAAAACTAGCCAGGCATAGTGGCACACGCCTGTAGTCCCAGCTACTTAGGAGGCTGAGGTGGGAGGATCGCTTGAGGCTAGGATGTCGAGGCTACAGTGAGCCGTGATGGCACCACTGTACTCCAGCCTGGGCAACAGAGCAAGACCCTGCCTTTAAAAAAAAAATGATGAATATGATTAGATGAGCATTAAAAAATCATGTGAGTGATAGTTCTTTTTCAGTAACTTTCTATTGTTTGGGACAGGACAATCTTTTCATTCTCATTTCTTATTAACAAGACCCTGAAGACAGAGCTGTTTCTTGACCTCTGGGTCTTATTCCCAGAGCTGAGCTGAGTCGCTGGATGCCCTGGAAAGGCTGATCATATGACAGCTTCAGACTGACATGTTATAAATTATTGAGTTAACGTGGAGGATGATTTCTCTATTAAGGGAAAATTATATATATATATATATATATATATATATACACTTTTTTTTTTTTTTTTTGAGACAGTCTCACCCTGTTGCCCAGGCTGAAGCACAGTGGTGCAATCTTGGCTCACTGCAACCTCTACCTCCTGGGTTCAAGCAGTTCTCCTGCCTTAGCCTCCCGAGTAGCTGGAATTACAGGCACCTGCCACTACACCCAGCTAATTTTTGTATTTTTAGTAGAAACGGGATTTCCCCATGTTGGCCAGGCTGGTCTGGAACTCCTGACCTCAAGTGATCCACCTGCCTCGGCCTCCCAAAGTGCTGGGATTACAGGCGTGAGCCACCATGCCCAGCCTCTTTCTTTCTTTTTTAAGAGACAGGATCTCTCTCCATCACCTAGCCTGCAGTGCAATGGCATGATCATAGCTCACTGCAGCCTTGAACTCCTTCCTGGGCTCAAGCAAGCCTCCCTCCTCAGCCTCCCAAGTAGCTGGGATTACAGGCACGTGCCACCACGTCCAGCTAATATTTTAAATTTTTGTAGAGATGGGGTCTTGATTTGTTGCTCAGGCTGGTCTCTAACTCCTGGGTTCAAGTGATCCTCCCACCTCAGCCTCCCAAGGTGCTGGGATTACAGGCATTGAGCCACCACGCCTGGCCTTCTTTATGTTTAGAATGAGTTACTTCATGTATTTGTTTCACATAATTTTCTAAACCAGTTTCTTGGGAGGCGCATTATGTCAGTGAAACGTAGATGACGTCAAGTCCCATCATTTTAGTTCCGGTATTTTGGTTGAGTATGATGGTGTTTCTGTCACCTGTCCATGGGCCTGGCTAAGGCTTGGTGGCTCTCTGTGATACTGTGGTCAGTGTCAGACCTCCTGGGCTCAGATCTGCATGCTGTCACTCGAGCTGTGTGGTGACCTTGTGCTTGCCTGGCCTTGGTATAGCCCAGTGTCCTGCTGATGGCCCAGGCTCTGGGGAAGAAACTCCCTGGGCCCTTCAGTGGCCCTCCTGGTGTCTTCTGTCTGAGGGGATCTGAAGCCCATCCAAGTCCCTGAACTGCTAGAAAATCTGCCCATTTGCAGAGATGGGATAGCTGCCTCGTGGGACCTGGTGTCTGTAAGGTGGGAGGTCAGGTGTCAGATCCCGGCAGGCTGGGAGAGCTCAAAAGGCTCCCAGGAAAAGGCTGGCCTTGAGCTCAGCAGACACAGCTGTCCCTGCCAAGACAGCCACCTGGGAACCCAGGAGGGAGATAAGTGTATAAGAGCTCCCCTTGGCTGAAGCTCACAGACATTGTCGTTTGTGCTGAGTGGTTGGAGGTATACACTCTAGAGGCAGATCCCTGAGTTCAAATCCCAGTCTCTCTGCTTCAGTTTCCTCATCTGTAAAGTGTGGGTAACAGCACCTGCTGGTAACAGCACCTGCCGTAAAGGGAAATGAGCATAGAGCAGCACCAGGTGCATGGTAAACACTAGCTGGGGAGTTTCTGGCCATTTCCATGTATTGTCTCCTAACGCTAGGAGACCAGGGCTGCTGTCTTCTCTGCTTTAAAGATGTGGAAATCGGCAGGGCACGGTGGCTCACGCCTGTAATCCCAGCACTCTGGGAGGCGAAGGCAGGTGGATTACTTGAGGTCAGGAGTTCAAGACCAGCCTGGCCGACATGGTGAAACCCCATCTCTACTAAAAATACAAAAATTAACTGGGTGTCATGGCGCGTGCCTGTAATCCCAGCTACTCGGGAGGCTGAGGCAGGATAATTACTTGAACCTGGGAGGTGGAGGTTGCAGTGAGCTGAGATTGCGCCACTGCACTCCAACCTGGGCAACAGAGTGAGACTCTGTCTTAAAAAGAAAGAAATAAAGATGTGAAAATCAAGGCACAGGGTGTTTAAGTGACTTGCTCCAATGTCCACAATACATGGGAAAGCTCAGGTTTGAGCCCTGGTGAGTCAGATCTGCAGCCTGAGTTGTGGTCCATCCATCCCACTCTACTGCTTCTCAGAGTGGCAAGGGGCAGGTAGGTGACAGGCACAACTGACCTGAAGGCCCAGCTTCATGGTGGGAGTGTGATTCTGGCCCAGAGCCCAGTGACCTCCCTACCACATGACCGGATGAGGCTGAGAGGTTGGGAGGAAACCTCAATAGTAGGTCAAGCTAAGGAAAATAAGAAAAAAAGTGAATTGTAGCAGCTGCCATGTGCTGATCACTTCATACTCGGAGCTTTTTATTATCCCTCCCAGGTCTGGGGGTTGACTGGGCTCAGTTGGGTGGTTCTGTTGGCCCGTCTACTGGTTGCAGTCAGCTGGTGGCCTGGGCTGTGGTCATCTGGAGGCTCAACAGGAACAGCTGGGCCTATTTTCCTCTCTCTGTAGTCCAGGGCCTCTGGCTCTGTGGGGAGAGCCAGTCCCTACCTGGCCTCTCCATGTGGCCTCTCCAGCAGGGTAGCCAGACCTGTTATGTGGCGGCCCAGGGCCCCCCAAAGCATGAAGGTGAGAGCTGCCGGGCCTTCTTAAGGCCTCTGCCCGGAACTGGCACGGCACCACTTCTGCCTCTTGTTGGTTAAATAGCTCCAACTCCAGGCGAGATTCAAGGGGCAGGGAAACAAACTCTTCTGGTCAGTGGACAGTGACAAAGAACTTGAAGCCATATTTAATCTACCCAGCTCTGTGTCCGGCACTGTGCAAAGAGCTTTGCCAGCATACTATCATTTATTCCTCCCACCAGTCCTGTGAGGTGGGCAGTCTTATTACCCCCATTCCACAGATGGAGGCGCCGAGGCTCAGAGAGGTTCAGTCATTGTTCCCAAGGCACATACAGCTGGTGAGCCATGGAGTTGGGATCCAAACCCAGGACCCTGGCCCAGATTCCCCTCTTGTCCCTTTCCTGAGCCCAGAAGACCTCAGGAGGTCCATGGCAGGTCTTGGTCAGTGGGGAGAGACCGCCCCAGTGGTCCACATGCTCACGAGGTCTTTCTTTTTCTTGTGCAGCCAAAACGCCCCAAACTCGGGTGACCATTCGGACGGTGCGAGTCCGCCGGCCCCCCAAGGGCAAGCACCGGAAATTCAAGCACACGCATGACAAGACGGCACTGAAGGAGACCCTCGGAGCCTAGGAGCATCGGCAGGAGAGTGTGGGCAGGTGAGGGCCGGGCGGGGAAACGGAGGCCCAGAACCCTGTGTTTCCTTCTCTGTGGCCTGTGGGTGGGGTCAGGGGAAAGGATTTTTCCATCCAAAATCCAGCCTCTGAGCCTTGGTCCTCTCTGCTCAGTTATCAGCTGGGGCAGGGTGGGTGGTGGGCTTTGGAGACCCCAGCCCAGCTGTGTCCCAGCATGCCCTAAGAGAATGGGAGGTCTAAATCTCAATCTTCCCAGCCCCTCAACGCCCCAGCCCTGAGCACTGCTGGAAATCAGGGGTGGCTAGTTGTCCCCAGCTCCCTGCCCCTGGCATGGGGGACATATGAACGTGGGATGGACCCTCTAGGTTGTCTCTGACCCCCTGTCTCTCTGCTTGGCCTGCAGGGTTATTTAATATGGTATTTGCTGTATTGCCCCCATGGGGTCCTTGGAGTGATAATATTGTTTTCCCTCGTCCGTCTGTCTCGATGCCTGATTCGGACGGCCAATGGTGCTTTCCCCCACCCCTCCACGTGTCCGTCCACCCTTCCATCAGCGGGTCTCCTCCCAGTGGCCTCTGGCGTCTTGCCCAGCAGCTCAAGAAGAAAAAGAAGGACTGAACTCCATCGCTGTCTTCTTCCCCTGACTCCAAGAACTTGGGATAAGAGTGTGAGAGAGACTGATGGAGTCACTGTTTGGGGGAAACGGGCTCCTTCCCCTGCACCTGGCCTGGGCCACACCCAAGCACTGTGGACTGGCCCGAGGAGCCCTGCACATGGCCCTGAGGACCTCTCAGCGTAGCCTGCCTGGTCCCTGGACCCCTGGCCAGCTCGAGGGGAGACACTTCCAGGGAGGCCAGGCTACCTCGGACTCCGTGGCTAAGACCACAGACGGGCACACAGACTGGAGAAAACCCCTCCCACAGTGGCCAAACACCAGTCACCTTGTCTCCCTGGTGCCTCTGTACGCAGTGGCTTCTTTTCGTTTTCGTTTTGAAGACGTGGACTCCTCTAGGTGGCTGTGGCCACACACCAAGTGGCTGGGTGCCCTCTCAGGTGGGTTAGAGACGGAGTTTGCGGTTGAGGTGGCTGTAGATGGTGACCTGGGCATCCCCTGCCTCCTGCCACCTGCTCCTCCCTGCACTCCACTCTGATTCACCTCTTCCTCTGGTTCCTTTCATCTCTCTACCTCCACCCTACATCTTCCTCTTGTCCTGGCCCTTTAGTCTACTCCACCAAGGGGCTCTTGAACCCCTGATTAAGGACCCAGATGATCCCAGTCACTCCTCTCTAGGGCAGAAGACTAGAGGCCAGGGCAGCAAGGGACCTGCTCATCATTTTCTACCCCAGCTAAGACTGCCATGTAAGGTTGTGCAGGGTATGCACTGCACAAAGACATTGTATGCAGGGAGCACTGTTCACATCATAGATAAAGCTGATTTGTATATTTATTATGACAATTTCTGGCAGATGTAGGTAAAGAGGAAAAGGATCCTTTTCCTAATTCACACAAAGACTCCTTGTGGACTGGCCGTGCCCGTGATGCAGCCTGTGGCTTGGAGTGGCCAAATAGGAGGGAGACTGTGGTAGGGGCAGGGAGGCAACACTGCTGTCCACATGACCTCCATTTCCCAGAGTCCTCTGCTCCAGCAACTGCCCTTCCAGGTGGGTGTGGGACACCCGGGAGAAGGTCTCCAAGGAAGGGTGCAGCCCTCTTGCCCGCACCCCTCCCTGCTTGCACACTTCCCCATCTTCGATCCTTCTAAGCTCCGCCTCTGGTGGCTCCTCCTAGGAAACCAGCTTGTGGGCTGGGAATGGGGGAGAGAAGGGAAAAGATCCCCAAGATCCCCTAGGGGTGGGGTCTGAGCTCCCACCTCCCTTCCCACCTACTGCACTTTCTCCCTTCCCACCTTCCAAAACCTGCTTCCTTCAGTTTGTAAAGTTGGTGATTATATTTTTGGGGGCTTTCCTTTTATTTTTTAAATGTAAAATTTATTTATATTCCGTATTTAAAGTTGTAAAAAAAAAAATAACCACAAAACAAAACCAAATGAATCCGCCGGAGGTCTGTCTGTTGGCGTCGTGTGTGACAATTAACCTTTCTGCCTTGGCAGGATGTGCCGACAGCTTGCGGCGTGTTCCTCTCACTCTGGGAGCCTCAGGCGCGATCGCACACACTGGCGCGTGCGCTCACACACACACACATACATGCTCACACATGCGTGCACATACACGCAGGCCCGCGGCTTGGGGGAGGCCTCAGTCTAGTGGGAGGGAAGAGACACACAGGCCACTCTGTCGGTCTTGGTCCTGACGCAGTCCTGACACGTGGACTTGTGCCTGCCTCTGGCAGTGACGAGAGATGGGTTTCTGCAGCCTGAGGTTTCCATAGAGGAAGTGGATCCTCAGCATCGTGGAGTGGGCTGGCTGTGGGGAGGGAACAGCCACTGTGGGGAACACTGGAGGAAGTCCCAGAGGGGATGTGGGATTTAGAAGGAAACAGTGGAAAGCCGGGTCTGGGGTCTGGTCTCGGCTTAGCCCTTAGCCAGCTGTGTGGCCTTGGGCAAGTCACAGACTCACTCCAGCCAGAGAGGATGAGGAGAGGTGCGTGGGCTCCAAGCTCCTGTGTTCTGCGCTTTCTCTTGCTTATGAAGACCTGGGTACCAGCTCATAAAAAAGAGGCTAAATGTAGTCTAGGTCCCACCTGCAGCGTGGACTGGGGCTGAGAGGGATGCAGAGACTAAAGATCTGGGTGCTCATAAGGGCAGTCTAAAACTAAAACCATTTTGCCCCGCCGAGGTAGTGAGCGCTGTGTCACTGGATGTGTGTAAGCGAAAACTGGGGAACAATGTGGCTGAGGTTAGACTGAATAACATTTGGGCTCCCAGCAATTGATTGATCAATGGACTGATTTATTCCTTCACTCACTCACTTTCTTGAACCTCTGACATGTGCCTGTTACGGCCAGGAGCTTTTATAGTCATTTGATTTGAATTCATCCTGGGGTTCCTAGCCCAGCCCTTGAGGAAGTAGAGTCCACCCGTGGTGGTAGTGGGCCGTGCAGATCTGAGGGATCTGTTTACCTGGCAGCTCCTACCCCTGCCTGCCCAATCCTGACTGGGGCCCTCCCTTCTCCCCTAAATGCCCAGTGTTCTCAGTTTCCGGGACATAAGAGAAGGATCTGGCTGGGAGGAGGAAGAGGCAGCTTCACCAGGAGACGGACATCAGAGGTCAGCTGGAGAGCCCAGTGCGTGCAGCATCCTGGCAGCTACCAACAGCTGGTCTGTGCCATGGATTGCTGCGGGCACTTCCCAGACAGAGCTGTCTGAATCTTTCCCCATTTCCCCATTCCCATGCAGCAGCCCAGCAGAGTCTGTGGGCCTTCCAGGGGCCTGGTGGGCCTTCTCAAGGTCGTAAAGTTACCAGGCTAAAATGGCATTCTTCCAGAAATCCCTTTGCTGGAGACAAAGCATTCTTTTCTTCATGCCTTTCCACTGCACTGTTGGCTGTAATACAGATGTGATGTCTGGTGCTCAAGCAGCCATCTTGAGCCATGAGGTGAAAGCCAAATGCTGAGGATTGTGGGGCAAGATGAAGGGCAGCGTCCCCAATGCCTAGGCTGCCTCGTTCAGGAGCTTTCATGGAAGAAAGAAAGAAACTTCTTTCTGTTTGAGCTACTCTGGTTTTGGGTTTTCTATCCCTTGCAACTGAACCTAATCCTAATAGATAGCCCTGTTTACTTTGGGAGAGAGAGGACATGGCTGCTGGTTTGGTCCTTTTCTCTCCTACCCTCCTTAGGCGCTCAGTTTCACCTCGTGAACTCTTAGGAACTCTCCTCTGTTCACTCAGATCCTCATTTCCCCAAGGTGTCTTCTTGGTCCCAGCCTGCAGCCTTCAACCAGAGCGTGGAACCGTAGCTTTCTTTGGACAGCATTTGCTGCTTTTGTAAAATAATAAAATATGAAACATTTACTGCTAATAAAGTAAACTATCTGTGAACTCCTAGTACACATAAGACTGTTTTTGAGGCATGAAGGAGATAACAGGACAGTGACAGCATGCAGGCTTAGGGAGGGCACGCAGCTGCTGGTGGCTGGGTCCAAGCTCCACCCTCTCCTCCTCTGCTGACACCATGTCTGGTGTGTTTCCAGTATTTTTAAGTGTCAGCCCAGGAACCCCAGAACTCCAACACCTGTCCACGTAACTCGGTGACAGCCTTGACCCAGCCACATTATTACTGCATGATCCTGGGGAAGTCCTTGCTTCTCCCCAATCTCAGAGGAGCTGTGACTCACCCCTATGCTGCCTTCAGGTATCCATGCAAGTGACACCCATCCTGTCCAACCTGCCCCTGCCCCTAGCCTCGCTTTCTCGCTCTTCTCTGTTGATCTCCGTAGCATCTGGCCTCATCTGGCTCACTCCACGTGTACATCTCTCCACATCCCCTTCTTCACTCCCCATGGAAACTCCACCTGGAGTTACCTTGTCCACTACTCTGTCCTCAGAGTCTAGAACAGTGCCTGGCACCTACTAGGCACTCAAAGCCTGTCAAATGAAGGAACAAACAAATCTGTTATGGAGCAATCAAGTATGTTGGCTCCAAGTCACAGCCTGCCTGGCTGGTCTTCATCACACGCACTATGGTGTGACTGGAAAATGCAGACTCTGAGTGTGTCACTAATTACAGATAAAATATTTTAACTTCTTGGCAAGCTAAACACCCTCTTCCTTCATTGGAAAATCCTGGAGGGTCGGGATCATGTTTAATTCACCTTCTAAGTCTATCTAGCCATTATGTCTCTCCATGTCTATACTTCTTCATCTACCCACCTGTCCATTCACCTACCTGCCCACCCACCCATCTGCCCATCCACCCATCCACCCACCCACCCATCTGTCCATCCATCCATCCATCCATCCACCTGTCCATCCATCCATCCATCCCCCACCCACCCATCCACCCACCCATCTACCTATCCATCCCTCCGTCCATCCATCCACCTGTCCACCTGTCCATCAATTCATCCATCCATCCATCCATCTACCTGTCCACCTGTCCATCCATCCATCCATCCGTCCATCCGTCCATCCGTCCACCTGTCCACCTGTCCATCCATCCATCCATCCATCCATCCATCCATCCATCTATCCGTCCATCCATCTACCTGTCCATCTGTCCATCCATCCATCCATCCATCCATCCATCCATCCATCCATCCACCCACCTACCCACCCATCCATCCACCCATCTACCTGTCCATCCATCCATCCATCCATCCATCCATCCATCCATCCATCCATCCTCCTTCTTCCTCCCTTCTCTATTTTTCACCCTAACCTACTCCCAGGCTCTGTTGTTGTCACCTTGTTCTATTACCTCTGAGGAGCTTGGTGCCACAGAGGAGACAACACATCAGACCCCCATTGCTCTTTCCTGTGTGACCTTACAAAACTGTTGCACAGGTTAGAGACATGAGGATTGAGCACTGCCCGTGGCACATATTTGGTCTTTGGTTAATGGTAGGAGTTGTCATCTTTTTCCTCTCAGCATCCTTAAACTGGCTGATCACAGCATAGTGGACTAAAGATGGAAACAATGGAAAGAATGAACACAAAATCACAGACGGATTAAGAGCTCAGCTGCGGTCAATGTGTGCGTGCATACTCAGGCACTGTCCCGTTATTCTACTCAATTAACCTTATGATACTTGTGATGTGGGGCAAGTGAGCCCCAAATTGGGGCTTACCCCAGGAAGGTTCTTGGCCTTGCTCGGGAAAGAATCCAAGAGTGAGCTGATGGGGGAAGAAAATATCTCTATTGAAGTGGCAGTGTTACAGCTCCAAGACTGCTCCTGCAGAGTAGGGCTACTCCACAGTCAGCATGCTGAAGGCAGCAGCTCAGGACCAATTATGCAGTCATATTTATACCCATTTAATTATATGCAAATTAAGGGACAAATTATGCAGAAAATTCTAGAAAACGAACAGTAACTTCCGGGTCATGGATCATTGCCATGGAAAGGGGTGGTAATGTCTGGGTGTTGCCATGGCAATGGTAAATTGACAAGGCACACTGGTGGGTGTGTCTTATGGAGAGGTGCTTTTGCCTCTTCCCTGTTTTAGCTAGTCCTCAATCTGGTCCAGTGTTCCAGATCTGCCTCTGGAGTCGAGTCCTGCCTCCTGCTTCACTTCCAGTCCTCCTGTTACAGATGAAGAAACAAGGGCTCAGCAAGGTTCACCCCCACCACCGACTTCCTGGTACTCAGTTATTTCTTCTGAAAATGTGGTAAACCACCAAGTACACAGTCCCCCTGTGAGGAGATTCATGGCACAGACTCCAGGTGTAACGTCAAGTCCCCCTTCATTGAGGGAGGTCTGGGTTTGCAAATTAACTCAGGTCTGGGACTGGGGGAGGAACTGTGTGCCTCTGTCCGGGGAACAGCGGGGGAGGGAGTCTCAAGTCAGACCCCTGTTTACCAAACCCAAGCCTTTCTGGTTGTAAAAGCTGCAGGTCTTTGTAGGGTCTGATCCATTTTTGCCCTGGGGAACTTGTGATCCATTAGCTCCAACAATCCCTGTTGGTCAGGCTGTTGGGATAGCGACATGGTCCTCTGCCTGTTTTTTTTTTTTTTTTTTTTTTTTTTTAATTATTATTATTATTATTTTTTACTATACTTTAAGTTCGAGGGTACATGTACACAACGTGCAGGTTTGTTACATAGGTACACATGTGCCATGTTGGTTTGCTGCACCCATCAACTTGTCATTTACATTAGGTATTTCTCCTAATGCTATCCCTCCCCCAGTCCCCCACCCCATGGCAGGCCCTAGTGTGTGATGTTCCCCACCCTGTGTCCAAGTGTTCTCATTGTTCAATTCCCACCTATGAGTGAGAACATGTAGTGTTTGGTTTTCTGTCCTTGTGATAGTTTGCTGAGAATGATGGTTTTCAGCTTCATCCATGTCCTTGCAAAGTACATGAACTCATCCTTTTTATGGCTGCATAGTATTCCATGGAATATATGTGCCACATTTTCTTAATCCAGTCTGACATTGATGGGTATTTCTGTCCTTGTGATAGTTTGCTGAGAATGATGGTTTCCAGCTTCATCCTTGTCCCTGCAAAGGACATGAACTCATAACTTTTTTATGGCTGCATAGTATTCCATGGTATATATGTGCCACATTTTCTTAATCCAGTCTAACGTTGATGGACATTTGGGGTGGTTCCAAGTCTTTGCTATTGTGAATAGTGCTGCAATAAACATATGTGTGCATGTGTCTTTACAGTAGCATGATTTATAATCCTTTGGGTATATACCCAGTGATGGGATGGCTGGGTCAAATGGTATTTCTAGTTCTAGATCCTTGAGGAATCGCCACACTGTCTTCCACAACGGTTGAACTAATTTACATTCCCACCAATGGTGTAAAAGTGTTCCTATTTCTCCACATCCTCTCCAGCATCTGTTGTTTCCTGACTTTTTAATGATTGCCATTCTAACTGGTGTGAGATGGTATCTCATTGTGGTTTTGATTTGCATTTCTCTGATGACCAGTGATGATGAGCATTTTTTCATGTGTCTGTTGGCTGCATAAATGTCTTCTTTTGAGATGTGTCTGTTCATATCCTTTGCCCACTTTTTGATGGAGTCGTTTGTTTTTTTCTTGTAAATTTGCTTAAGTTCTTTGTAGATTCCGGATATTAGCCCTTTGTCAGATGGTTAGATTGCAAAAATTTTCTCCCATTCTGTAGGTTGCCTGTTCACTCTGATGGTAGTTTCTTTTGCTGTGCAGAAGCTCTTTGGTTAAATTAGATCCCATTTGTCTATTTTGGCTTTTGTTGCCGTTATTTTTGGTGTTTTAGTTGTGAAGTCCTTGCCAATGCTTATGTCCTGAGTGGTATTGCCTAGGTTTTCTTTTAGGGTTTTTATGGTTTTAGGTCTAACATTTAAGACTTTAATCCATCTTGAATTAATTTTTGTATAAGGTGTAAGGAAGGGATCCAGTTCCAGCTTTCTACATATGGCTAGCCAGTTTTCCCAGCACCATTTATGAAATAGGGAATCCTTTCCCCATTTCTTGTTTTTGTCAGGTTTGTCAAATATCAGATGCTTGTAGATGTGTGGTGTTGTTTCTGAGGCCTCTGTTCTGTTCCATTGGTCTATATCTCTGTTTTGGTACCAGTACCATACTGTTTTGTTTACTGTAGCCTTGTAGTATAGTTTGAAGTCAGGTAGCGTGATGCCTCCAGCTTTATTCTTTTTGCTTAGGATTGTCTTGGCAATGCAGGCTCTTTTTTGGTTCCATATGAACTTTAAAGTAGTTTTTTCCAATACTGTGAAGAAAGTCATTTGTAGCTTGATGGGGATGGCATTGAATCTATAAATTATCTATGACCATTTTCACGATATTTATTCTTACAATCCATGAGCATGGAATGTTCTTCCATTTGTTTGTGTCCTCTTTTATTTCATTGAGCAGTGCTTTGTAGTTCTCCTTGAAGAGGTCCTTCACATCCCTTGTAAGTTGGATTCCTAGATATTTTATTCTCTTTGTAGCAATTGTGAATGGGAGTTCACTCATGATTTGGCTCTCTGTTGGTCTGTTATTGGTATATAAGAATGCTTATGATTTTTGCACATTGATTTTGTATCCTGAGACTTTGCTGAAGTTGCTTATGAGCTTAAGGAGATTTTGGGCTGAGATGATGGGGTTTTCTAAATATACAATCATGTCATCTGCAAACAGGGACGATTTGACTTCCTCTTTTCCTAATTGAATGCCCTTTATTTCTTTCTCCTGCCTGATTGCCCTGGCCAGAACTTCCAACACTATGTTGAATAGGAGTGGTGAGAGAGGGCATCCCTATCTTGTGCCAGTTTTCAAAGGGAATGCTTCCAGTTTTTGCCCATTCAGTATGATATTGGTTGTGGGTTTGTCATAAATAGCTCTTACTATTTATTATTTATAGTTTTATTATTTATATTTCACCAATCCCTGTTGGTCAGGCTGTTGGGACAGCAACCTAGTCCTGTGCCTGTTTTTTTTTTTTTTTTTTTTTTTTTTTTTTTTTAATTTTTATTTTTTTAGAGAGAGTTCCACTCTTGTCACCTAGGCTGGAGTGCAATGGCACAATCTCAGCTCACTGCAACCTCCGCCTCCTGGGTTCAAGCAATTCTCCTGCCTCAGCCTCCTGTAGTAGCTGGCGCCTGCCACCATGCCCAGTTAAATTTTTTGTATTTTTAGTTGAGACAGGACTTCACCATGTTGGCCAGGCTAGTCTCGAACTCCTGACCTCAGGTGATCCACCCGCCTCAGCCTCCCAAAGTGCTGGGATTAGAGGCGTGAGCCACCGTGCCTGGCCCTGTGTCTGTGACAGTGATGTACCCACACCACCCCTGGCAATCACTGCCACCTCTGGGCTTCTGCCATCTCAGGTCTTGGTTTCCACTCCAGGAATCCAGAGGTGGACCACTGACTGGACACCTTCCCTGGACACTAAGACATTCCGAAGGGTGTTGGGCCCTCCGCAAAGTGGCTCGCTGTGTGCGTGTAGGGCTGGTACTTTGGGCCCTTGGGCATCATGGTAAAGGGCCGTCCATGCTCAGTCCACTCCTCTGGCTCTGTCATGCCTTGGCATCTCTGTCATCTCCAGGTGAGGGGGCCACCTCTGCGTTGGCCTTCACCTCACCTGCCAGCCGACAAAGCAGCTGTAGAAACAATCAGGGCCATCCCCTGCTGATGAGGTTGGCACCTTGCATGTAGGACCCCCTGTTGGTGGAACAGCATGGATAAATTCAGCCCCATCTGAGGCTGCATTCTCTCCTCCTTGGCGTGCGTCCTCAGAACCCACTCAATGTCTCCCCCAGATGTCTGATGATATGGAATGACATTCTACACAGGTTTCGGTTTGAGATTGCTATTTAATCTTGCCCCTCAAGGCCTCCTGCCAGCTGACTCCAGCTGAAGACTCTGAGGATGGGGGCCATATGAGGGTGGTGACAGGGTCCCTGCTCTGGCAGGACCAGCCCCATCAGACAGTAAAGAGAGGCTGCTCAGCTGGCAAGGGGACTGGGTGGGGAGTGGGGGTTCAGGGCATTCCAATCAGCCAGAGTCCTCCCTAGAGCTGGTGAGGCCATGGCATCAATCATGATGTAATTCGCCATTCTGTAGGGTCCAGTTTTGAGTTTCATTTTTGGCTACCTCAGTCTTATGACAGTGAGAATTGGGAAACATTTTTGCTGTAGTCATAGAAGTCCTTCGTTTTCTTTTTTCCCTTAGTTTTTAATTTTTTTGTTTTTAAGACAGGTTCTTGCTCTCACTCAGGCTGGAGTGCAGTGGTGTGGTCACAGCTCACTGCAGCCTCAATTTCCTGGACTCAAGCCATCCTTCTGCCTCAGCCTCCCAAGTAGCTAGGACTACAGGTGTACACACCATGCCTGGTTGATACATATATAAGCTTTTTAGTAGAAAAACGTAAAAACGGGGTCTTTACTTAGTAGAGATGGGGGTCTCACTATGTTGCCCAGGCTGGTCTTGAACTCCTGAGCAAAAGTGATCCTCCTGCCTCTGCCTCCCAAAGTGCTGGGATTACAGTCATGAGGTACTGCACCTGGCCCAGAAGTCCTCAGTGTTTGATCTGGGTCTTCAGCCAAGAATTTAGGAATTTAGGAGACAGGCTTCTGCATCTCTGATAGTCCAGTGCTGTGAGAACCCATTCAGTCTAATTCCTCATTCCTTTCATTCTTTTCTAAGGCAATGAATTCTCAATGAAGCTTTGTTTTTAATGGGCTCTTCCTTCCAGGTGATTCCAGGTGGCAAATGTGACATTCTGCTTCCCCTGCATGCCACGGTTTCCAGATCTGAGCTCTTTTGACGTGCTGAATTTTTACTGACTTCAGCCCCAAGCAGTTCAGATAACTAATTCCAGCTTCTCCAAGCTTCCTCCAACATCCACTGCCTGTAACCACTCCTGACACCAGCTTCTATATAAGGTAAGGTTCTTAGTTGCAGGCAACAGAAACCAGCCCCAGTTAACTTATGAAGAAAAGGATGTTCAAAGAATGGATATTGAAAAGGATATTCAAAGAATTCCAGGTGACTCATGCATTGCTGAGCAGGCTTGGAGACCTGGGTTTGTGGTATGCAAACAGAATCAGTCCTCTCTGATGCAGTCTGAGGTCAGTGCTCTGAACACCTGTTTGACACTGCAGCCCCTGTGACTGGCACCTTCCAACTAAATACCCAGCACTGGGCCCTGTTGCTCCACAACTCAGCCAGGGAGATGCTCTGCTTCTTTGCAGCACTAATTATGTTGTTCAGTCTTGAGTTGGTGTGCCTGATTGGCGAACCTCACAGACTTTAGCTGTGTCTGAGAAAGGGCATATCTGAGTGGGGATTTTTAGTTTCTAGGTGGGTGGAAGGGGTGTTGGGGGGTGGTCCCTGGGTCCACAGCCTACAAGGTACGGTTAAGACAGTGTGTGGTCAAAACAATGAAACAAAAGTGGAATGTCTGTTTCATTTTGTACCATGTTTCTTCCATCTCTTCCAGCTGAGCACAGGATGAGGCTGCCCTGACCAGAGAGCTGTCCCTTCTGACTTAGGATCTCTTTGGCTGTACATTTAAGGATGAAGAAGTGTGTAGCTGTTTTACCTATGACTGGATTCCCAGATCCTAACTCAGTTGCAGGCACACTATGGGCACTCAGTTCATGTTATGAGGTGATAGAACATGTCTTGTGAGGACAGAACTAAGGGTGAGACACCTGCCCCAGGTGCAAAGGTTAAAGGGGCACCAAAAATTCTCAGAGATCCAAATAAGTCATCATTTCATGGAATATGTATATATTTTTTTGAGGCAGAGTCGTGCTCTGTCACCCAGATTGGAATGCAGTAGTGTGATCTCAGCTCACTGCAACCTTCGCCTCTTGGGTTCAAGCGATTCTTGTGCCTCAGCTGCCTGTGTAGCTGGGACCACAGGCACATGCCACTGCACCTGGCTAATTTTTATATTTTTAGGAGGGATGGGGTTTCCCCATGTTGGCCAGGCTGGTCTCAAACTCCTGACCTCAAGTGATCCGCCTGCTTCAGCCTCCCGAAGTGCTGGAATTACAGGCATGAGCCACTGCACCCAGCCTCATGCAGTATTTTAAGAAATCAAAATTAATGCAAACAAGTTCACCACGAGCCGGACCGGCTGTGGTGGCTCATGCCTGTAATCCCAGCACTTTGGGAGGCCAAGGTGGGCAGGTACTTGAGGTCAGGAGTTTGAGACCAGCCTGGCCAACATGGTGAAACCCCGTCTCTACTAAGAACACAAAAATTAGCCAGACATGGTGGTGCATGCCTGTAATCCCAGCTACTTGAGAGGCTGAGGCAGGAGAGGCAGAGGTTGAAGTGAGGGAGGCAGAGGTTGCAGTGAGCGGAGACTGCACCACTGCACTCCAGCCTGGGTGACAGAGCGAGACTCCATCTAAAAAAAAAAAAAAAAACATTTTATTATGAGCCAAAATATCAAAATTTCATTTCAAGACAGGAGCTGACTGAACACTTACACAAAGCCTTGCTCACCTCACTCTAATCTTGGCTTTGTCAGATCCTGTCTTGTTTTAAAATGGTGCGCCCCGGGTGGGGGCCTGCCGCAGCCGGGGTCCTGCTGACCCAGCTCCATGTTCACTGTCCCTTCTTCTTCCTTCTGTGGCCTTAGTTTTGGGTCTTCACTCTCTCGACCCAACCATTGAGAAGCTCCTCCGGGGTTCCCTCTCCTCACCCCAGACTATCCCACCATGGACCACCTCACTCTCTGCTGCCTCCTTAGGCTTCTTGACGAAGAGAAGTCAAGCCACTCCCCTGCTCAAAACCTTCCATGGCTTCTGACCCCAGGCGAGGCTCACACTCACCAGCAAGGCATGCAAAACCCTCTGTGGTCAGCCTGGGGAGGCTCCTTACTCCCAAGCCTCCCCGCCTGTCACGTGCCCTCCTCCTTCATCTCCAGGCTGTGCCTTTCTCCACATCCACACTTCACTGACTGTCTTCAAAGTCAACCTCAAATTCACTAGAAAACCGCCCCTGGAGGAATGTAAAATGGTGCAGCCACTGTGGAAAAGAGCAGGGTGGTTCCCCAGAAACATTCACACAGAACTATGATATGAACCAGCAATCCCACTTCTGGGTAGATACCCCAAAGAACTTAAAACAGGGTCTCGAAGAAATATTGGCACACCCAGGTTCACAGTGGCATGATTCACAAGAGTCAAAAGCTCGAGGCATGGCCGGGTGCGGTGGCTCACACCTGCGATCCCAGCACTTTGGGAGGTTGAGGCAGGCGGATCACCTGAGGTCAGGAGTTCGAGACCCCCTGGCCAACAGGGTGAAACTCTGTCTCCACTAAAAATTACAAAAATTAGCCGGGCATGGTGGCGGGCGCCTGTTATTCCAGCTACTCGGGAGGCTAAGGCAGGAGAACCGCTTGAACCTGAACAATGGTAGGTTGCAGTGAGCCGAGATCGCGCCACTGCACTCCAGACTGGGAGACACAGTGAGACTCTGTGTCAAAAAAAAAAAAAAAAAAAAAAAAAAAAGGAAGCAACCTACTTGTCCACCGAGAAACACAATGTGGCATATATATGGGTACATATGTGTCACTCCATTTTTGTATTGCTAGAAAGAAATACCAGAGGCTGGGTAATTTATAAAGATGAGGTTTCATTGGCTCACAGTTCTTCAGGCTGTACCAGCATGGCGCCAGCGTCTGCTCCTGGTGAGGCCTTATGAACGTTACAATCACGGCGGAAGGCAAAGGCAGAGCAGGCACATCGCATGGTGAGAGCAGGAACACAAGAGAGAGTGGGGGACGGGTGCCACCGAATTTTTAATTTTTTTTCTTTTGAGACGGAGTCTTGCTCTGTCGCCCAGTCTCGCTCTGTCACCCAGGCTGGAGTGCAGTGGTGCGATCTCGGCTCACTGCAAGCTCCGCCTCCTGGGTTCACGCCATTCTCCTGCCTCAGCCTCCCGAGTAGCTGCGACTACAGGCACCTGCTACCATGCCTGGCTACTTTCTTGTATTTTTAGTAGAGACGGGGTTTCACCGTGTTAGCCAGGATGGTCTTGATCTGACCTCGTGATCTGCCTGCCTTGGCCTCCCAAAGTGCTGAGAGTACAGGCGTGAGCCCCTGTGCTCGGTGGTTGCCACAGACTTTTAAACAACCAAATCCTGTGCGAACTCGCTCATCACCAAGGGGATGGTACTAAACCATTCATGAGGGATCCGCCCCCATGACCCAAACACCTCCCACCAGACCCCCGCCTCCAACACTGGGGATTACATTTCTTTTTTTTTTTTTGAGACAAAGTCTCACTCTTGTTGCCCAGGCTGGAGTGCAATGGCGCGATCTCAGCTCACTGCAACCTCTGCATCCCAGGTTCAGGTTCAAGCAATTCTCCTTGCCTCAGCCTTCTAAGTAGCTGGGATTACAGGCACCTGCCACCATGCCCAGCTAATATTTGTATTTTTTAGTAGAGGTGGGGTTTCACCATGTTGGCCAGGCTGGTCTCAAACTCCTGACCTCAAGTGATCCACCTGTCTTGGCCTCCCAAAGTGCTGGGATTAAAGGCATGAGCCACCACGCCCAGCCTATATTTCCACATGATTTTGGAGGGGACAGACATCCAAACTATATCAACATACAATGGAATATTATTTAACCTTCAAAAGGAAGGAAATCCTGGGATATGCTGCAACATGGAAGAAGCTTGAGGACATTCTGCTAAGTGAAAGAAACCATTCACAAAAGGGCCAACGCTGTATGATTCCACTCGTGTGATATAATTAGAGTAGTCAAAATTATAGAGACAAAAAGTAGAATGGTGGTTGCCAGAGGCTGGGAGGGGGAAATGGGAAGTTAGCGTTTAATGGATACAAAGAGTTTCAGTTTTACAAAATGAAAATAGTTCTGGAGACAATGGGGGTGATGGTCACACAACGTTATGAATGTACTTAATACCGCGAACTGTACACTTAAAACGGTTACAATGGTAATTTTTGTTTTTATTTTTATTTTTTGAGAAAGAGTCTTGCTCTGTCACCCAGGCTGGAGTGCAGTGGCACAATCTTGGCTCACTGTAACCTCTGCCTCCCGGGTTCAAGCGATTCTCCTGCTCAGCCTCCTGAGTAGCTGGGACTACAGGTGCCCGCCACCACACCTGGCTAATGTTTGTATTTTTCATAGAGACAGGGTTTCACCATATTGGCTAGGATGGTCTCAAACTCCTGACCTTGTGATCTGCCCACCTCAGCCTCCCAAAGTGCTGGGATTATAGGCCTGAGCCACTGCGCCAGGCTTACAATGGTAAACAATGGTACATTTTATGTTATGTGTATTTTAACACAGTAAGTCCAGGCGCAGTGGCTCATGCCTGTAATCCCAGCACTTTGGGAGGCCGAGGCGGGAAGATCACTTGAGTTCAGGAGTTCGAGACCAGTCAGGGCAACGTGGTGAAACCCCGTCTCTACTCAAAATACAAAAATTAGCCGGGCGTGGTGGCACGCACCTGTAGTTCCAGCTACTCGGAATGCTGAGGCAGGAGAACCGCTTGAACCTGGGAGGTGGAGGTTACAGTGAGCCTAGATCATGCCACTGCACTCCAGCCTGGGCAGTAGAGTGAGACTCTGTCTCAAACAAACAAACAAATATACATATATGATAAAAAATTGGGGAAAGAAAAAAAAAAAACCTGCTCCTGCAGCTCTTCTGGCCGGAAGTGAAGTTTTTCTTCTCTGAATACATTCAAACATTCCACCCAAGATTTTCTTAAATTAGGAAGGCACTGGGTGCCAAAGTCTGTCTTTGAGGACAGGATCTGCGCCTGTGCCTCCTAAGGCCTGGCTTGGTGCCTGGGGTCTGCAGATGCTGGACGGATGAAGGAATAAGTGGCAGGGGCTCAGCCCATAGCTCTGGCCAAAGCTCTCCAGTGCTTAGCGGCCACATGGAGCTCCGCATGGTGCAGTCACCTGTCAGCACCTGGGCACTCAAGTATCCTGACCTGCGCACTCAGAGCCAAGAGACAGCAGGTGCAGGTGAGGCGGATGTAACTGACACCCGGCAGCAGCCCTGTGGGACAGTCTCCTGCCTTCCTGGCATTTGAGGCCTCTGGTGACCTGCAGGCGGCAGAGTGGTGAGAAACTCAGGTTTGGGTCTAAGTGCCAGCTCTGCTGTTTGCTGGCTTTGTCTCCCTGTCCACTAAATTGGCAGAGAATCGCCTCAGCTTTAAGGGATTGTGTGAGGATCAAATGGAACTATGCATGGGAACTGCCTCCTATGGCAATTTTTGGGATGGCAGACCCTGGCCAGCAGCCGTCCCTCTTTTTTTGTTTTTTCTTGCTGAACAGAGCCCTGGTCTGCTTATGGAACCAGCTGAAATGCTGCGATTTCAGTGCCAGAGGCTGGACTGCGATTGGTCTCATCAGTCCTGAGCATCTGATTCTCCTGGACCAATGGTGGGTCTGGGTGTGGTCATATAACGGCACCCTGGCTAATGAGACATGAGAGGAAGTCTGTGGGGTGTGCAGGGAGGGTGACAGTGGGGACTCATCCTCATAGGAAGACAGAGACTTCCTGGGAGACAGCCCTTTCCTCATCTCCCTTCTTCCTGCCCTGAATGCAGATGTGACAGTTGGCGGGTCAGCAGCCGCTGCAGTAATGAGATGATAAGATGATGAAGAGAAGATGATGTAATGAGATGAGATGATGTAATGAAGTAATGAGATGATAAGATGATGAAGAGAAGAGAAGATGATAAGATGATGAAGGGAAGAACAGGAATCCAGCCCTGCCATCATCAAGGCAAGAGTTACTACCTCCTGACTTCTTGTTATGGAAGAAAGATTAACCCCTATTTTTCTTCCGTAAGCCACTATAAATTGGATTTTTCTTTGACCTGCCACCAAACACATTCCGATAGAATTGACTGCCACACAGCCGAGTAAATGTCAGCTTTTACCTGGCTTTTACAACTCTCTGAGCTTCCCACCATCTAGAAGATGAAAGTAGGGTAGGCGAGGTGGCTCACGCCTGTAATCGCAGCACTGTGGGAGGCTGAGGCGGGTGGATCATTTCAGGCCAAGAGTTCAAGACCAGCCTGGGGCCAACATGGTGAAACTCCGTCTCTACTAAAAATACAAAAATTAGCCAGGTGTGGTGGCTCACGCTTGTAATCCCAGCTACTCAGGAGGCTGAGGCAGGGATTGAACCCAGGAGGCGGAGGTTGTACTGAGCCGAGATTGCACCACTGTAAGCCTATGGCAACAAAGTGAGACTCTGCCTCAAAAAAAAAAAAAAAAAAAAAAAGCAAAAAAAGCAGAGACACCTGTCCGCATAGACTGTTGTGAGGATCAAAGGAACCAAGGAACCATGGACTGTGAAATTACTCTATGGGCTGTGAAGGCTTCGGCTGAGGAGGACTAGTGTGGCCTCTCTCCCAGAGACCAGGGCTCCCTCGAGTGAAGAAGAGATAAACTGCAACCAGGGAGAAGAAAGCAAGAGGCATGCCCCGGAGCAGAGTCCCAGGCCCAGCTGCTGGGCAGGCCTCACTGCTCCCTCACCCCTGTTTCTGGGGCAGGGGACATGGTTTGAGGGCAGCATGATGGTTGGTTAAGTGCTCCAACTCTGGAGCCCAGCTGTCTCTGCTTCTCCTTAAGCAAGGCCACAGACTGTGTATCCCCTCCTCGGACCCCCACAGCTGCCCACGTGCCCTCATCCCCTCATCAGAGCACTCGTCCCCACCTTAGGTTGCCATTGCCTGTTTGCCTTGTGCTCCCTGAGACAGGGACCGACGGTGTCCTCTTCACCTTCACACCTGGCACAGTGAACTTGACCTTGAGGCTGGCTAGACTGCGGCAGGGAAGTGAGTATGGCCAGGGCAGGAGGCAGGACAGGCAGGACCATGGGAGAAGGGTGGGCGGGCTGGGGAGATGAGGGTGAAGGGATGAGGGGTCATATGGTGGCACCTTTGAGTGCGTGAGAGACGAGGGGTTGGGTGCTCTCGGTTCTGGCAGGACGGCAACACCACCTCTCCTCTCCTGAAGAATCAGGCAGTGAATTGGGAGCTGATTCGGGCGATTGGAGTAGTGACAGCAGGACCATGAGCCTGTGGGATGGTACCTGCTAGGTACCAAGTCCTGTGTTCGTGCTGGGGATGCAGCTGTGCCCCGGACAAGGATCCTGTCCATGGAAACTCACAGCCTAGAGACGGAAGAGGACAACGGAGTGGATGGAGAGATGCACCCCTCACACGGAGGTTCAAAAGTGGTGGGTGCCAAAGGACACTCACTGCAGACCTACTGTGCGCCAGCACTAGTGAGCCAATATCTCTGTTCTCTGGGAGCTCAGCTGCGGGGAACAATACTGTGTGTGCACACTTGCACCCCCTTCTCTGTGGGTCTGTGGCGAGTGGCTGATGTGTGTGTCTGTGTGTGCACAGCTGTCTGTGGGTGTGGCTGGGAGCTTTTGCACCTGTGAGTATGTCTGTGTTTTGCTGGCAGTATTGTGTGTGTGTGTGTATGTGTGCGTGTGTATGAAGGGAGCAGGCGTCTGCAGCAGAAGCTGAGGTCTGAGGTCCTGGGGGGCTTCTCCCACACACCTGCCCCTTGGCCATGTGGTGGGGTGGGGTGCCCTGAACGCCCTGATACTTTGTGGGAAGAAGGCTGGGCGCAGAGGGAATGTTTGGTTTCCTGGGTGAAGGCGGAGCTGGCTGTCTTCCCATGACAGATGTAGGAATGTTTCTGCTATTCGAGGCGGAAGCAGGGGTGTGAGGGCCGCCAGAGGCCTGCCCCAGCTCTGCTCTAGGCCACCTGTCCCTGGCCTGGAAAGCAGCTGGGCACTGCTAGGGAGAAGCTTCCAGACCCAGGGCTGACCCTACTCTCCAAGCCCCATCTCCCCAGGAGTCTAAGGTCAGGCCCAATTCGCCTCCATCCCAGCCTCCCAGGACAGGAGAGGAGAATGGAGTCCAGGGTTCGGCCCAGAGGAGGACTCCCATGAGGAGGGGGGACTCCCATGAGGAGGGGGAACTCATGAGGAGGGGGAACTCATGAGGAGGGACTTTGAGGAAATGGGGACACTGGATGTCTTTCCCTGGCAGCTGAGGCAGGGGCAGCATCAGAGGGGAAGCATCCCTAGAGGTCCCCCCACCAGTCGGCCCAACTGCAGACAGCCTCGGGGTACCCCCATTTTCTTTTCTGAGTCCTGGTATAATAGAGCTTCAGAGGAGTCAGCAATGGCAAATTCCCCAAATGAGGAAACTGAGGCAGGAGTGGGGTGCCGACTTGCCCAGGTCGCCCCACCCCCAGAGGTCCTGACCCCGGGCCCTGACCTCTCCCAGCGCACCTGCCGCTCACTCCATGGAGATTACGGCCTGGGTAGGGTACAGGTAACACGACCACCAAAATCAGCCTCCATCCTCTGGAAGCCAGCTCTCCAAACCCCCAGCCCCTCCCTGGGTTTCAAATCCTGCCCTGCCCCTTCCAGGCTTCCATCTGTGAAGCTGAGTGACTCTTCCCACTCTGTCTACACAGCCTTCCCAGGGGTTGCATGTAAAGAACCAAGCGAAGGTCAGGCATAGTGGTTCACGCCTTCAGTCCCACTTTGGGAGGCCAAGGTTGGTGGATCACTTGAGGCCAGGAGCCTGCGACAAGCCTGGGCAACATGGAGAAACCCCATCTCTACAAAAAAAAAAAAAAAAAAAAAAAGGGCAGGCGTGGTGGTACATTCCTGTAATTCTAGCTACTTGGGAGGCAGAGGCAGGAGGATCATTAGAGCTCAGGTGATTGAGGCTGCAGGTGAGCTCTGATTGTGCCACTGCACTTCAGCCTGGGCGGCAGAGCGAGACCCTGTCTCAAAAAAAAAAAAAAAAAAAAAAGGCCGGGCGCGGTGGCTCAAGCCTGTAATCCCAGCACTTTGGGAGGCTGAGACGGGCGGATCACGAGGTCAGGAGATAGAGACCATCCTGGCGAACACGGTGAAACCCCGTCTCTACTAAAAAATACAAAAAAACTAGCCGGGCGAGGTGGCGGGCGCCTGTAGTCCCAGCTACTGGGGAGGCTGAGGCAGGAGAATGGCGTGAACCCGGGAGACGGAGCTTGCAGTGAGCCAAGATCCGGCCACCGCACTCCAGCCTGGGCAACACAGCAAGACTCCGTCTCAAAAAAAAAAAAAAAAAAAAAAGTGTAGGTCGGGTGGGGTGGCTCACGCCTGTAATCCCAGCACTTTGGGAGACTGAGGCGGGCAGATCACCTGAGGTCAGGAGTTCGAGACTAGCCTGATCAACATGGAGAAATCCTGTCTCTACTAAAAATACAGTATTAACTGGGTGTGGTGGCTCATGCCTTAATCCCAGCTATTCGGGAGGCTGAGGCAGGCGAATCGCTTGAATTCAAGGGGCAGAGGTTGTGGTGAGCCAAGGTTATGCCATTGTACTCCAGCCTGGGCAACAAGAGCGAAGTTCTGTCTCAAAAAAAAAAAAAAAAAAAGTGGGGCCCGGGTATTTGAAGACTTTGTATCTAGGCCAGGGAGGTGTTGGGGCCAGGTGGTTACTGGTGACTGTTGGCTGCAGCCTGAACAACCCACATCCCCCACGAAGCCACTGGGAGGCTGTGGGTAGTGAGTGGGGGGTGTCCCAAGAGTGTGGTGTCCTGGTATTGTGTTTGTGAGGGTGTCACTTTCCCCCACTGCGTCTTAGTGGCTTCCTCCCCTCCAGCTGGAACCTGGGTCCAGCAGGGAGGGGAAGAGCCCACGGCCTTGGTGACTTGGTGCTGACATGTCTTGCTTTCCAGGCTGGCACAGGCGGACACCCTGGATCCCCAGCCCTGACCCTGGTTGTCCCTCAGGCCCCAGCTGGACCCAAAGCCATTTTCTTAGGTTTCGCTTTGAGACATCTCTTCTCCCTCTCCCTTTTACTGTCTCTCCCCCACCCGAAAGATCAGAGAGGAGGGATGTGCCTGTGAGTCACCCTCTGACTCACTGGAGGGCACAGCCAGGGTCTGGATGGGGGGGTGTGTGCGCTTGGCCAGTGTGCATGTGCATGTGTGTGTGCACGCTCGGCATGTGTGCATAGGCGAGTGTTCATGCGTGTATGCTTGTGTGCATCTGTGCATGTGTTGTGGGGGGTGCTGAGCTGGGGGAGGGGAGAAGACATGCCTTGGCTTTCTTACCTTTAAAATGCATGAGCTCTGGCCCAGCGTGGTGGCTCACACCTGTAATCCCAACGCTTTCAGAGGCCGAGGTGGGCAGATGACCTGAGGTCAGGAGTTCCAGATCAGCCTGGCCAAAATGGTGAAACCCCATCTCTACTAAAAATAGAAAAAAAATAGCTGGGTGCCTGTAATCCCAGCACTTTGGGAGGCCGAGGCGGGTGGATCACTTGAGGTCAAGAGTTCGAGACCAGCCTGAGCAGCATGGTGAAACCCCGCCTCTACTAAAAATACAAAAATTGGCCGGGCGCGGTGGCTCAAGCCTGTAATCCCAGCACTGTGGGAGGCCTAGGAGGGCGGATCACAAGGTCAGGAAATCGAGACCATCCTGGCTAACACAGTGAAACCCCGTCTCTACTAAAAAATACAAAAAACTAGCCGGGTGAGGTGGCAGGCGCCTGTAGTCCCAGCTACTCGGGAGGCTGAGGCAGGAGAATGGCGTAAACCCGGGAGGCGGAGCTTGCAGTGAGCTGAGATCCAGCCACTGTACTCCAGCCTGGGCAACAGAGCGAGACTCTGTCTCAGAAAAAAAAAAAAAAATACAAAAATTAGCTGGGCGTGGTGGCAGTTGCCTGTAATCCCAGGTACTCGGGAGGCTGAGGCAGGAGAATTGCTTGAACCCGGGAGGCGGAGGTTGCAGTGAGTTGAGATTGTGCTGTTGCACTCCAGCCTGGCAGACAGAGTGAGGCTCTCAAAAAAAAAAAAAAAAAAAAAAAAGGCTTGGGAGAAGGGACTTGTGGAAGTCACAGGGGACTTGGAGACAAAAGGAACAGAGGAACAGTTTGTGCCATGAAGACGACACATTTCCCAGATGCAGGGGTTTTACAGTAAGAACCCACGGGGAGCATCTGTGCAGTCCCACGTGGATCAACACATGTGGCCCATCCTAACAGTTTTCAAGCCAACCCCACAATTTTGTCTCATGCATTCAATCAGTTATACCTCCCCTCCACCAGGCTAGGCTGCTGGTTAGCCCCGATTTTTTATCTGAGCACAAGAATGTCCAAGAGTGTTGTTCAAATGCTGTAGCAAGATTTACATTCAAGGTTCCTGGCTTTTCCCTGTATTTCCAAGCCACTTGGCCCTGTACAGACCCAAATGTTCAGCCACGACAACTGCTTCTCCTGGTGACTTAAGTATCCACCCTGGTCCTCTCAGACCGTCTGTGTCCTCCTCCACCCTGGAAGTCGGCCAGGGCTTGATGTCAGGCTCACCAGTTTATATTTTCTGTTTTCAACAGTTCCTCCTTTTCAACATTTCTTTCTTTCTTTTTTCTTTTCTTTTTTTTTTTTTGAGATGGAGTCTCATTCTGTCACCCCGGCTGGAGTGCAGTGGCACAATCTCGGTTCACTGCACTCTCTGCCTCCCAGGTTCAAGCGATTCTCCTGTCTCAGCCTTCCTAGTAGCTGGGATTACAGGTGCCCGCTACCATGCCCGGCTAATTTTTGTATTTTTAGTAGAGATGGGGTTTCACCACATTGGCCAGGCTGGTCTTGAACTCCTGACCACAGGTGAACTGCCTGCCTCAGCCTCCCAAAGTATTAGGATTACTAGGTGTGAGCCACTGTGCCCGGCCCCTTTTCAACATTTCAAGCATTTGACTGCCTTTAGTGTCTGGCTCCAGTTCCCATTCTCTGAGTTTCCTCCAAGATGATGGCAATGGTTCCTGGCTCCCTGGCTGCGTCCGGATGCTCTCGGCAGCAACTCGGTCCGTGGAAGCTGGGCATCCTCTGTAGCTTTCATGGAGTGGAGGCTGAAGGGAGGGGAAGAAGAAGGTGATTCTGGCTGAACATTGTTTATTTTGATTGCAGATATTTATTAAAATGGAAAGGCACTGTTTAATCTTCTGTGCCAATGAGAATCCTTCAAGCTGCCTACAGCAAAGACCACTGGGAAGCTGAGGCTGGGGAACGCCTGAGCTTCGGAGTTCAAGGTTGCAGTGAACTATGATTAGGCCACTGCACTCTAGCCTGGGTGACAGAGGGAGCCCCTGTCTCAATAAAAGAGACTCTTAGCCACATTTCCACATTTCAATTTTTTTGAGACAGAATCTCACTCTGTCACCCACGCTGTAGTGCAATAGCGCGACCTCGGCTCACTGCAACCTCTGCCTCCTGGGTTCAAGCAATCCTCCTGCCTCAGTCTCCCAAGTAGCTGGGACTAGAGGCTAATCTTTGTATTTTTAGTAGAGACAGGGTTTCACCATGCTGGCCATGGCTGGTCTCAAACTCCTGGCCTCAAGCAATTTGCCCGCCTCGGCTTCCCAAAGTGCTGGAATTATAGGTGTGAGCCACCATGCCCAGCCTTTTAGATTTCAATTTATTTATTTATTAATTATTATTATTATTATTTTTTGAGACAGAGTCTCACTCTTGTTGTCTAGGCTGGAGTGCAATTGTGTGATCTTGGCTCACTGCAACCTCCATCTCCCAGGTTCAAGTGATTCTCCTGCCTCAGCCCTCTGGGTTTACAGGTGCCCACCACCACACTCGGCTAAGTTTTGTATTTTTTAGTAGAGACGGAGTTTCGTCATGTTGGCCAGCCTGGTCTCAAACTCCTGACCTCAGGTGATCCACCGGCCTTGGCCTCTCAAATTGCTAGAATTACAGGCATGAGCCACCTGCGCCTGGCCAGATTTCAGTTTAATTTGTACTTGTGGATATAGAATATCAGATCTTTTCCTGTCATCAAGAAACTTTTTAAAATTAAACTTTTTTATTTTGAGATAATTGTGGATTCACATGCAGCTGTAAGAAATAACACAGAGTGATCTTGTGTATCCTTTACCCAGTTTCCTGCAATGGTAAACAACATCTTGCAAACCTGTAATAAGATGCCACAACCAGATTAACATCGATTCGGAACATTTCCGTCACCATGAGGATCCCTCCAGGCGTCCTTTCATGGCCACATCCACTTCCCTCCAAGTCCGGTTCCTCCTCAGCTCCGGGAAACCCACAGCTCTGTTCTCCATTTCTGTAACTGTGTCATTTCAAGAATGTTATATAGGTTGGGCGAGGTGGCTGTAATCTCATGCCTGTAATCCCAGAACTTTGGGAGGCTGAGATGGGTGGATAATCTGGGGTCAGGAGTTCCAGACCAGCCTGGGCAACATGGTGAAACCCCGTTTCTACTGAAAATACAAATATTAGCCAGGCGTGGTGGTGGGCGCCTGTCCAGCTACTCAGGAAGCTGAGGCAGGAGAATCGCTTGAACCCAGGAGGTGGAGGTTGCCATGAGCCGAGATCGCGCCACTGCACTCCAGCCTGGGCGACAGAGACAGACTGTCTCAAAATAAAAGCATAAATAAATAGAATGTTATGTAAATGGAAGCATACAGCATGTAACCTTTTGAGATTGGCTTTTCTCACTCAGCGCAGTTCTCTGGAGGGTCATCCGGGTGTCGAATGTATCAACAGTTCATTCTTTTTTATTGCTGAGTAGTTTTCCATCGCCTGAATGTTCTGTAGTTTGTTTAACTCTTCATTTGTTGAAGGACACCTGGGGTGCTTCCAGTTTTGAGCTATTATGACTAAAGCTGCTGTAAACATTCCCATACAGGTTTTTGTGTGAACATAAGTTTTCTTTTTCTCTGGGATAAGCGCCCAGCAGTGCAACTGCTGGGCTGTATGCGTGGTTCTTGCACGTTTAAGTTTTAAAGAAATTGCCAAACTGTTTGCCAGAGTGGCTGTACCATTTTACACTCCCACCAGTGATGTATAAGTGATCCAGTGTGCCAACATTTGGTGGTGCCACGGTTTTTTATTTCAGCCATTCTGATAGGTGCATAATGCTATCTCACTGTGGTTTTCATTTGCATTTCACGAATGATTAATGATGTTGAACATATTTTCACGTGCTTATCTGTCATCTGTATACTCTCTTTGATGAAATGTATCTTCATGTCTTTTGCCCATTTTCTAATTGGATTGTTTTCTTTTCTTTTTTTTTTTTTTTTTTTTTACTGTGGAGGTTTGAGAGTTCTTTGTATATTCTAGGTTCTCTGTCAGACAGTGGTTTGCAAATATTGTCTCCCAGTCTGTAGTTTGCCTTTTCATCCTCTTAGCAGAGTCTTTCACAGAGAGAAAGTTTTAAATTTTAATGAAGTCCATTATATCAGTCTTTCCTTTCATGGATCATAATTTTGGTGTCAAGTGTGAGAACCGTATGCGTAGCCCTAGATTTCAAATATTTTCTCCTAAAAGTTTTATATTTTTGCATTTTACATTTGAGTTCATGACTCATTTGAGTTTATTTTATGTAAGGTGTGAGACTTAGTTTGAGGTTCTTTTTTTTTTCTTTTTGCCTATGGATGTCCTATTGCTCCAACACTCTTTGTTAAAAAGTCTGTCTTTCCTCTATTGAATTGATTTATACTATCGTAAAAGCAAAAAATCAGCCAGGCCTATCTTTGTGGTGTCTTTTCTGAGTCTTCTATTCTGTTGCCCTGATCTATGTGTCTCTCCCTCTACCAATACCACAGTCATGATTATTGTAAATATATTACATAATAAGTCTTATATATTCATATATAATAAATCAGGAAGACCTGATTCCTCCCACTTTGTTCTTCTTTTTAAAATTTGTTCCAATGATTCTGGTTCCTTTGTTTTTCCATATAAATCTTGAAATATGCTTGCCTGTATCTATAAAAAATCTCGCTGGAATTTTTATAGGAAGCACATTAAATCTGTGTGTCAACTTAGGAAGAATTAACATCTTTACTATGTTTTGGAAAATGTATTAATGTGGTGTATCTCTCCATTTATTTATCTTTGATTTCTTTCATCAGTATTGTGTAGTTTTCAGCACACAAACCTTGTCTACATTTTTTATAAGATGTATACCTATGCAGTTCTTTTTTTTTTTTTTTTTTTTGAGATGGAGTCTCACTCTGTCGCCCAGGCTGGAGTGCGGTGGTGCAATCTTGGCTCACTGCAAGCTCCACCTCCTGGGTTCACGCCATTCTCCTGCCTCAGCCTCCCAAGTAGCTGGGACTACAGGCGCCTGCCACCACACCTAGCTAATTTTTTGTACTTTTAGTAGAGACGTGGTTTCACCATGTTAGCCAGGAGAGTCTCGATCTCCTGACCTCATTATCTACCCACCTTGGCCTCCCAAAGTGTTGGGATTACAGGTGTGAGCCACTGCGCCCAGCCAGCACTTCATTTTTTGAGCCATTGTAAATGGTATTTTTAATTTTGGTGACCATGTGTTCATTGCTAGCAGTATATACAAATACAGTTGAGTTTTGCATATTTACCTTATGTTCTGCTACCTTGCTGAACTTATTAGTTCTAGGATTTTTTTTTTTTTTTTTGAGACAGAGTCTCTCTGTGTGAACTTTTTCGTAGATTTTGGGATTTTCTGTGTAGACAATCATATCATCTATAAATAGGGACAGGTTTATTTCTGCCTTTTTGATCTGTATGTCTCTCATTTCTTTTTCTTGCTTTATTGCACAGGCTAGAACTTCCAGCAGTATGTTGAATAAGAGTGTGAGAAGCATTTAGTCTTTCATCATTGAGTTTAATATTAGCAGTAGGTTTCTTATAGATACTCTTCATCAAGTTAAGGAGGTTCCCTTTCTATTCCTATTTTTTTCTCAAGAGTTTTTATCATGAGTGAGTGTTTGATTTTGTGTAGAATTGGTATTAATATTTCATTAAATGTTTGGCAGTGTTCTCTGATCAAACCATCTGAGTCTGGAGACTTCTTTCTTTTTATTTTTTTGAGATGGAGTCTCACTCTGTCACCCAGGCTGGCATGATCTCAGCTCACTGCAACCTCCACCTCCCAGGTTCAAGCGATTCTCCTGCCTCAGCCTCCTGAGCAGCTGGGATTACAGGTGACTGCCAACACAACTGGTTAATGTTTTGTATTTTCAGTAGAGATGGAGTTTCACCATATTGGCCAGGCTGGGCTCGAACTCCTGACCTCAGGTGATCCACCCTCCTTGGCCTCCCAAAGTGCTGGGATTACAGGTGTGAGCCACCACACCTGGCCACCTGGAGACTTCTTTTGGGGGAGTTATAAAATTTCTAAGTAGCTGGACATGGTGGCATAGGCCTATAGTCCCCACTACTTGGGAAGCTGAAGTAAGAGGATGGCTTGAGGCCACGAGTTCAAGATTGCAGTGTGCTATGATGGCAGATGGCACTTGTGAATAGCCACTGTACTCCAGCTTGGGCAACATAACGAGGACCCTGTCTTTAAAAAATAATGTAATAGGCTGGGCGCGGTGGCTCAAGCCTGTAATCCCAGCACTTTGGGAGGCCGAGACGGGCGGATCATGAGGTCAGGAGATCGAGACCATCCTGGCTAACACGGTGAAACCCCGTCTCTACTAAAAACTACAAAAAACTAGCCGGGCGAGGTGGCGGCGCCTGTAGTCCCAGCTACCCGGAGGCTGAGGCAGGAGAATGGCGTGAACCCGGGAGGCGGAGCTTGCAGTGAGCTGAGATCCGGCCACTGCGCTCCAGCCTGGGCGACAGAGTGAGACTCCGTCTCAAAAAAAAAAAAAAAAAAAAAAGTAATATAAAATAAAATACTACAAAGTCAATTTCTTTAATAGTATTGGGCTACTTATCTGTTTCATATTGGGTGAGCTGTCATTGTATTTTTCTAAAAAGTGGTACATTTCATCAAAGTCGTCAAATTTATGTACGTTGAGTTGTTCACAGTATTTTCCTGTTATCCTTTTGGTAAGGGTCTACAGGGATATTCCACGTTTCATTCCTAATATTGGTAATCTGTGTCTTCTTTCCCTTTTTCTTTGTCAGTGTTGCTAGAGGCTTGTCAATCTTATTAATCTTTTCAAAGAACAAACCCTCTGTTTCACTCATTTTCTCTATTGTTTTTCTGCTTTCAGTTTCTATTTTTATCTCCATTAGTTCCTTGCTTTGCTTGTTTTGAATTTACTTTGTTCTTCTTCCAGGATTTCTTTTTTTTTTTTTTTTTTTTTTTTTTTTTTTTTAGACGGAGTCTCACTCTGTCACCCAGGCTGGGGTGCAATGGCACAATCTCAGCTCACTGCATCCTCTGGCTCCTGGGTTCAAGTGATTCTCCTGCCCCAGCCTCCTGAGTAGCTGAGATTACAGGTGCCTGCTACCACGCCTGGCTAATTTTTGTATTTTTAGTAGAGATAGGGTTTCACCATGTTGGTCAGGCTGATCTTGAATTGCTGACCTCGTGATCCACCTGCCTCAGCCTCCCAAAGTGCTGAGATTACAGGTGTGAACCACCCTGCCCGGCCTTCTTCTAGGATTTTAAGGTGGAATACTTTCCCTCTTTTATGGTATATTCATTTAGTGCTATATTTTCCAATCAGTGCTGCTTTAGTTGGGTTGTAAAAATGTTGCTATGCTGTATTTTTATTTTCATTCAGTTCCATGTATTTCTGGATTTTCCTTGAAAATTCCTCTTTGATCTGTGGATTATTTAAAAAATGTTTTGTTTAATTTCCAGGTGTTAGGAGATTTTTTCTGTTGCCTTTTCGTTGCTGATTCCTTAATTCCATTGTGGCTGAAGAACACAGTCTGTGTGATGTCAATTATTTTAAACTTACTGAGTTTCATTTTACGGTCCAAATCTATCTTGATATATATTCCAAAGACAACTGAAAAGAATGTATTTTCTGCTATTGTTGGGTGGAGTCTTCCATACGTGTTGATCAGCTCCTGTTGGTTGATGAGCTGTTGTATATTCTTGCTGATTTTATGTCTTGTTGTTCAACAATAAAGGGAAGATCAAAACATTCTTGGATAAAGAAAAACTAAGAGAATTTGTCACCAGCAAACCGACTCTAAAGAAACGAAAGGAAGTTCTCTAAGCAGAAAGTAAATGACTAAAGAAGGAATCTTGGAACATATGAAACAAAGAACATGGCATGAAAAGTTTGGGTAAATACAGTAGATTTTTCTTCTTATGTTTGCTAGTTTAAGCAAAAATTATAACACTGTTTGACATGGCTCTCAAATGTATGTGGAGGAAATGTTTAAGGCAATTATGTTATAAACAGGAGAGAGTAACATGACTTAAAGGGAGGTAAGATTTGTACACCTCCCTTTAAGAGAGGCTGATGAAGTCTTCGACTATAATGGAGGATTTGTCTATTTCTCCTTTTAGTTCTGTCAGTTGTTGCTTTACATATTTTGCTGTCCTATTGTTTGGTGCATACAGTAGTATTACTGTCTTTTTGGTGGTTTGACTTTATATCATTATATTATGTTTCTATCTGCCACTGGTAATTGTCTTTGCTTTGAAGTCTACTTTATCTGATATTAATATAGTAACCTCTGCTTTCTTTTGATTAATATTTGTATGATATATCTTTTTTTCCTTTTTTTTTTTTTGGCAGGGTCTGGCTCTGTCACCCAGGTGGGAGTGCAGTGGGACGATCCCAGCTCACAGCAGCCTGGACCTCCCAAGCTCAAGAGATCCTCCCACCTCATTTAAAATTTTTTTTATAGAGACAAGGTCTCACTATGTTGCCCAGGCTTGTCTCCAATTCCTAGGCTCAAGCAATGATATATCCTTCCCTTCCCTTCCTTTCCTTTCCCTTTCCTTCCCTCCCCTCCCCTCCCCTCCCCTCCCCTTCCTTCCCTTTCTTTTCTTTTCTTTATAATTGTCTTATATATTTCCTCCACATACATTGACAGCCACATCAGAAGGTGTTATCATCTTTGCTTCAACTGTCAAACATGAAGGGAGAAGTCTCACAGTTACCCAGACCTTTTCATGCTGTGTTCTTCCTTCCTTCCTTTCTGTTTCCAGATTGATTTCTTCTTTTATCATTCTCTTTCTGTTCCAAGAACTTCCGTTAGGTTTTTAGAGTGTGTTTGCTGGTGACAAATTCTCTTAGGTTTTTTTTTTTTTTTAAATCCAAGAATACTTTGATTTGTCTTTTATTCTTGAAGGATAAATTTTTTTTGGACATAGGATTCAGGGTTGAAAGTTTTTTTTTTTTTTTTTTTTCAGCACTTGAAAAATGCTATACCACTTCCCTCTGAACACCATAGTTTCAGATGAGCAATCCACCTGTCTTTATTTTTTACCCTATAAGGTAAAATGTTTCTCTCTTGCTGCCTTCCAGATTTTTTTGTTTTGTTTTGTTTTGTTTTGTTTTTTGTTTCCAGGAAAGTATGACTATCATGTTTCTTGGTATGGATTTCTTTGGGTTTATCCTGTGTGGTATTTCCTTAGCCTGTTTTTTTTTAAGACAGGATTTCACTCTATCACCTAGGCTGGAATGTGGTGGCGTAGTCATGGCTCACTGCACCCTCCAGGACGTGGAGATCTCCTGGGCTCAAGCGATTCACCCACCTCAGCCTCCCAAGTAGCTGGGACTGCAGATGCACATCACCTTGCCTGCATAATTTTTTTGCGTTTTTAGTAGAGACAGAGTTTCACCATGTTGACCAGGCTGGTCTTGAACTTCTAGGCTCAAGAAGTCTGCCTCCCTCGGCCTCCCAAAGTGCTGGGATTACAGGTGTGAGCCACTGTGCCGGGCCCCTTATTTCTTTGAATACTTTTTCATCCCTGCCCTCCTTTTGTGACTTCAATGACATGAAGTTAGATTTTTTCGTTATAGTCAAACAGCTCCCTGAAGCTCTATTTGTTTTTTTTTTTTTTTTTAGGTCTGTTTTATCTCTGTTATCCAAGTTAGATGATTTCTCCTGCTCCATATTCCAGTTCACGAATTCCTCTTTGCTCTCCATTCTGTGTTTGAGGCTCCTCTTTATATTTTCTGCTTCTTTGCTGAGGATTTCAATTTTTTCAGTGGTTTCAAGTGTGTTTGTAACATTTCTGCCAGCCTGGGCAACATGGCAAGACACCGTCTCTACAAGACACACAAAAATTAGCTGAGCATAGTGGCATGTGCCTGTCGTCCCAGCTGCTAAGAAGATTGAGGTGAGAAAATCACTGGAGAATCACTTGAGCTGGGAGGTGGAGGCTGCAGTGAGCCCAAATCATATCACTGCACTAAAGCCTGGGTAACAGACTGTGGCCCTATCTTTAAACAAAGACACAACTACCACCACCACCACCAAAAATTTCTATTTTCTTGGTGTTGGCATCTATCGATTACCTTTTCATTTGATTTGAGATCTTCCTGGTTCTTGGCCATGAGTTATTTTTCAGAGTTTTTTTTTTAAAGACAGTGTCTCACTCTGTCACTTAAGTTGGAGTGCAGTGACATGAGCACAGCTCACTGCAGCCTCGACTTCCCAGGCTCCAGCGATCCTCCTGTCTCAGCCTCCTGAGTAGCTGCGACCACAGATGTGTACCACCACACCTGGCTCATTTTTGTATTTTTTGTAGAGATAGGTTCTCACCATGTTGTCCAGGCTGGTCTCAAACTCCTGAGCTCCAGTAATTCACCCATCTCAGCCTCCTGAAGTGCTGGGATTGCAGGCATGAGCCGCCGCACTGGGCCCTGTGAGTGATTTTCTGTTGAAACCTGGACATTGTGGGTATTCTGTTATGAGAACCTTGTATCTTATGAAACCTTCTGTTTTAGCTGGTTGCCTCTGATGCTGCATTAGCAGGGGAAGCAAGGATGCTGTCCCATTACTGCCAGGAGGGGTTCAAAATCCAAGTTCTCGGGCCAGCCTCGGCGGCTCACACCTGTAATCCTAGCTCTCGGGGAGGCTGAGGCGGGTGGATCCTGAGGTCAGGAGTTCGAGACTAGCCTGGGCAACATGGTGAAACCCTCTCTCCACTAAAAGTACAGAAATTAGCTGGGTGTGGGGGCACTCGCCTGTAGTCCCAGCTACTCGGCAGGCTGAGGCAGAAGAATCACTTGAACCTGGGAGACGGAGGTTGCAGTGAGCCGAGACGGCGCTCCAGCCTGGGCGACAGAGCAAGACTCGGTCTCAAAAAAAAAAAAAAAAGAAAGAAAGAAATCCAAATTCTCCACTTGTCTTTTGTTGATGGATGACCTGGCAGAGTGATTTGTTACTGCTTAGGTGGGGATGAAAGTCCCAGCTCCGTACTTGGCCTTCTCTGATGGTGCCCTGGCAGGGAGGTTGGAGAAATTGTTATAACCTGTTGGGAGCGGATGTCTAGGCTCTCCACTTGGCCTTGGCTGACATGGGCACAGACACAGATTTTTCTGAGGTGCTTGGCTACAGTAGAGTAATTATTGTCTGAAAATTTTCTGTCTTGCCAGGCTGCCTCTTTTCTAGTTCTCTGGCAAGAAGGTGGGCCTTTGTGGGGTTTTTAAAAAATGTCTATGCCCCTTGGTGTTTCTGGCTGCTGTTGTCTTCAGCTCCAAGTTGGGGATACAGGAGGCAAATTCAAACAAACAACAAAATTCCAGCAAACTCACCCCATGGTGTTCCTGGGGTCCCGGGGGCCCAGCAGATCTGCCTTCTTCTCTCCTCCTTTCAGATCTCCTGCTTGTCTTATATATCATGCCTAGAGTTTTACATTATACTTGGTGGGAGGCAGTGTCTATTACATCTTCCCAGTAGCAGTCAACTTTTGAAATTTAAATTTAAGTTTACATTTTTATCTCTTGTGGGGATTGTTGAGATAATTTTATCCCTTGGTTTGTAGTACCACATACTTCCATTGTTCATGCAAAGCCCTCCTTTATTTTATATAAACTACATATGTGATCTGGGCACAGTGGCTCATGCCTGTAATCCCAGCACTTTGGGAGGCTGAGGTGGGAGGATCACTTGGGCCTGGGAGGGGGAAGGTTGCATTGAGCCAAGATCGTGCCCCTGTACGCCAGCCAAGATCCTGTCTCAAAGCGAAATAAAACAAAACCAAAAAAAAACTATATAGGTGTATGAGTACAAACAAAAATCCCTTTTTCATTCCTGGGCCAAACTTTCATTCCTCTCCAACCCCCACACAAAGGCTTCTGCTCTGATGTACTCAATATGTGCCCTTAAATCTGTGTGTATCCTTAATAAGTGTACAGCTTTTTGTTGTTGGGGGTGTGTGTGTGCATTTTAAATTTACACAAATTCTATCATGTCAGGCATCCCATTTTATTTCTCTCCCTTTTTACTCAAAGTTAATCAAAGCTAAGTCTTTTTTTTTTTTTTTTTTGAGATGAAGTCTCACTCCGTTACCCAGGCTGGAGTGCAGTGGTGCAAGCTCCGCCTCCCAAGTTCAAGTGATTCTCCTGCCTCAGCCTTCCCAGTAGCTGGGATTACAGGCATGTGCCACCACACCTGGCTAATTTTTGTATTTTCAGTGGAGACGGGGTTTCAGCATGTTGGCCAGGCTGGTCTCGAACTCCTGACCTCAGGTGATCCGCCCCCGACACCGGCCTCCCAAAGTGCTGGGATTACAGGCATGAGCCACTGCACCCGACCTCAGAAAAGTAGGTTTGACCTATGCTGCCCTGCAGATGTCAGGGCCTCCTCTCACTGCCTGTGTATCCACCACTTTTTACTTTTCCTAGAGGGGGACCCCTGGGTTGCCTCCAACCCTCAGCTGCTATAGGAACATCTTGGGTGTGCTCCCCTGTAGACCTGGGTTTACACCGCAGAGTGGGGCTGCTGTGGCATGGACGGCTGCTTTCATAATTGCTGCAAGCTCTGGCAAATCGCTTTCTAAGAGGGCAGTACCACTCGACCCTCCAGCCAGCAATGTCTGGGAAATCTTCCTAGGAAGACGAATTAAAATAACTTTGGGAATTTTTTTGGTAAAGCAGAAATTCTTTTGGCAAAGTGAGCAACTGCCCCCTAAATCATGTTTGGGCGTGTGAATAACAAGGCAGTATAACCAAAGATGGCCCTGGATTTCTCCTGGTGATCAGGAGGGTGTCCTGGCCTGGTCCCATGGCAGGGGACTGAGGTACGGGATAGGGAAACATCCAGAAGTGGAGAGAGACTCGAACCTCGGAGAGCTCAGGGGAGCAATAGCCTGCTGGGGATTTGGCAAGAGTGGAAGGCAAAGGAGACAGCTTCTAGAATAGAGTCCAGTACATAGTAGGTACTCAGTTAATATTTGTCAACACAGTGAATGAAGGAAGGAAAGAATGATTGGCCTGGGGCTCTGAGCACTTCCTGGAGGTCTGTGCTGCTGGGAACCCCAATCTCTGTCTCCCACATTGGCTCAGCCAGTTGGAGGCACACACCTGTGAAGGCAACCGGTATCTAGGAGGCCCTCAAACCACTTTGTCTGTAGTTGCTCTGCCCTTCTTTTCCATTCAGTTCGTTCGTTCATTCATTCATTCATTCATTCATTCATTCATTCATTCATAAAACGCTGCCAGATGCCTAACTGGGCCAGGCCCTGCGCTAAGCTCCTGGGGATTGAGAAAGGAATGACCCAGTCTCTAACCCCAGGAAATTCATAGTTTCGGGTTCTCAATTCCGTGTGGATCCCTCAGCCTCAGGAGTTCCTCCCACTCTTGGCCTTGCTCCTCTTTGATCCCTGGGTCTCTGCACCGGGGGCTCGCCCTGATCTTCCAGCATAAACCAGCACCTTCCACCTCCCCGTACCCTGCCTTCTCCTCCAATGGATTGCCTGGACTTGGCTTTTGGAGCCTTTATCGCAATTTGTCAGTATCTATTTATTTTTGTGATACTTTAAATTGTTTAAATTTAATTTGTCAACTTATGACTGTTGACTCACAACTGCATGTATCTAGCGTAAAACCAGCACCCCCTGAATACTGGCAGAGTGACTGTCAGATGAATAAGGGCTGCAATGACGGGCATATGGCTTCCCAAGGAGACAGTGACCACACTTCTGTCTGGGGCCAGAAGGGAGGGCTTCCTGGTGGCAGTGACCCCAGAGCAGATTGCCAACTGGATAAGGAGGTTCCAGGCAGAAGGAATTGCGCGGCATGTCCAGGGAACTGGCAGTAATGCTGGAAGGTGTGTGGATATAACAATGTTGAAGATAAGCTGGTGAGAAATTACACTGGGCCAAGTAGGCTTTTTTGATTTTTAGTTTTCTTATTTTTTTTTTAAAGAGTAACATATGTGACCGGGCACAATGGTTCACACCTGTAATCCCAGCACTTTGGGAGGCTGAGGTGGACTGATCACCTGAGGTGAGGCGTTCGAGACCAGCCTGACCAACATGGTGAAACCCTGACTCTAACAAAAATACAAAATTAGCCGGGTGTGGTGGCACGTGCCTGTAGTCCCAGCTACTGGGGAGGCTGAGGCAGGGGAATCGCTTGAACCTGGGAGGCCGAGGTTGCAGTGAGCCTAGATGGCACCACTGTACTCTAACCTGGGTGACAGAGTGCGACTCCATCTCAAAAAAAAAAAAAGTAACATATGCAAAGAAAAGTAGTCATATCGTGTCTCCCGCTTGATGAATTTTCACCAGTTAAACTCGGCTGGGTAACCAGTGCCCAGGTCAAGAGGCAGGATGGTACTAGTCCCTAAGAAATCCTCCCATGCCTCCTCAGGCATAATTCCTCCTTTCACCCCAAGAATAAACACTATCCTGACTTTGTCTGTTTTTGAAGTTCATATAAATGGAATCATACAATGTGAGCAATTTTCTTTGTTAGTCTGTTGTGTCGCTATAAAGAAATACCCAGGCCGGGCGCCATGACTCATGTCTGTAATCCCAGCACTTAGGGAGGCCAAGACAGGAGGATCGCTTGAACCCAGGAGCTGGAGACCAGCCTGAGCAACAAAGTGAGAACTGTCTCTACAAAAAATAGAAAATTTAGCTGGATATGGTGGTATGTGCCTATAGTCTCAGCTACTCAGGAGGCTGAGGCAGGAGGGCCCCTTGAGCCCAGGAGGTCGAGGCTGCAGAGAGCCAGGTTCATGCTTCTGCACTCCAGACTGTGTGACAGAGTGAGACTTTGTCAAAAAAGAAAGAAAGAAAGAAAGAAAGAAAGAAAGAAAGAAAGAAAGAAAGAGAAGAGAGAGAGAGAGAGAGAGAGAGAGAGGAGGGAGGGAAGGGAAGGAAGGGAAGGAAGGGAAGGAAGGGAAGGAAGGGAAGGAAGGGAAGGAAGGGACGAACGATATAAATACCTGAGGCTGGATAATTTATAAAGAGGTTTAATTGGCTCACAGTTCTGCAGGCTATACCAGCATGGTGCTGGCATCTACTTGACTTCTTTTGTTGTTTTTACTTTTTAAGACAAGGTCTTGCTCTGTTGCCCAGGCTGGAGTGCAGTGGCGTGATCATAGCTCACTGTCATCTTGAACTCCTGAGTTCCAGCGATTCTCCCCCCTCAGCCTCCCAAGTAGCTGGGATCACAGGCATGTGCCATGCCAACATGACTGGCTAATTCTTAAGTCTTTTGTAGAGAAGGAATCTCACTATATTGGCCAAGCTGGTTTTAAACTCCCACCCTCAAGAGATCCTCCCTCCTTGGCCTCCAAAAGTGCTGGGATTTCCTGCATGAGCCACAGTTACCTGGCCCTGCTCAGTTTCTGGTGAGGCCTCAGGGAGCTTTTACTCAGGTGGAAGGCAAAGCCAGGGCCAGCGTGTCACATGGCCAGACAGGGAGCAAGAGAGAGCAGGGAGGTGCCACACACTTTTAAACAACCAGATCTCACATGAACTCAGAGCAAGGACCCACTTAATACCAAAAGGATGGTGCTAAGCACCGTCATGAAGGATCTCCCCAATGATCCAATCATCTCCCACCAGGCCCCACCTCCAACGTTGGGGATTACATTTCTTTTTTTTTTTGTTGCTTAATTTGTTTTGAGACAGTGTTTCCCTCTGTTGCCCAGACTGGAGTGCAGTGGCACAATCACGGCTCACTGCAACCTCTGCCTCCTGGGCTCAAGTGATTCTCCTGCTTCAGTCTCCTGAGTAGCTGGGATTATAGGCATTTGCCACCATGCCTGGCTAATTTTTGTATTTTTAGTAGATACAAAGTTTAGCCATGTTGGTCAGGCTGGCCTCAAACTCCTGGCCTCAAGTGATCCACCTGCCTCGGCCTCCCAAAGTGCCGGGATTACAGGTGTGAGCCACTGAGCCCAGCCAAGGATTACATTTCAACGTGAGATTTGGAGGGGACACACATCCAAACCACAGCACCTCATGTGTAGTTTCTTCCTCTTGACACAATGTGAGATGCACCCATGTCACTGTGTGCACCTGCACCTCACAGATCTCACTCATTCCCAATCCATTCTACTACTGATGGAGATTTGGTGGTTCCTAGTTGTTGGCTGGTATGAATGAAGCTGCTGTCAGTGTTCCTGTGCATGTCTTTGGGTGGATATATGCAAGCATTTCTGTTGGACATCTACCCAGCAGTGGAATTGCTGAATACAGCCTGGGCATATCTTCCGCTTTAGGAGATAATGCCGAATAATTTTCCGAAGTGGTTGCACCAATTTACACTCCCTTCAGCAGCAGTGGTTTGAGAGTTCCAGTTGCTCCATATTCCCACCAACACTTGACATTTTTTATGATTTTTGTTTGAGCAATTTTGGTGGGTGTGCAGTGGTATCTCATTATGGCTTTATTTTACCTTCTTCTGATGAATAATAACACTTTTACACATTTATAAACTTTTTTTTTTTTTTTTTAGATGAAGTCTCATTCTGTTGCTCAGGCTGGAGTGCAGTGGTGCGATCTCAGCTCACTGCAACCTCCACCTCCTAGGTTCAAGCAATTCTCCCTGCCTCAGCCTCCTGAGTAGCTAGGATTACAGGCACGCACCACCAGGCCCGGCTAATTTTTGTATTTTTAGTAGAGATGGGGTTTCACTATGTTGGCCAGTCTGGTCTCAAACTCCTGACCTCAAGTGATCTGCCTGCCTCCGCCTCTGAAAGTGCTGGGATTATAGGTGTGAGCCACTGCACCTGGCCTCTTTTGTGAAGGGCCTGCTCAAAGTCTCTTTCCTCCTTTCTACTGGTTGCCTCTGTTTTTCTTATTGATTTGTAGAAGTTCTTTACATATTTGGGATATGAATACTTTGTCGGGTACTCGTTTTGCAAATATTCTCAGGAGGATTCTAAACCAGGGACTGATGCGGTTGAACTGCGTATCTGAAAGCTCCCTCTGGCTGTGGTGTGCAGCACAGACTGACTGTGAGACCAGGAAGGGGTGGTGGGGGTGACCAGGGCAGCAGCTATGGGGGTGGACAGAAGGGACCAACGGCAGAGCTGACAAGAAACATCTGCCACATCGTGTCATGACAAGAAACAAGATGTACATGGTGACAAGGGAGGGGGGCAGCAAGGCTGACTTCCAGGCCTCTCTGGCTGGCTGCTGAGCTGACGCACGCTCTGCCACCCGGCCGCTGGCAACCAAAGGCTGCTTTGTCTATGCAGACCCCACCCAGGCCTGCTGGTGGAGATGCTCTGGGGTCACCGTCAGGACACTGGAGAGTGCCCAGTGTTGAATCTAAGTCTCCCTTGGCAACTGGGGCACAAATAGCCTCCCCCATGGCAGGCGGGTCCCCAGAAGACCCTGTCCCCCAGATGAGTTGGCATCTGTGGGATCTGGACACAGTCAGGCTGGACTATGACCTCCTGTCTGCAGCCTCCTTGCCCCTGCTGAGCCCAGGCTCAGGGGATGGGAGTTCTCTTCCAGTGCCTGGGGAAAGTGTGGGAGCAGGTTCTGGAGTGCCTGGGTCCCTGCTGAGTGGCAGGAACAGCACTGAAGTTCTAGTGCCCCGGTTTATTTCTTGGGAAACACCCTCCGCCCCTACTCTGGTTTTCAGCATTTATTTGAAAGGGCCCACCAAACCTCTGCACCCCACAGCATGGGGCTCACACATGTACTGTAGTGTTTCTGCCATGGTGTGGTAACTAAGCCTCAAACACCTTCCTTCCTTCCTTCATATGAGAAATGTTGTGTTTTCCCTGTGCCCGGTGTGCTAGCTGTTTTCCACATGTGATGTCAGTCGCTTCCTGCATTCGTTCCTGAGTATTCCTGCTAAAGGAAGCATCGGTTTCTTCATTTCACAAATGAGGATGCTGACTTGCCCAAGTTCACCAGAGCAGGGAGGCAGGACTTGAACTTGGGCCAGTTGGACCTGGCAGCCCCTTTCCTGTCCACTTCCCTGCCTCTCCAATAATGGGGGCCATGAGGGATTGGAATGTCCTCCCCAGTGGTGGTGACAGGAGCTTCACCGTCACCATCACCTTGCTGCAGGAGTGGGCACAGGTGTGGCTCAGCTCTGCTGTCATGGAGTGGGGGTCCTGGGAGAGCTCAGGCTGATACCCTGGCTTTGCCCCACCTCACGGTGACCTTGGGTGACTCACTTTTCTCAGGGCCTCAGCCTCCCTGTCTTAGTAAGGGAGTCATCCCTACAGAGCCGTGCTCTGAAGGGTAGTGGGGGAGGAAGTGTGCAGATGTGCAACACAGCCAGGCTCAAACGGAAGGGTCATCATCTGCTTTTGTTATGTGCTACTTGTTTGGATTCCTCCTGGCGCCTAGGTTGACCCTTTCTGTTCCCTTTTTTGGTGTTAAGGAAGAGTCGGATCACTTCCCCGTCCCAGTCTTCTCCAGCCTGCACTTTTCCCAGCTTAATCAGTCTCCAGCTGCCCAAGCGTCCCAAGCAGGCTCTGGGTTCCTGCCAAGGGTGACTGCCCGCATCCCGGGACTCCAGGCTGGGCCAGATGGGCAGCTGGTAATGGTGGCTGGAAATAGCTCTGATGGGGAGACTGCCCCCTTTCTGGTGCTCAACCACTTCCTCTCTGACAGAGCACAGTCTCCAGAAGGTTCTACTGGGTGGAGCCAAGAGCATGCTTTGGGTCTTCTTCCATCCCTTCCTCTCTCCCAACAGGACCCGGTGTCTCCCAGCCCAGGGTGGGGTAGATTCTGCCGCACCCCAGGTGGGCCCTCATTGGCCTAAGACAGTTACTATATCCCATCTGGTGGCCACTGCAATGGGTCAGGGATGGCTACAAGGCTGAAGTCAGGCCAATCAGAGCAAAGATATCTGAGCTCCCCGGGAAGAAGACTGTCTTTCTCTCTCTCCACTGAACATGGAGAGAAGCAGAACATCTAGACCTGGATTGGATCCTGGGCAACATGGCGAAACCCTGTCTCTACAGAAAAATTAGCCAGGCGCTGTGGCCTGAGCCTATAGTCCCAGCTACTCTGGATGCTAAGGCAGGAGAATCGCTTGAGCCTGGGAGGCAGAGGTTGCAGTGGGCCGAGATCATGCCACTGCACTCCAGCCCGGGTGACAGAGAGACCCTGTCTCTAGATAAAAAACAAAAAAGAGGCTGGGCACAGTGGCTCACGCCTATAATCCCAGCACTTTGGGAGGCCGAGGCGGGCGGATCACCAGGCCAAGAGATCAAGACTATCCTAGCCAACATGGTAAAACCCCGTCTTTACTAATACTACAAAAATTAGCTGGGCGTGGTGGCGCATGCCCATAGTCCCAACTATTTGGGAGGCTGAGGCAGGAGAATCGATTGAACCCAGAAGGCGGAGTTTGCAGTAAGCTGAGATCTCGCCACGGCACTCCAGTCTGGCGACAGAGCAAGACTCCATCTTCAAAAAAAAAAAAAAAAAAAAAAAAAAGACCTAGACCGATTGGGAACCATCTGAGACCCCCATGGGAGAGCCAGCCCAGGAGAGAAGCCAAGAGAGGGAGGCAGAGAAATGGGTCCTGTCACCCTGTTTCATGGCTGGATCAAGTTTTGCTTGAACCCTCAAATACCCCCATGCTTTTTAGTTGTTCAGTAGCTCAGATCCTCAGTAGCTCACACATTCCAGTTGTTTGCTGTTTTGTTTTGTTTTGTTTTGAGACGGGCTTTCGCTCTTCTTGCCCAGGCTGGAGTTCAATGGCACGATCTCGGCTCACTGCAACCTCCGCCTCCCGGATTCAAGCAATTCTCCTGCCTCAGGCTCCGGAGTAGCTGGGATTACAGGCATGCACCACCACGCCTGACTAATTTTGTATTTTTAGTAGAGGTGGGATTTCACCATGTTGGTCAGGCTGGTCTCAAACTCCCGACCTCAGGTGATCCGCCCACCTCGGCCTCCTAAAGTGCTGGGATTTTAAGTGTGAGCCACCATGCCTGGCCACATTCCAGTTGTTAAAACCACCATGAGTTGGGTTTTCTCTTCCTTTGAACCTAAGAATCCTGAGCAGGGCCTATTGTATAACGAGGCCTGGCCTCTTCCTGCATCTCCAGCCACCACGATGGAGCCCAGGGCTCAGCCCAGCATCTGTCCCAACCACAAGCAATGTGTGTGTGGAAATACGACCAGAATGTCTCTTTCCTGTCTGTGGTCTCAGTGCCAGAAGCCCACTTACAGACCTGAAGTCCAATGCGCCCATTTTTCAGGTGGGAACACTGAGGGTCACCACTCTCCACCCCTCTCCTAGTTGGCTGTATGTCTAAGGAACAGGCAGATACAGAAGGGGGCTGAAGGTCCAGCTATGCCCAGAGTCCCCAGGCCTCTGACCTGTGGCCAGGCTTTCTGGGGAGACCTCTCTCCTCCTCATACCCCAGTTCATCCGAGGATGCAGGCTGTATTCTGTATTGCTAAGTCCAAAGCGAGCCCAGCCTATGCACAGAATGTAACAGCTCTCACCAAGGGACTCTCAGTAGCTCCCGGTTACCTACAGGGTCCAGTTCACACAACTTAGCCTGACACCTTAGGCTCAATCCCCTCTACCTTTCCTCCTCCATTCTCTCTCTCCTCCCTTGCAGCAAGGAGGGGAAACCTGCAGTGACTGTGCAGCCTCTTGTCCCTGCAGAAATGCCTTAGATATCAGTTGGCTAAAAAGGAGTGTCACTTTAAATTCACAACCACAAATCTCAGTTTAGTCCTTGGCATTTATTCCAATTAGCTATTTCTGCATAATAAATTAAAGACTTAAGACAACAATATTTTTATTATCTCTCATGGATTCTGTGGGTCATGAACTTGGGAGAGAGTCAGCTGGGTTGTTCAGGGTCTCACAGGGTGACAGACAGGTGGTGGCTGGAGCATCTCCAGGTACTCCCAGAGCCTTTCCATGTGCAGGGGCTGGTTGGGCTTCCTCACAGCATGGCAGCTCAAGGCACCAGCCTGAGCACTCCATATGGCAGAAGCTTTGATAACCTAGCCTCAAAAGTGATGCAGTGTCACTTCTGCTGCAGTCCATTGGTAGCACAGTGAGTCACAAGCCTGCTTAGGTTCTAGGGGAGGCGAAATTAGACTCTACCTCTTGGTGGAGGAGTGAAAGGTTCTGGAATAACTTGTGGAGTGGGAGATGTTGTTGCAGGCATCTTGGAAAATGCAATCTGCCAGAGTGTTGCTGGGCAACGCCGCTGCATCTCCCTGTCTGCACGCTCGCCTTCGAGAGGGCTCTTCCACACCTTCTCCTTACCCCTCAGACCTTCAGGGCCTTGCTGCCTTTTCACTGAGAAAGCAGAAGGGGTCCTGGGAAACCTCCCTGTGCTCACACCATCCCCCTGTGCCCACTGACGCTGCCTCCTGCTCCCAGTATGATGGAGGGTCTGTGTGTCAAGGCGGGTGGACCCATCCCTCCCACCGTGTACACCCCTTCCCCAACGTCCTCTTTCCCCAATGTCTGCTCTTCAGGATCATTTCCCGGGGGAGAATGCTCATTCTTCTTTCTTCTTAAAAACAGCAACCACTGGCTGGGCACAGTGGCTCACGCCTGTAATCCTAGCATTTTAGGAGGCTGAGGTGGGTGGATGTCCTGAGGTCAGGAGTTCGAGACCATCCTGGCCAACACGGTAAAGCCTCTTCTCTACCAAAAATACAAAAAATTAGCCAGGCATCAGGGCTGGCCCTTGTAATCTCGGTTACTTGGGAGGCTGAGGCAGGAGAATCGCTTGAACCTGGGAAATGGAGGTTGCAGTGAGCTGAGATTGTGCCGCTGCCCTCCAGCCTGGGCGACAGACAGAGTGAGACTCCGGCTCAAAACAAACGAACAGACAGCAACGACAAAACCAGCAACCACTAAAAACCGAACCGAAGCAGAAAGGCAACCCTCTTCCTTCACCTCTCCCCTCAGGCTGTCTGCTCCCGGCTCAGCGCTAACACCCGCAGGGCTCGGGCCCAGAGCGCAGATGGAGGCCTGCGCGCTCTGAGGCTAGATATCGAGATGTTATAAATACACGAAAAAACTGTTAAATCAAGTATGCCTTCTTCCTACTCGCTAAGCAGATCTTCTCAATGAGGGCTGGATTTAGAACTCTCCGGTTCCTGGGACCTGGCTTTGTGGGAAGAGCCAGCCTTGGCCTTGGCCCTGCTCCACGGCACCCCCCTTCTTTCCTGCCCCCTAGCTCTCATCCACACCTTGAATGGCCTGGAGCACTGCTGCAAGAGCACCCAGACCAAGCTCTGAACATCACCCTCACCCCTGCAGCAAACAGCCACCTCTTGGTCACCCCTTGAGAGGGGGCGCCATCGGGGACGAAGGTGGGGCCCCTGAGTCTCTGAGGGGAGGGTTCTTCCTCCTTGCCTTTTTTTTTTTTTTTTTTTGAGATGGGTTTTCGCTCTTGTCTCCCAGGCTGGAGTGTGATGGCGCGATCTCAGCTCACTGCAACCTCCGTCTCCCGGGTTCAAGCGATTCTCCTGCCTCAGCCTCCTGAGTAGCTGGGATTATAGGCATGTGCCACCATGCTCAGATAACTTTTTTGTATTTTTAGTGGAGATGGGGTTTCACCATGTTGGCCAGGCTGGTCTCGAACTCCAGAGCTCAGGCGATCCACCTGCCTCGGCCTCCCAAAGTGCTGGAATTATAGGCATGAGCCACCATGCCCTGCCCTCCTTGCCTGTTAATGTCCTCTCTCCTGTCCTTTTTGCAAGTCTCCCTCCCCATCAAGCTGTCACCTATGGCTCTGTGGGAGCCTCATTTGTGGCTGTTCCATCTGCTGCCTGCAGGTACCTCGGCTGAGACCCCGCCCTCCTGGGCCTCCCTCCTCCCCGATGCTCCTTCTCAGGCTCCCCTGACGGCCCCCCTCATCTCTAAATGTTGGGGGTGCCCAGGGCTCAATCCTTGGAGCTCCTCTTTGTCTACATCCTTCCCCAGGGTGGTCTCATCCTGCTCTAGGGGCTGATCCCCACCCACGAGCCAGTGACGCCCGACGAGTGTCTCCAGCTGGCCCCTGCCTGCTCAGTTCTGCCCCATGGAAGTCTCGGATTTATCACTGGCATCACAACCTCGACCTGTCCAGCTTCAGCGCCTGTTCTCCCTGCTCCATCCCACCCCAAACCTGCCCTCTCCAGCTGGCCCCATCAGTTTCAGTAGCTCCGTCCTTCCAAATGCTAGGTTCCAAACCTTGGAACAGGCCTTGACCTTCTCTTTCCTTTACCACCACTCTTCATCAAATAGGCCACACTGCTGTTGGCTCCGCCTTCTGTTCCTCGCCCTCTCCGCGGCTGCTGGCCCAGCCTAGCCACACCAGCTCCCCTCCTGCAGGCTGCTTAAGCCTAAGTCAGATCATGTGTTTCTCTACTCAGACCCTCCCCAGCTCCTGCTCCGGCCCTCACTCATAGCCTCAGCTCAGGTCCTTACAAAGGCCCGGGAGGACCTATGGGGTTTTACCCTGACTCCGTCTGCTTGGGCCCCCTCTGCCGACAGCCCTCCTCCTGCAGAGCCCGACCTCGGTGTGCTCACTCCCTCACTTCCTTTAATCTGTGAGGCCCTCCCTGGCCACCCCACATCAAACCACCACCACCTCTGGATCCTGCCCCATCCTTCCTCACAGCACTGACTTCTATTCCCTTTACTCATTGGTTGTTTTCCTGCCTGTTGCCCTGTATTTGAATGGAAGCTGCACGGTGCCTAGCACGTGGTTGGTATTCAAGAAGTAGTTGTTGAATTGAATAAATGAATGAGTGAATGAATGGCTGACCAATCTCTGTGCTCTTTCCTGGGGAATGCCCACTTGGCTAAGAATCTCTCTCCAGCCGGGCGCGGTGGCTCAAGCCTGTAATCCCAGCACTTTGGGAGGCCGAGACGGGCGGATCACGAGGTCAGGAGATCGAGACCATCTTGGCTAACCCGGTGAAACCCCGTCTCTACTAAAAAGTACAAAAAACTAGCCGGGCGAGGTGGCGGGCGCCTGTGGTCCCAGCTACTCGGGAGGCTGAGGCAGGAGAATGGCGTAAACCCGGGAGGCGGAGCTTGCAGTGAGCTGAGATCCGGCCACTGCACTCCAGCCTGGGCGACAGAGCGAGACTCCGTTTCAAAAAAAAAAAAAAAAAAAAGAATGTCTCTCCAGCCGGCACTCCAGACTCGTAGTGAGTTGAAGCTAGCCTATCTTCCCTGCGCTCTACTTAAACCGTGCTCCTGCAACCAGCAGACCCTCCAACCACCTGCCGTATTTCCCACCAGGACCACATTCCCTCTCCCCAGCCTCTGCGTGAGTAGTCATCTCCTCTCTGAAGGCCTCTTGATTCATCCACGTCTCCCTCTCTTTCTCAGGTGCCCTCCTGAGGGGGACCATGTCCTACCTGTGTCTGTGGGCTTTATGACTGGTAACTCTCCCACCCTCCTGACAGACAGTTAACTCGCCAGGGTCTCCATCTCCTTCATTTCTGTAACCCCGGCACTCAGTAGGGCCTCAGCACACAGTAGGCACCCACTCAGAGTTTGCTAACTAGAGTTGAACATTTGCCTTAGTTTTATGTTTAGTCTTTTCTGTTGGCCTTATTTTATTTAGTTTTTTTTTTTTTTTTTTTTGAGACAGGGTCTCACTATGTTGCCCAGACTGGTCTCAAACTCTTAGGCTTAAGAGATCCTCTTGCCTCAGCCCCCTGAGGAACTGGGATGACAGGTGTGAGCCACCATGCCCCGTGAGTTTATTTTATTTTAATCATGTTCATTTGTTTTCTAGTTCATCTTTAATTTGATTTTTACAACACGTATTCTCCTTTTTCTGATGATAAAGCTACGTGCTCATTGCCAAAAACACTGAAAATACACTGTAAATACACAGGAAATAGGAAATTCCTCATGATTTGGCAACAGAGATCACTGTGATTAGCATTCGAGTCACTTTGACTTCTTCTCATTGTGCATTTTCCCTTTTAGTAAATCTTATATTGTGACTCTTTCTTATGTCCTCACCGTTCTTCAAAGGCATCGTATTTGATGGCTGCATAATATTCCATTTCGTCATTTTATCATTATTTAATCAAGCCTGCCACACACAGATGACCATGACACCCCCTGTGCCCCTCCTCCTCCACAGACACAACCCCTGCCTGCCCCCGTGTCTGTAAACACACCCGGCTGTGGCGCAGTGGCCCCCAAGCCTCACAATTGAGGTGATTTCCCAGGGGAGGCTGAACAATGCCCTGGACATGTGGACCCAGCAGGGTGGGGTTCCAGCCTTTTCCTCCTACTGTCCCTCAGACAGACAGAGAGACAGACAGATGGCCAGCCAGACAGACAGGCAGACAGGACAGGCGGGTGGGACAGGCAGGCGGGAGGCACCAGGGGAAGGCGGAGACAATAGCATTGGGGGTGTTTGGCCTTTTGTGGGGGTCAAGTGGCAGGGGAGATGGGGTCGTTGGGAGCAGGGCCCTGGCCTGGAGGGGAGCTGAGCTCTGCCCGGTGAGCTCTAGAGAAGGGCAGGTTAACAGGGAGGAGTTCCCTCTGCTTAATCCTCCTAAGGGCATGCAGAAGGTGGTAATTGATGGTCTCAGAACCAAAAAGTTGAATTTCAGAATCCTGGGACCACAGAAGACTGATGGGGCTGGCCCCGGAGACCACACCCTCTAACCCTGTGGTGGTCAAGTGGAGGTGCAGAGGCCCAGGGACTTCTCAGGGATCCTGACTCCAGCGAAGAGCTGCTCCTGCCTCTCGTTGTGGCCTGGACCAGGTTGCCCTGGTCTCTGTCCCCAGAGCCACCGTGAGCTGTTGAAGTGGGAAACAGGGTCTGCAGTGCAGATGGAGCTGGAGTTCCCACGACTGGGCAGGGGCTTGGGGTGGTCCTCGAGCCAGCAAGAGGGGAGGGAGAGGGTGGGAGGCCAGAGACTGGCAGCCTGGATGCATCCACCCCACTACAGCCCCTCCTGCTTGTCCCGTCCGGGCCCCTGGAAGATCCCTCCGGGCTCTCCAAGGGCATAGGGCAGCACGGGGAGCAGGCTTGGTCTCCTGTGGAGGGGGGGTCTCTGAAGCCGCCAGCTCCCGGCTTCTCCCCAGACTGCTCTGGGCCTGAAACTAGGGGGTGTTTGCAAAAAAACATGGAAAAGAATTACCCTAGTTTTAATGGTTTTGCGGAACAGTAAGTCCCTGGATTCCCGGGTCAGCTTGACCGAGCTAGCTGTGGGATCTTGGACAACGACCCCCTTCCTCCTAGGACCCCAAAGGCACTCCCAGGGCGAGGGCTCCAGAGCCTGACCACGCCCAGGCCCTCCCCTCTGAATGTTCGAATCCTGCAGACCATGGCTGTGTGGCGGTGGGAGCCGCTGTAACCCACCAGGCCTGGCCCAGTGCGGAGAAGGGATTGGCTCCTGCCCTTGGTCAGAGGACAGGCTCTGTGGAGAGGCAGTGATGATGCCACAGAGCGTGACAAGGGCAGCGATACTGGGGTTGCCCAAGGAAGGGATCAAAACCTCCCATCTTGCAGATAGAGATACTGAGTCCCAGAGAGGGGACGTGGCTGTCCAGGCACTGGAGACTCGAACCCCGGAGCCTTCTACCTCTACCCTCTTCAGGCCCTGACCCCCAGAGCTTCCCTGGGGACGGTAGGTGGGCTAGGGAGCTCCATAAGGTAGAACTGAGACCAGAAACCCCTCCTCTGTTAACTGACTCCTCCCAGAGCCCTGGAATCTCTGCTTCCAGGGTTGGGGTTCATTTACTTCTGCCATAGTCTGGGCTGGGTGGGACTGGCACAGGATGGGTCCCCTATCACCCCAAGTCCAAGAGGCGCCCCAAGCAGGGTGCTGCTGTGCCGTGTTGGGCCAGGCTGGCAGTAGGCCAGGGCCCCCGGCAGCGCCGAGGCAGCTGGACTGGGCAGCCGCCAAGAATGCTAGGAATGCGGAGCGGCTGTGTCCTTCCCGCTCCTCTTCCTCCCCCCACCGCCAGCCCAGAACAGGATATTCCCTGTCCAGGGAAACCCAAGTCCGGTCCCTTTATGGGAAAACCGTGGGGCACCTGGTGGACACTGTTCCTGCACTGGGACGGGTGTTCAGCACAGGGGAGCCCTCAGAGACGGGGGCATCGGGTGCTGCTGCGGAGGATGCAGGGGTCTGTGGGGCTGGCTCTGTGTGGGTTCAGCACACTTGAGGGCCTACTATGTGCTAAGGGCTTCATGTGAATTAACTCACTCAGTCTCACATCAACCCTGGGAGCTTCTGCCTTGCAGATCAGGAAACTGAGGCTCGCAGAGGCTAAGGAGCTTGCCCGAAGGCCCCAGCTAGCAAGTGGCAAAGCCAGTCTGACTCTGATACCCAGACTCTCAGCATAGGTCAGGTGGCCCCAACTCAACTGTGGTCGTGGGGGCATGGCCTGCACCCTCACATGGCACCTGTGGGGGAAGGGCATGTTATTCTCAGCTGGTCCGTTTCAAAGGTGGCAAAGGTTTGTCTTAGAGATGCAGGGCTGTTCTTGCAGATCTCAGCACCATGGAATCCCAGAGTTTGATTAGGATACAGACCATTGGCACCAGGAGGGGCTCCTCTGGACCCTCCCTGATAAGCAGGGGAGGCGGTCACTCTGGGGGTCCAGGGATAAGAGGTGGGGCTCTGAGAGAGCTCAAGGGGGGACACAGGTGTGGGAAGCCAGCGGGGCTAGCTGCACCGACTCCAGCCCTGGGATCCTAGAGGTGCTGCGCCCTGCCCTGGGCTGCACGCCCATCACCTCCCTTCGAGGCCAGCCCACCTCGGCCCTTTGGTTTGGCTACAGGTCTGGGCATTACCCTAGCGGGGTCAGGTGCAGCCAGAGACGTGTAGACCCAGCCTTGAATCAGGCCCTTGGCAGGTGGAGAATGGAGAAAATGCAGAGGCACGGGCTGTGCTGCCACCCTCGCCACCCCTGAAACCAGCCCAAAGTGATTGGAGACCAAGGGACCATCTACATGAGAAATTCTCCTCATTTAGAAATAGGGGAAACTGAGGCACGGGAGGCCATGTGGCTTGCTCAAAGTCATACAGCTGTCACCTAGTGGAGCTGCGATTGGAATCCTGGTCTTTCTGTCTCTGGCCCCCACCCGGGGGCCCCTGACGGTCCCTCCCTTCTCCCCTGCTTCCCTAGCCCCCCAATTCTGGCTGGTTCTGTTCCACTGTGTTGTCCTGTAGGGCTTCGGGTCCCCCGGGGGGCCAGGGTCAGGTAAACAGGATCCCAGCCACATTCCCTGACCTTGTTTACCTCCCAAAGGAATGTGAGGGCATTCTTCCCCTTCCCGGGCCGTGAGTCAGCTCTCAGCAATGCGCGGGCTGGTTGCTGGCTGCCCCTCCCCCATGCAACCCCCTCGGACCCCTGCCCCTTGCCTTCTCACCCGCTGACGTCATCGATGTCACCCCTCCCCATACCCTCATGGAGCCCACCAGGCCTCCAGTTGCCATGGCGACGGCTCACAACAGGAAGCACGGCCCCATGGAGGCCTAAGCTGGGGCAGAAACACAGGAAGCCGCGCTAAGCACTGAGCAGCATTGTCAGCCCCGTAAAAAACAAAACAGGACAAAAAGATTTAATGAGAACAATCAGCCTAAAGAAAAAGGAAAAAAAAAAAGACCAAAAAAAAAAACAAAGCCAAGCAGCCTGAAGGCAAGGGGTTGGCAGGGTTCCAAGGACCCCAGGTTTTCCCTCCCAACACAATGTAGGCTCAATAATACTTCCTTCTCAGAAGGAGGCTCCTGGGGGTGAGCAGCGGCTGCAGCAGCTCCTCTGCTGAGGCCTCCAAAGCTACTCTTGGCTACCCTTGGTAACCCCAACCCAGGTCCAGCTCTGTGCCCTCTACTGAAGGCTTTGGGGGACTGGATGGGCTAGTCCTGCCCCCACCTTCCCAAGTATTACACCTCCCAAGTCCTGCTAGGGGACGTATTCAGTTCAATGGAAGAAAGAGAACGGGCTCCTGGGTCACCCAGATGGAAAATCCTGATCGTGAGATTCTGTGCAAGTGGTGATCTCTCTTGCACCTCACTTTCCTCATTGGTTTTGCAACCATCACCATTATCAGCATCCGCCTTCACACCTCACAGAGGTGTTGCAAAGCTCAGGTGAGCTGGCACATCAACTAGCACCCAGTAGGTGCTCAATGCGTGCAGAAGGAACTCATGGAGGATGAATGAATGGGGCAGAAATTCCGTGGAGGCAGCTAGGTCAGCTCTGAACTAACCATCAGAGATGGACAAGATGCCCCAGTGGGTATGGGGATCCCCGTCGCTAGATGGGGCAGGCTTGTGAAGGCTTGGTGGGACCTTGTAGAAGGGACTGAGCCCTGGAACAGGGAGGCGTAGGGGAGGAGCAAAGCTCCCTCCCTCCAGCAGAAGGCTCTGGCCCAGTGATCCTGTCTGGATAATCCCATTTAGTCTGGTATCTGGTTGATGCCTGCACCGTGACTATGGGAAGATATCCTACAGTGTCAGAGGGGCTGTTGGTGGTGGTAGGATCCCTGGCTCTTTCTCCATTGCCTGGAGAGAGTAGGACCCTGGGACAGAGGATGCCACCATTCTAGTCCATTTAGGAATGTGATGGATAAGAATGATCCCCATGGGACAGTGGCAGAGCTGGACTCTGACCACACGGGCAAGTCAGGCCATCCCCTGCCATGTATTGGTCCAGCACCTGTTGTTGGCCCAGTGGTTCCTGCAAATGGTTGGTGATAGAGCTAGCCTTGCAGGGCCCAGCTGAGGAGTGGGGGATGGGATGCTTAGGCGAGGAGGCTGACTGAGGTTCAGAGCCTGGCTCCAGGTGGTCAGAGAGGCCACGTGGGGGAAATGGGCCAGAAAATGCGGATGAGACTTTGTTGGGTAAGGACAAAGATGGTAGCTCTTCCACTCAAGGGCAGAGCAGGAGCACAGGTGTGGCAGTGAGAAATCCCAAGGTGTTCTGGCCATGGGAGCCAGATCCCCGTACCTGTAGTCGAAGTTGGTGTCGCAAAATAAAGAGAGATCCCACGGAAAAGAGGTTGGAGCCAGATCTCAGAGGGTCTTCAGTGTCATTGCCAGCAGTCAGGAGCTGACGCCCTCGGCACCGGGGAACTGCTGGGGGCTTTTGACCAGGGTAGTGATATGTGCAGCCAGCTAATTTAGGGTGATGCCTCTGTGTGGATTAGGAGTGAAGGATGTACCAGGAAACAGCATAGGATGGGAGGTCAGGGAATCTGGGGTCTGCTGGATTGACTTCTTTTCTTTTGAACTTAATAATAATGAGACATAATAGATGTTCAATCAGGTCGGGTGCAGTGGCTCACACTTGTAATCTCACCACTTTGGGAGGCCGAAGCAGGCAGATCACCTGAGGTCAGGAGTTCGAGGACCAGCCTGACCAAGATGGTGAAATCCCGTCTCTAGTAAAAAAAAAAAAAAAAAAAAAAAAAGTACAAAATTAGCCAGGTATGGTGGTGCACGTTTGTAATCCCAGCTATTTGGGAGGCTGAGGCAAGAGAATTGCTTGGACCCAGGAGGCAGAGGTTGCAGTGAGCTGAGGTCACGCCATTGCACTCCAGCCTGGGCAACAAGAGTGAAACTCCATGTGAAAAAAAAAAAAAAGTTCAATCAATATTTATAGAATGAATGAATGGCAACCACCTTATACTGTGATATTTATTTCGCATACATTGTCTTGTCAGTTCTCACTACAACTCTACGAAATCGGCCTCATTCTTCCTGGTTTTACAAATGAGAAAATGGGAGGTTCAGAGAGGTTGAGGGACCTGCTTCAGGCTGCACAGCATGCTGTGGTGGAGCCAGATTCCAGCTTAGCTGAACCCACCCACCATCTCCCACTGCAGAGTCTACCCCAGTGCTGGGCTCTGTGCAAGGCCTTGGGGACACACAGATAACCAAGCTCCAACCATGTGCCTGAGTAGCCCCCAGATTAGAGGCCTCAGTTTTCCCAGCTGTGGTCTGAGAGCTGGTGGAGGAGTGCTCAGGGAAGGGGTTGCCCTGGGCCCAGCTGGGGGAAGACAAGACTGAGACAGGGGAGGAAGGGAAGGGTGCCCTGAGAAGAGGCAGGATAACCGTGGGACGCTTGCAGGAAAGGAGCAGAGGCCAGGGCTTGGTAAGGGGATGAGGGGAGAAGCAGACATGCTGAGAGGCAGGAGCAGGTGGTCAGGGGCTGGGAGGAAATGGATCTCGGCCGCAGCTCCGGGTCCCAAACACAAGCAGACGGGGGATGGTGCGAGGGGGCTGCACCTGGAGCCTCAGGTGGGACCCGGAAAAGACATGCCTGCCCACACCTCCTCCTGCCCCTCTATCCTCCATCCGGCGCCGCTCGCGCACCTGCCCCTCCGGCCCCTATCCGGCCCGGGGGTGGGAGGGATGAAGACCTCTTCCAATCCCTGGTGGAAATCCTCTCGGGGGCTGTTGAAACGGACTGTAGGAAGGGTTGTAGTCTGTGGGTGGCTTGGGTCTGAAGCAAGGGAGGAGCGGGGAGCTGGGCAGAAGAGGGAGGCTCCTGGGAAAAGCCCACGGGAGGGGAGCCGGGGCTCCATGGACAGGAAGGGATAAGGGGTCTCCACGATGGCGGAGGAAGAGGTGCTGGCCTCGGAGCCACCAGGCAGGGGCCCTCATTTTGGTTCTGCTCCACACGAGGGGTGGGATCCTCAGCAAGCGATTCCCCTCTCTGGGCCTCAGTTTCCTCATCTGTAACAGAAGGAGATCTGACCCCAGGGAGGGGCAGCAGGCAAGCCCAGTGCTTAAGAGTGTGGGTCTGTTTGGGACTGGACTGTCTGGGCTCGATCCTGGCTCCGGTGGCCGCGCAGACAGGCCCCATGGTGAGCGTCTTCAGAAAACAGGATGTGACCCAGCCTGCAGGTGTGCAAATGTCTGGCTCCATCACCCGATAGCTGCTGAGTGACTTTGCAAGACGCTCAGCATTCTCTTCCATTTTCCTGTGACACAGCCATCATCCACAACCCTTCTCCCTGTACTGTAGAGGGTGCTGATGGTGGACGCTCAGGCAAGGAAAGCAGATGGGGCATATCCCCTCTAGGACCTGCTGTGGGTCCTGCAGGCCAAATTGCCTCTTGCTTCCCTGGTGCACCATCCACCCAACACTCGAGGAAGCGGGGACCGAGCGCTGGGCAGCCGGACGCCGGAGTCCTGGCGCCACCTGGTGGGCAGAAAGAGTCCTGCTGTCCTCCAGTGCTCTGGACGAGAACTGGGGCACCAGGCGTCCTGTAGCCTCTCTACTTTTTATTCAACTGGGGCCGACCTTTTTAAGATTTTAAATTTAATTTTTTGGCCAGGCGTGGTGGCTCACGCCTGTAATCCCAGCACTTTGGGAGGCCGAGGCAGGTGGATCACCTGATGTCAGGAATTTGAGACCAGCCTGACCAACAAGGTGAAACCCCGTCTCTACTAAAAACACAAAAATTAGCCAGGCATGGTAGTGCGCACTAATCCCAGCTTCTAGGGAGGCCGAGGCAGGAGAATCGCTTGAATCTGGGAGGCAGAGGTTGCAGTGAGCCGAGATCACGTCACTAAGCTCCAGCCTGAGCGACAGGGTGAAACTCCGTCTAAAAATAAATAAAATGAAATAAATTTTAAATGTAATTTTTTTTAGGGATGGAGTCTTGCTATGTTGCCCTGTCTGGTCTTGAACTAGGCTCAAGCAATCCTCCCACCTGTAGCTGGGCCTACAAGGGCACCTCTGTAACAGCTTTCCCCACTCCCGCTGCGTAACCCCTTCTGCCCTCTCCCTGTGGCTTGCTCACTGGGCCTTTATCTACTCAAACACAGGACCCCTATTGTGTGTGTGGCCCCAGGCAGAGCATCAGGATGGTGATTGAATCAGGCAGTTCCCTGTCCCTCCCAGAGGAGCTTCCAGGCTGGGGCGGAGGCAGGACCAGGGCTGTGGCTGAGGGGAGCCCAGAAGTTTTGGTGGGGGTAGGCAGAAGGGTAGCCAGGGGAGGCGGTGGAGGAGGAGCTGATGGGGCTTCGATTTGAAAGCTGGAAGCAATAGTGATAGTGGAGGTGTTTAGTAAGCAGAGAGCAGGTGGGGAGGTGTGCCAGTGCAGAGTGGCCCAGAGCTCAGAGCCACCGAGGGGTTGTTCTAGGGAGTGACGTGGTCAGTCCACTGCCAGTGCGAGATGGTGGAGGTGGCTGAAGTGAGAAGTGCTGGTGGCTACGTCTTGGAGGGTGGGAGGTCATGGCTATAGAGACCGGAAGAAGGGGATGGTGAGAGGCAGAGCGAGGTGAGCCAGAGGAGGACCTGGAACACTCCTTGGGTACCTGGCTTGGCTGGCTCAGTTCACCTCGACAGGTAGTGGAAAAAGGGGAGGAGAAGGGGATGTGGGAGGAAGAGGTGACCTGGGAGAAGAGGGCAGGGCACTGAGGTCTGGGTATGTTCAGTCTGAAAGATCGTGGGACTTCCAAGAGGAGCCATCCTGGGGGCAGTTACAGCGGGATGTGCGATGTAACTAGGGAAGAAGTCACAGTACCTGGTGACCTGTGAATTAGGGGGGAAAAGTCTAGAATGTGCCCTTGATATAGCCTAAGACAGTGCTTCTCACAAATGAACGTGCACGTGAGTCCCCTGGGGGTCCTGCTACACTGCAGGTTCTGACTCGGTGGGTGCGGTGTGGAGCCTGGGAATCTGCATTTCTGACAAGCTCCCGAGTGAGGCTGATGCTGCAGGTCTCAGACCACACTTTGAGGACAGAAGACCTAAGACACTTAGAGGATGGTGGCCATTGTCCTTGAGATCAGGAACCCAGTAGAGGTGGAGGTGGGTCTGAGAGTTTGGGTTTTTACAAGCTCTACAGATACCTTTGATGCCTGAGCAGGTAAGGCAAGCCAGATGTGGGTATAGACATACTGGGGGTGGGTAGGGGTGGCTGCATAATTTGTGGGGTCCCATGCAGAATGAAAACATGGGGCCCTTTGTTCAACAATTGTTATGAATTTCAAGACAGCAGAGCATTAAGCCGCATGCCTGGCCCTTTGAGGAGGGAAGGCCTGTGTGACTGATGGACCACCTGCCCATGAAGGTGGTCCTCCTGGGGCAGGGGTTTGAGGCAGGAAGGTGAGGGGCTTCTCCCTGATGTCATCTGTTTCCCCCTCTGAAAGGAGAAGGCTTAGCTCAGTGGAGGGCACTACACTTTCCCAGACTGGGGCATCCAAACTGACCTTCTACCTGCCCCGTACCCCAGTTAATTCACTCCATCTTCTCTCTCTCTCTCTAATCTGGTTACCTCTCTCCATTCTGCTGCAGGGCCATAGTCTAGGCCATGCTCTTGCCTTTGCTGAGCCATGGAGAGGTTTCCTGAGTAGCCTTAATCCTGTTTCCCTCCAGCTAAGGTCCACCATAGGCAGTTGCAGAGGCCCCCCGACTGCCTTCCCTTAGAGATTATATTCAGGTCCCCTTTTTTTGGTATTTGCACATCAAAATTATACCTGTTTAATGTATATATATTTTCTTGTTATATGGATACACACGTTATTATACATGAATATAATTTGTATTTATAATGTATATATATACACACACATCATATAGTTCTGCAAGATTCATTTTTTTTTTTTTTTTTTTTTGAGACAGAGTCTTGCTCTGTCACCCAGGCTGGAGCGCAGTGGTGCGATCTTGGTTCACTGCAACCTCCACCTCCTGGGTTCAAGTGATTCACCTGCCTCAGCCTCCTGAGTAGCTGGGATTACAGGTGCATGCCACCCCCCCGGCTAATTTTTAGTAGAGACGGGGTTTCACCATGTTGGTCAGGCTGGTCTCAAACTCCTGACCTTGTGATTTGCCCGCCTTAGCCTCCCAACGTGCTGGGATTACAGGCATAAGCCACTGCTCCTGGCCCTCTGCAAGGTTCATTGAGAAAAATAATATTCCCCACCCTGCTTTACCTCTTTCTAGAGGCAACCATTTCAGTTCCTTCCTTTTGTGTAAACCATGAAAACTGCATGCTATGGGCCACTTCTGGATCTTTCGGTGTTTGACGTTACCTATTGATGGCTACTATAGAGTGGGTGGGTATGGCTCTCCTCTGCTCCTCCTTTCCCTCCATTCTCCCAGCATAATTATATTGTCCTTTTGGTTACAGCAATATCCAGTATTATATCATTAAGATTATGTCAGTGTACTCCATAGCTGAGCCACATGGTGTGCTATAACTACTTTCACTTTCTCAAATTAACTGTATTTTTTCTATTTGTCTTTTATTTTGCTTCACTTTATTTTATTTTATTTTATTTTATTTTATTTTATTTTATTTATTTTGAGGCAGGGTCTCACTCTGTTACCAAGGCTGGAGTGCAGTAGCGTGATCACAGCTCACTGCACCCTCAACCCCGTGAGCTCAAGCCATCCTCCCGCCTCAGCCTTCTGAGTAACTGGGACTACAGGTGCATGCCACCACACCCAACTAATTTTTGATATTTTGTAGAGACTGGGTCTCACTGTGTTGCCCAGGCTGGTCTTGAACTCCTGTATGCAGGTGTTCCTCCTGCCTCAGCCTCCCAAAGTGCTGGGATTATAGGCATGAGCCACTGTACCTGGCCTGCTTCATTTTTTAAAATGTGCTTATTACTAGTTTGATTCTAGACATCCTGCCAGTTACCTAAACCATCTCAATGCTTTTGGGCCCATCAGCTATTCCATCAATTTCATCTTCCTGAAGGCAGCTCTCCCAGTGCCTCCTAACTTGCTGTGGTCTGAACAGACTCTCCTCTGCACCCAGGCTATACCTGTTGTTCTGGAAATCTCCTTCCGTTCTCTCCTTTTCCCCTGGCTCTCATGACTTCTTTTTGTTGTTGTTGCTTTGTTTTTTTGAGACAGAGGCTCGCTCTGTCACCCAGGCTGGAGTGCGGTGGCATGATCTTGGCTCACTGCAACCTTCACCTCCTGGATTGAATCAATTCTCTTGCCTCGGCCTCCTGAGTAGCTGAAATTACAGGCGCCCACCACCATGCCTGACTAATTTTTGTATTTTTAGTAGAGACAGGGTTTTGCCACGTTGGCCAAGTTGGTCTCGAACTCCTGACCTCAGGTGATCTGCCCACCTCGGCCTCCCAGAGTGCTGGGATAATAGTTGTGAGCCACTGCACCCAGCCTCCCATGACTTCTTATTTGTTCTACTCCATCTTTTTGGTGGCAAAAATCCTGCAGTACCTTCCTGAGAAAGAGTGCATGCGCGATAAAATTTTGGAGACTTTGTGTGTCTGAAATGTTTGTCCCTCCTCATACTTCATTGGTAGTTTGGTTAGGTATGGAATCTTAAGTTGAAATGATGCTTTTCCAGGATTGTGAAGGGATTCCTCTATCGTCCTCCTACTTCTACTGTCTCTATTGAACAGTCTGAAGCCATTCTGGGTCGTCATTTGTGTATATGACCCATTGGTTTTTGTTCTTTTTTTTTTTTTTAGACAGAATCTCGCATTGTCACCCAGGCTGGAGTGCAGTGACATGATCTCGGCTCACTGCAACCTCCACCTCCCGGGTTCAAGTGATTCTCCTGCCTCAGCCTCCTGAGTAGCTGGGACTACAGGTGTGTGCCACCATGCCGGGCTAATTTTTGTATTTTTAGTAGAGACGGGGTTTCACTATGTTGGTCAGGATGGTCTCGAACTCCTGACCTCGTGATCTGCTCATCTCAGCCTTCCAAAGTGCTGGGATTACAGGTGTGAGCCACTGTGCTTTCTCAATCTAATAAAGGGTGTCTACACAAATCTATAGCTGACATCATAAATACTGGTAAAAATGTGAGTGCTATCTCCCTAAGATCAGGAAGAAAGCAAGTTTATTTACTATCAATATTTCTACTCAACATTGTACTGAAGGTCTTAGCCAGTGCAATAAAAAGGCAAGAAAAAGAAAGGCATACAGATTAGAAATAAATTAAAGCTGTCGTTATTCACAGACATTATCATCTATATAAAAAACTGGGACAGGCACCATGGCTCATACCAGTAATCCCAGCACTTTGGGAGGCTGAGATAGGCAGATCACTTGAGGTCAGGAGTTCGAGGCTAGCCTGGCCAACATGGTGAAACCCTGTCTCTACTAAAAATACAAAAATTAGCTGGGCGTGGTACCTGATGCCTATAATCCCAGCTACTCGGGAGGCTGAGGCAGGAGAATCACTTGAATCCAGGAGGTGGAGGTTGCAGCGAGCCGAGATTTTGCCACTGCACTCCAGCCTGGGTGACGAGAGCAAAGAACTTCATCTCAAAAAAAAAAAAAAAAGAAAAGAAAAAGAAGAAAAAAAAAAAAGAAAAGAAAACTGGGCCAGGCACCCTGGCTCATATCAGTAATCCCAACACTTTGGGAAACCGAGGCAGGTAGATCACCTGAAGTCAGGAGTTCAAGACCAGTCTGGCCAACTTGGTGAAACCCCATCTCTGCTAAAAATACTAAAAATTAGGTGGGCATGGTTGTGCACACCTGTAAGTCCAGCTACTAGGGAGGCTGACGCAAGAGAATCGCTTGAGCCCAGAAGGCAGAGGTTGCAGTGAGCCGAGATGGCGCCACTGCACTCCAGCCTGGGCGACAAAGCAAGACTTCATCTCAAAAAAAAAGAAAAGAAAACTGAATGGAATTTACAAAAAAGCTAGTGAAACTCACAAGTGAGTTTTGCAATGTGGTCAAATACAAGGCCAATATAAAGAAATACAATTGAGTTGTATAAACTAGTCATGAACAATTAAAATTGAAAATTAGAAACACCGCTTACAATGGCAATGAAACACTTAGGGATAACCTGGTAAAGATGTGAAACTGCAACTGTACCCCCAAACTGTAGAACATAGCTTATAGAAACTAAGCAGAACCTAAATAATGAAGAGATAGAATGTTTTCATGGGTTGGAAAATTCAATATTGTTATGATGTAAATTATTTCCAAATTGATCTATAGATGCAAAATAATCCCAATAAAAATATCAATAGTCTTTTATCTTTTTGGTAGAAATTGACAATGTGCCCTTTGCCCTTTACATGAAAGGGCAAAGGACCTAGAAAAGCCAAAAAAAAAAAAAAAAAAAAAAGAACAAAGTTAGAGGACTTAGACTACCTGATTTTAAGACTTATTATAGGGCTGGGCATGGTGACTGATGCCTGTAATCACAACACTTTAGGAGGCCAAGGTGAGAGGATCATTTGAGGCCGGTAGTTGGAGACCAGCCTGAGCAACATAGTGAGACCCCATCTCTACAATTTTTTTTTGTTGTTGTTAGGCAGGCATTGTGGCACACACCTGTGGTCCCAGCTACTCAGGAGGCTGAGGGGGAAGGATCACTTGAGCCCAGGTGATCAAGGAACAGACTTGAGAGGTCAGAATTTAATCCATGCACATAAGAGCAATTGACTTTTGATAAATGTGTTAAGGCAATTCAGTGAGGAAAAGTACAGTCTTTCCAACAAAAGGTGCTGGAACAATTGATTAACCATATGGAAAATAATGAACCTTGATCCTCACCCCACATCATATACAAAATTAACTCAAAATGGATCATATTCTTCAATGTAGGAGCTTTTGTTCTTTGAAAGACATCATTTAAAAAATTAAAAGGTGGCCAGATGCAGTGGCTCATGCCTATAATCCCAGCACTGTGAGAGACCAAGGCAGGTGGATTGCTTGAGTTCAAGAGTTCGAGACCAGCCTGGGCAATAGGGCCAAACCCTATCTCTACAAAAAATGCAAAGATTAGCTGGGCATGGTGGTGTGCACCTATAGTCCCAGCTACTTAGGAGACTGAGGTGGGAGAATTACTTGAGCCTGGGAGGTCAAGGGTGCAGTGAGCCATGATCATGCCGTTGCACTCCAGCATGGGTGACAGAGCAAGGCTCTATCTCAAAAAAAAAAAAAAAAAAGGAAAGAAAGAAAAGAAAAAGGAAAAAGAAAGGAAGGAAGAAAGAAAGAAATTAAAAGGCAAACCAGTCTTGGTGAAAATATTTGTATAAAGAATTCTTTTTTTTTTGAGATGGAGTCTCCGTCCATTTGCCCAGGCTGGAGTGCAGTGGTGCCATTTTAGCTCACTGCAACCTCCACCTCCTGGGCTCAAGTGATTCTCCTGTCTCAGCCTCTCAAGTAGCTGGGATTACAAGCACACACCACCATGCCCAGTTAATTTTTGTATTTTTAGTTGAGACGGAGGTCTCACCATGTTGGTCAGGCTGGTCTCGTGTATACTTGGCCAGGCACAGTGGCTCAAGTATCTGCCTGCCTCGGCCTCACAAAGTGCTGGGATTACAGGTGTGAGCCACCATGCCTGGCCAAGAATTCTTGTAACTCAAGACTAAGAAGATGACTTGATTTTTAAAATGGGCAAAATATTTGAAAACACATTTCACCAAAGAGGATATATGAATGGCAAATAAGCACTTGACAGGGTCCTCAACATAATTAGCCATTAGAGAAATGCAAATTCCCTACATTCAGTCAGTATGTGGGCAATAAATAGCTAAAATTGAAGACTGACAATATCAAGTGTTGGTGAGGATGTGGAGCAACTGGAACTCTCAAATAGTGTTGGTGGAAATGCAAAATAGCACAGCTACATTAGAAAACAGTTTGGAATTTTCTTTAAAAGTTACCATACATGGCCAGGTGCCATGGCTTACACCTGAAATCCCAGCACTTTGGGAGTCCAAAGTGGGCAGATCACTTGAGGTCAGGAGTTCGAGACCATCCTGACCAACATGAAGAAATACCATCTCTACTAAAACTACAAAATTAGCCGGGTGTGGTGGTACATGCCTGTAATCCCAACTACTCGGGAGGCTGAGGCAGGAGAATTGCTTGAACCCAGGAGGCAGAGGTTTTGGTGAGCCAAGATCACGCCATTGCGCTCCAGCCTGAACAACAAGATCAAAACCCCATCTCAAAAAAAAAAAAAAAAAAAAAAAGAAAGGAAAGAAAAAGGCCAGGCACAGTGGCTCATGCCTATAATCCTAGCACTTTGGGAGGCTGAGGTGGGTGGATCACCTGAGGTCAGGGGTTCGAGACCAGCCTGACCAACATGAAGAAACTCTGCCTCTACTAAAAGTACAAAAATTAGCTGGGTGTGGTGGTGCATGCCTGTAATCCCAGCTACTCGGAGGCTGAGGCAGGAGAATTGCTTGAATCAGGGAGGCGGAGGTTGCAGTGAGCCAAGATCACGCCACTGCACTCCAGCCTGGGCAACAAGAGCAAGAGGCCGTCTCAAAAGGGAAAAAAAAAAAGGTTACCATACATAGGCCAGGCACAGTGGCTCACACCTGTAATCCCAGCACTTTAAGAGGCCGAGGTGGGTGGATCACGAGGTCAGGAATTTGAGACCAGCCTAACCAACATAGTGAAACCCTGTCTCTACCAAAAATACAAAAATTAGGCCGGGTGCGGTGGCTCACACCTGTAATTCTAGTACTTTGGGAGGCCGAGGTGGGTGGATCACCTGAGGTCAGGAGTTCCAGACCAGCCTGGCCCACATGGCGAAACCCCATCTCTACTAAAAATACAAAAAAATTAATCAGGTGTGGTGGCAGGCACCTGTAATCCCAGCTACTCAGGAGGCTGGGACAGGAGTATCACTTGAACCCTGGAAGTGGAGGCTGCAGTAAGCCGAGATCACACTACTGCACTCCAGCCTGGGTAACAGAGCAAGACTCCGTCTAAAAAAAAAAGAAGAAGAAGAAGACTTGGTGCACATTCTTGTCAGTGCTTGCAAGATTTTTTTTTTTTCTGAGACAGGGTCTCTCGCTGTCACCCCGGCTGGAGTGCAGTGGCATGATCATAGCTCACTGCAGCCTTGATCTCCTGGGCTCAAGTGATCCTCCCATCTCAGCCACCTGAGTAGCTGGGAGTATAGGCATGCACCACTATACCTGGCTAATTTCTGATTTTTTTTTGTAGAGACAAGGGTCTTGCTATATTGCACAGGCTGATCTCGAACTCCTGGGCTCAAGCAATCCTCCCACCTCAGCCTCCCAGAGCATTGGGTTTACAGGTGTAAGCCACCACGCCTAGCCTGCTTGCAATAATTTTTAAATCGGACTTTAAAAGTGTTGCTAATCAGTTGTATCTCATTGTGGGATTTTATGTGCGTTACTCATGAGCTTGAACAACTTTTCACAACTGTTGGCCACTGGTGATTCCTCTCTTTGCCTGTCCGAGTCTTTGCCACATTCTGCACTCTTGTATTTTACTACAGCTGATTGTCCATCTTCCCACTTGATTGACAGGAACTCTTTACATCACCTCCTTTGTCCATTTATGAATGTTTTAAATATTTTTCTTTTCTGTTCACTTTATATACGTTTTTTCCTTTTTCTTTTTCTTTCTTTCTTTTTTTTTTTTTTTTGAGACGGAGTCTCACTCTGTTGCTCAGGCTGGAGTGCAGTGGTGCCACCTCAGCTCACTACAATCTCTACCTCCTGGGTTCAAGCAATTCTCCCTGCCTCAGCCTCCCATGTAGCTAGAATTACAGGCACCTGCCACCACGCCCGGCTAATTTTTGTATTTGTAAGTAGAGATGGGGTTTTGCCATGTTGGCCAGGCTGGTTTGAACTCCTGACCTCACGTAATCCATCCGCCTCAGCCTCCCAAAGTGCTGGGATTACAGGCGTGAGCCGCCGCACCCGGCTCTTTTTGTTTGTTTGTTTGGAAACAGAGTTTAACTCTTGTTGCCCAGGCTGGAGTGCAGTGGCGTGATCTTGGCTCACTGCAACCTCAGCCCCCCGGGTTCAAGCGATTCTCCTGACTCAGCCTCCCGAGTAGCTGGGATTACAGGCACCTGCCACCATGCCCGGCTAATTTTTTGTATTTTTAGTAGGAACGGGGTTTCACCATGTTGGCCAGGCTGGCCAGGCTGGTCTCGAACTCCTGAACTCAGGTGATCCACCCACCTCAGCCTCCCAAAGTGCTGGGATTACAGGCGTGAGCCACCGTGCCCGGCCTTGTTTGTTTGTTTTTTAAGACAGGGTCTCATGCTGTCACCCAGGCTTGAGTGCAATGGCGCGATCTTGGCTCACTGCAACCTCCACCCCCCAGGTTCAAGCAGTTCTCCTGCCTCAGCTTTTCAAGTCGCTGGCTGACTTTCTATGTATTTTCATAAAGAAAGCTCAAGTTATCAATTGTTTCCTATATGACTTATGTTCCTGGTTTCTTGTTTAAGAAACGATTCCCTACTTCATGATCATAAAGATAAAGATATTTTAAAATATCTTCTAAAAGTTTTTGTCTTTCACATTTAGGTTTTGAAGTCGGATGGAATCAATTTTTGCCAGGCAGGAGGTCCAATGGTCTAATTTCATTTTTTTCCTGTATGAATAACTACCAACATTATGAAAAAGTTTATTCTTTACCCAGTGACTGCAATTTTAGTCTCTCTCTCTCCTCTCTTTTTCTAGGCTCTCATTGTTATTCCTTTTTTTTCTGTTTGTCTATTCTTGCAACAATAGGACATTGTCTTATTTGCTTCAGCTTTATGTCTTGATTTTTTTTTTTTGAGACAGAGTTTCACTCTGTCACCCGGGCTGGAGTGCTGTGGTACAATCATGGCTTACTGTAGCCTGGACCTCCCGGGCTCAAGGGATCCTCCTACCTTAGCCTCAAGAATAGCTGGGATCATAGATAGCCACATGCCACCATGTCTAACTAAATTTTGTATTTTTAGCAAAGATGGGGTTTTCCCATGTTGGCCAGACTGGTCTCAAACTCCTGACCTCAAGTGATCCTCCCGCCTTGGCCTCCCAGAGTGCTGGGATCACAGGCATGAGCCACTGTGCCTGGCCAAAAAAATAAATTTAGATCTTCTTTAATGTCTTGCGATGTAATTTTATGATTTTATTCCATAAGGACCTTGCACATTTTCATTAGATTTATTCCTAGATATCTTACATATTTTTATTATAATACAAATAATATTTTACTTCATTTTCGAATTACTACTGGCATATGGAAACACAAAACACCGTACTTTTTGTCTGTTAATATTTTATCCAACAATTTTGCTTAATTTTCTTATTAATTATAATAAAGATCCTGAAGATTTTAAAAATATTCTACATGAATCTGAAAATAATGATTCCCTCCCTCTCTCTCGCTTTCTTTCTTTTTTGACGGAGTCTTGCTCTGTAGCTTATGCTGGAGTGTAGTGGTGCCATCTCAGCTCACTGCAACCTCTGCCTCCCAGGTTCAAGCAATTCCCCTGCCTCAGCTTCCCAAGTAGCTGGGACTACAGGCAACTGCCACTACACCTAGCTAATTTTTGTTTTTTCAGTAGAGACAGGGTTTCACCATGTTGACCAGGGTGGCCTTGAGTTCCTTACCTAAGGTGATCCACCCACCTTGGCCTCTCAAAGTGCTGGGATTACAGGAGTGAGCCACTCCTCCTGGCCTCATATAACTTTTGACTCTCCCAAAACTTAACTACTAATAACCTGCTGTTGATTGGAAGCCTTACTGATAACATAAACAGTCAATGAACGCATATTTTCTATGCTATATGTATTATATACTGTATTCTTATGATAAACTAAGCCAGAGGAAAGAAAATGTTATTAAGAAAACCATAAGGAAGAGAAAATACATTTATTCTTCATTAGGTGGAAGCGGATCATCATAAAGGTCTTCATCTCTCCGTCTTCATGCTTTGTAGGCTGAGAAGGAGGAAGAGGAGGGGTGGGTCTTGCCGTCTCCCGGGTGGCAGAGGTGGAAGAAGACTCATGAATAAGTGGACCCACACAGTTCATACCCGTGTTGCTCAAGGATCAACTGTAATTTAAAATTTTCTAAAATCCTCATTAAAAATTAGCTTATAGGCTTGGAGTGGTGGCTCATGCCTGTAATTCCAGCACTTTGGGAAGCCGAAGCGGGTGGATCACCTGAGGTCGGGAGTTCGAGACCAGCCTGGCCAACATGGAGAAACCCCATCTCTTCTAAAAATACAAAATTAGCCAGGCATGGTGGCGCATGCCTGTAATCCCAGCTACTCGGGAGGCTGAGGCAGGAGAATCGCTTGAACCCGGGAGGCGGATGTTGCAGTGAGCTGAGATCGTGCCATTGCACTCCAGTCTGGGCAACAAGAGTGAAACTCCATCTCAAAAAAAAAAAAAAAAATTTGTAACATTTTATTTAACCCAATGTATCAAAATATGATCATTTCTATATGAAATAAATTCAACTTATTAATGAGACATTTTACAGGTTTTGGGTACTAAATCTTTGAAATCTGGCATGTATCTAATTTTATTCTTATGTCTGAGTTTGAACTAGTCACACTTCAAATGACTAACAGTCACATGTGGCCAATAAAGATTCACGATATCCAGTGTGATGTTTAATGGAAATGGGGATTCATCCAATTTTGCCTTGTAACCGATCTCAAGGGAATGTTTTCCACATTTCATCACTAATTAAGATATTTGCTGTAGGTTTTTTGTAGAGACCTTTACCAGGATAAAGACATTCCCTTGTGTTGATAGTTTGCTACAAGTTTTGAAACAGATGTTGAACTGTTCCTGCATAAACTGAGATGATCACATGCCTCCCTCTTTTATTTTTTAATGTTATTTATTTATTTATTTTTTGAGATGGCGTTTGCTCTTGTTGCCCAGGCTGGAGTACAATGACATGACCTCAGTTCACTGCAACATCTGCCTCCCAGGTTCAAGTGATTCTCCTGCCTCAGCCTCTGGAGTAGCTGGGATTGTAGGTACCCGCCACCATGCCTAGCTCATTCTCCTTTAATTTTTTTAATGAGGCAAATTATATTGATTGGTTTTCAAATGTTAAACCAACCTTGCATTTCTGGATTACACTCAGTTTTACCATGATGTAGTGTCATTTTTACATACTGCCCCATTTGATTTGCTGATGTTGTATTTAGGATGTTGTTATCTATATTCATAAGCGAAATTGTCCTGTGATTTTTTCTTGTGCTGTACTTGTCATATGAAGAATTGGGAAGCAGTCTCTCTTTTTCTATGATGTGGAAAAGTTGGGGGGTAGCACTGGAATGAGTTTATTTCAATAGCTTATAGGTGACGTCTTCTGAGTCTGAGCTTTCTTTGTGGAAGCATTACTGATTCAGTTCCTTTAATCATTATGGGGAGGTCTGATGTCCAGCTGGTGCCCTAGGACTTCAGATTGCTCAAGTTCCAAAATAATTTCATACCTATTGGTATGTAGCCGCTATGATCAACCTCCTAAGTACAATGACTCTTCCAGGGATGCCCCAGATCTCCCAGACCTTTTGATGACACATAAATCATGGAATTAGTGCCTGGATAGCCTTCTGGACCCTGCTCCGTGTGCAGGCTGGAAAGTGTTTTAAAGGGTCAGTAACTGGCTATGAAAGTATTTCATAATTGGTACTATGACTAGGATGCTACTCATTCGGGTTTTCTCTTTATCTTGCATCCATTTTGGTAAGGTATATTTTCCTAGGAACTTGCCCCTTTCATTTAAATTTTCAAGCTATTGTAATGAGATTATTCATAATATCCTCTTTTACTTTCCTTTTTTAAATGTCTACAGGTTCTTTAACTTTTAATTACTGATATTAGTTAATTGTGTCTGCTCTCTTCTTGATCAATTTCAACAGGGGTCATCCATACCATTAGTCTTTTCACAGAAATAATGTTTGGCTTTGCTGATCCCATTTCATTATTTTCCCCCTTCCCCTTCCCCTTCCCCTTCCCTATCTCTACTAAAAAGACCAAAATTAGCTGGGGGTGGTGGCGGGTACCTATAATCCCAGCTACTTGGGAGGCTGAGGCAGGAGAATCGCTTTGAACCCCAGAGGCAGAGGTTGTAGTGAGCTGAGATCGCGCCACTTCACTCCAGCCTGGGTGACAGAGCAAAACTCCGTCTCAAAATAAATAAATGAATATAACGAAAACAACAACAACAACAACAACCCCATACTTCTTACTTTCCAAACATGGGGCTTTTGAAGTGAACTTTTTGTTATTCATCTCTAGCTTATATGTGCTGTGGTCAGAGAATGCATTCTGTTATTTCTGACTTTTGAAATTTATTGAAATTAACTGTTTTTGTAAGTATTCCATATGTCTTGAAAAGGGGAGTATTTTACCATTGTAGATAACAGTGTGCTATAAGTCTATTAGTTAAGTCTATTAATCATGTTCGAGTCGCCTATCTCCTATATACTATTGAATATTTTTCTTCTCCTACCAATCATGGAGGGATGAGTGTTAAAATCTCCCACTATAATTGTGGGTTTGTCTGTCTCTCCATCTAGTTCTCTTCTTCATGTTTCTTATATTTTAAGACTGGTATTTGCATACAAATGCGAAATTGTTCTATTTTTCTGGTGAATTGGACACTTTTCATTATGAAATGACCTTATTTATCTCTAGTGATGTTTTTCCGTAGATATTAAAATAACTGCACCAGCCTTCTTTTTGTTGGCATTTGCATGGTATTTTTACCCCATGTGTTCACTTTTGACCTTCACTAGCTTTATGTTTTGTAAGTGCCTCTTGTGGGTTTCTCTTGTAAACTGCATCTAGCAATTTATGCATTCTGATAATCTTTGTATCTTAACTGCAATATTTAGTGTACATTTATTGAATCACAGAATATTAGAATTTATAGCTATCGTCTATTTGTCCCCTCCCTGCCCCGTCTTGTATTTATTTTTCTCTCCATTCTTGCCTGCTTTACGGTTGTTCGGGTTGATTTGATCATTCTTTTTCCTCCTCCAATAATTTGGATAACTATACACTGCATTTCCAGTCCTACAGTGTTTATCCCAGAAATGACAACCTGGATTCTTAAATTCGTCAAAGTGTATTTGGTATCTATCTTCACCTTCCTCCTGAGGAATACAAGGATCTTAGAACACTTTTAACTCCACTCACCCAAGTATATGCCATCACTGTTACGTATTTTAAATGTTTTTATCCAGAAGACATTGTTATTGTTTCATAGTATCAATGTTCTTCATTTTTCTTTATTCCCTGTTGCATCAGATCATCGTTCTCCTGCCTGAAGTTCCCGCTTTGGAATCTCCCTCCGGAGGGTGTGCCAGTGGCAAACTCTTAAGTTTTTGTATTTGTAAGTGTTATGATTTCACCTACGTTCTGGATACATGTACCTCATACTGGCTACATAATTCTTGAAAGATAATTTCACTGAAAATGTAATTCTAAGATGACGGCATCTCTCTGGCTTCCGTTGCTCTTGATGAAAAGTCAGGTGTGAATCTATTATTCTCTTTTTCTGTGTGCCGGAAAGAGGTGCTGGATTTTATTCTGAGGGGAATAGGGAGGAAAATTTTAAGCACAGGGTGACCCCGTCAGATTTGCATTTTAGAAGCACACTCTGGCACTAAGATCGGAGAGACGGCAACTCCGCGAGGTCTCTGCTGTGGTCCAGAGAAAAGACGGGGCGAACTCGGGCGGTGGGTGCGGTGAGGGCAGGCAGACCCGAGTCCCGGAGGGGAGGCTGGAGCGACAGGAGTTGGGGTCAGTGCAGGAAGGAGCAGGGACGACTCCGGGCTCCCAGCGAGGAATGGAGACGCGTTAGCGAAAAAGGAAGAAGGATGAAGAATCAAGAGTTCGTCTCGGACTTCATGCCACAAATGGCTGAGCCCCCACTACGCACCGAGCGCCCAGTGCACGCGGGGTTGGGGAAGGCTGGGGCAGCGCGGCGGCAAAATCCGTCCCCCGGGGACCTCAGCCCCACGGCGGCCGCTCCTGCTGCGAACGAAGGCCCGGCCCGGGAGCCCTCGAGGCAGCGCCCGCGTCTGACCCGCGCGTCTCGGTACCGACCATCGAGGGTCGGGGGGATGGACAAATGGAAGGCGGCTGGAGGGGTAGGGGGACGGACGTGGAAACACCGGCCAAACTGCGCCGCAGCCAAGGCCGGATTAGGAGACTTCGGCCCTGCGACGTCCGGACACGGTGGGAAGCCTTTTGGATCCCGCCTCTCCTCCAACTCGAGGGGCTGCGTCTCGGCCCGGTCTCCTCCGCTGCGGGAGGTGGTCAAATGGCCTCCCCGCTCTGAGCCTCGACTTTGTCGTCGGCTCCACTGGGCCCTGCTACTTTGGCCCCCAGCAGTCGCTGGGAGGCTGTGAGGCGCCCGCCTGGGTATTAAGGATCACGTCCCGCCGCGGCGCCACAGCGAGAGGGTGCTCGCGAGCCTCCGCCCCGCCCCAGCCGGGACCCGAGCCAAATAAGTCCCGCGGCCGCGCTCGCGGCTCGCGGCCCAATCGCAACCCGGAGGGGGCGGATCTCAGGGCGGGGCTCGGGCGGGGGCGGGGTTTGGGGGCGGGGCTGACCCGCAGGGCGCGAGCTGAGCCCCGCGACCGGCCCGCGCGCTCCCGCCCCGCCCCCTCCTTGCGCGCGCTCGCTCGCTGGCGCCGGGGAAAACGTTGCGCAGGTTCAAAAATGGAACGTCGGCGGCGTGAGGGAGCGCGAGGGGGTGTGCGCGCGTGCGCGTGCGCGTGCGCGCCCGGACGAGGGTGACGGGGACCCCGCCAGCCCTAGCATCGCGCGCCGCAGCCGCGGCCCCGCAGCTCCGCCCCCGGCCCGGCCCGGCCCCGGGCCCGCTCGCCCGCCGCCCCGCATGGAGCTGTCAGCCATCGGCGAGCAGGTGTTCGCCGTGGAGAGCATCCGGAAGAAGCGCGTGCGGAAGGTGAGGCTGCCCGGGGGCGGCTCCTAGGACCCCGGTGGGGTCCCTCCCGTTCCCAGCACCGCTCCCTCCACGCTGGGGCTGAAGGGGAAAGCGGGGCGCGGGGGCCCCGGCAGCCCTGCGCTGCTGGGCCCGTCTCCCCAGCCCGTGCCTCAGTTTCCCTGCCATCGTGTAGGGCGAGTAGAATAAAAGTTGTCGCTCCGGGATGCTAGTGGCGACCAAGCCTGCCTGAGCTGGAGATTAGGATCGGACGTAGGGATCCTGAGCTCCATCCCGCCTCGCTCCCCCTTTTTTTATAAATACGGGGAGACTGAGGTCCAAGTTGAAAGGACTTGCCTAGCGCGTTAGCGTCAGAGCTGGGTCTTGAACTCGGGACTCTGGACGCTTGGCACCAAGTCCTTTCAAGTTTTAAGTGGAGCTTTGGAAAAGTCTCCAGCCTGTGAAGTTTTCCTGCTGGACTTTGGCCTTTTCCGATCCCGCCCCCTCTACCCCTACCCCAGCACATCCCTCTTTCCCGCCTCCACCCCCACCTCAACTCCTAGCCTAGTCCAGGGCTCTGAAGCCCGCCCCCTGCGCTAGGGCATCCCCTAGTCTCCTACCCAATCTGCCTTCTCCTTCAAAACATACACCCTGCAATTTAAGGAGGTGTCTGTTCTGCTGGTTTCAGAACCCCACACTTTGGGGCTGGACTTTGTCCCGGCCTGGTGCCTACACCTCCCGTGCACTTGTTTCCCCGCCTAAGGCTGGGGAAATCCTTGGGGAGAAGTTCCTCTCCTGGTATTCACTATTGTCCTTCCTTTGTCTCCTCCTCCCTGCAGCCCTTTGGGAGGCTCCAGGCCGACTGGGAGGGGCCTTAGGGGGGTCACCTCCTCCCATTTAACAGAGACAAAAACTGAGGCCCAGGCAGAGGAAGTGACCTGCTCAAGGTCACCCAGTGAGTTAGAGAGAGAGAGAGGTAGAGCAGGAGCTCACCTGGGCTGATTGCCAGCACATCTTCTTTCTCCATAGAGAAAACTCAGTCCTGTCGTCTTGGGCCAAGGGTGAAGGTCAAGGTGGTCAGGAGCATCTTTTCTTCTTCCAGCTCTGCTTGGGGTTTTACTCTTCTGATTGAGGCAGCTGTTCCTCCTCCTTCTCCTTTTTCCTAGGGTTTCCTCCACTTAAAAGATAATTAATTTATTCCACAAAGCTCAGTGCTTTTCGTGCTGTGTAGCCTGAAGCAGGCATAGCACTAACCCCCTCTACAATGGAGCTCACAGAGTAGCGCAAGAGCGCGAGACCATCATTCCTTCAGCCAGTCACTCAAAATATTTATTGATGATCTATTAGGTACCAGGCACCAGTCTAAGCCCCAGGGATCCATCCCTTCCCTCAGGGAGCTGGCATTCTGCAGAGGTGGCACACAGTGAGTGAGGAGATACAGACAGATGCCCTCAGATGGAGCTGTTTGCTCTCCAGAAATAGAACTGCAAGGTGCCAGTGGAGACAGCATGGGAGAGGGTCATCAGGGAAAGCCTGTATGAGGAGGTATCATATTTTGGTTGTAAAGTTCTGGAGTGGAGGGGCTTCACTCACTGAATGGGGTTGGACTATAAACTTTTTTGTTTTTGGCACCAAGACCTCACTCTGTCACCCAGGCTGCAGTGCAGTGGCATGAACATGGCTCACTGCAGCCTCAACCTCCCCGGCTCAAACAATCCTCCTGCCTCAGCCTCCTGTGTAGCTGGGACCACAGACAACTGCCACCATGCCCGACTAATTTCCTTTCTTCCGAGACGGGGGTCTCACCGTGTTGCCCAGGCTGGTCTCAAACTCCTTCTGGGCTCAAGCGATCTTCCAGCCTCAGCCTTCCAAAGTGTTGGGATGACAGGCATGAGCCACCGTAACTGGAAACTTTTAAAGCCTGTGAGGAAGGGGGGGCCTGGCTCTAACAACCACAGGGCTGACTACCCCTTCTGAAGGTGGAGACTTTGCCAGTTTTCCATGGGGTCCTGCCAGGGTCTTTTGAGTTGAGAGTCCTCAAGTCACTGGCCCATTACCTCTGAGCCAGCGGCAGCCTCTCAGAGACTGAGAGGAGACTCGGCAGATGGGGGAGGAGTATGAGGACTACCCCAGAGAGGAATGTTCTTGAATTTAGAGACTTCCAATCTAAAAAAGAAAGTAAGCATTCCGACCTGTGCACTGGGGCTCTAGACACTGTGGGTCTTTGGCCACGCATGCATACCTCCATGCAGTCTCAGCTCCCCATGTGTGACATGAAACCTGGGCTTGGGCCTCAGGAGCCTCAGAGGTGTTTGGAGCCAGAGGCACTCCTGTGCTGTCCTAGGGAGGGCAGTATGGGGTGATCATGTAGCAGCCACGGTTATATGGTTGGCGAGGATCTGGTGGACAGTCCCTGGATTGTGTTTGTGTGTTGGGGAGACACATGTCTGCAGAGGGGATTTGGAGCTGGGATCCTTTGGGCCTTAACTGTCCTTCCAAGTGACTGTAGGGGCAACCATGAGACTCACTGTGTCTGCTTCTCTCTCTTCTCAGGGTAAAGTCGAGTATCTGGTGAAGTGGAAAGGATGGCCCCCAAAGTAAGCTCCTTCGTGTGCGTGTGTCTGTCTGTCTGTCCGCCTACCGACCGGTGCATTCCTCCACCTGCCTTTTGCCCCCTCCCCTGCCTAGCTTTTAGCTCCAGCTACTCTTGTAACTGGACAGCTGACCTTGATTTAATCATCATCTTCTCTGGGCCTCAGTTTCCCCTTGGACCACAGGAGGGTCAAGGTGTGTCTCCAGCTTCTCTTCTCACCCTACCCTCCTAAGTGTTGAGCTCCTCTGCTGGTTGGAGCTTCTCCTCTCCCTCCTCCCCTTCCTCTGGCTTTTCTTGGCAACTGGGAGGTGAAGGCCCAGCATCTGAGCTACTGGAGATGGCTGCTGGACAGGAGGAGGGGCCCCCAGCCACTTGAAGCACAGTGCTGCATGAGTCCTCAGTGTTGTGTGGCCAGGGGCAGAGCCTGAATCCCCTTCGCCTCTGGACAGCACTTTCCAGTCTACAGAGCAGGTTCCCATACAGATTTGGAAGGTAGGTGTGATCAGGCTCTCTCAAGGTGATGAAACAGGCTCAGAGAGGGTAAGCAGCTTGCCTTAGGTCACACAGCAAATGGAGACAGAGTTGGGACTTGAACTAGGCCTTCTCCTTTTCAGGAGCCTCCTCTGTGCCTTCCCAGCCTCTCATCTCAGAGTTGGGAGGCAGGGAGCTGCATCTAAGACCTCCCAGCTGCTCCACCTCTCCTGCTGAGGCCCAGTCAGGAACCCACCAATGCCCTCCAGCAGGGAGTTGTTGGGAGGGGGAGCGAATGAGCTAGTCGTGGAGCCTCCCCATTGGTCTATGGGTGCCCCACCCCCTGCTCCGCCTGGCAGAGACTGACTCCTGGAAACCCCCTCTGCCCAGAGCTGCTGCTGTCGGGCAGGGACTTTCTGCTGTACTGGTGGGGGCTGACCTGGTATTGGGTCCTGTGGGCATTCTGGGGTGATGGTGGGGAGAGACAGCAGAGAGGAAGACAGCCCACAGCCCACAGTGCCTCAGCTTCCCTCTCTGCAAAATGGGTTCGGAAACACAGGCCATGCACTCGTCTCACAGGCTTGGTGGCCCTGTGGGATGAAAGGCCTGGGCGCATGTTCTGGGTGACCTGCGGCTATCCTGATGAAGGTGGTTGGGAACTGGCAGGCAGAGAATACACTCCACCCCTCACTCCATCCCCACTACTGTTCTCCCTTCCCAGATATTCTGAGGGCTGAAAGAGAATCCCTACCCCCCCACCCCCGCACCAGGCTGCTAGAAGGTGGGCTTCCGGCCTGAGTGAAGGGGGCAGTAAAGGGAGTGACAATGCCCAGAGTGGGCAGCAGGAGCACCGCCTCCCTGGGCGCGCACACCCCGGCCTCTCTCGCTTCGCACTGGGAAGCTGTGGCCACCAGCTGTCAGCCTTCAGGACACTATTGGCTACTTTTCCTCCTCTGGAGACTCCACGCTTTGGAAGATTCTCTTCTGTAAACAGAGGCCCTTATGAATGAAAAGTTCCTTCCCCCACTTTGATCCTGGATATGAATCCATCTGCCCACTGCAGCTCGTCAGGAGGGAAGGAACGAGGCTCCCAGAGCAGAGGCCCTCGATGCTTCTGTTGTGCTGTACCCCTGGCCCGGGCACCCATTTGTTTCTTAACATGCTGAGGCCACCAGATGGGCCCTCATGGCTGCCTCTTCTCACCCCCCTCCACTTTGGTCCTGGGTTCTAGGCCTGGCTGCCCACCTGACAGCCATGAGCCCTGGGGCAGGGGCCCACTATGACTGGGTCTCTGCTTCCTTATCTTTGAGTTGAGATAGTGAAGCCTCCTTTGCAGGCTGCTGTGAGGGTGAGAGGGTGGATGTAAGTTAGCGAATGTGTGTTCAGCCCAGTCCAAGTGCTTTAGTAAACATTTGGTTTTAAGACTAAATTAGATAGCCTAGCTGTTCTTTTTGTTTTCCCCAGTCAGGAAAGGGACCTAGGGGATTCCATTCTTCTCAGGAGCTCAAAGTATCCTTAGAAATCTTTTAGGCCAGTCCTGTCATTTTTCAGATGGGGAAACTGAGGCCCAGAGAGGATTGGTCCTTACAAAAATATAACTGCCAACCCCATGCACTGTGGCGCCCACTTCATGCCATCCACAGTGCCACCACGGTCTGGGTGTGAGGCAGGTATGGCTGTTAACCATCCCCACCTCACTGGGGGGAAACAGGTTCACTCTGGGGAGAAGCAGGGGAACCAGCTCTGTCTTCCCCTCCTCAGGGGGCCTTGCTTGGAGAAAAAGCTGAGAAAGAGGGTGGGGGGTGGGGAGTTAGGCAGGCTGTGTCCCCCAGGCCTGGGAGCCTTGGCAGGACAGTGCCAGCCTGGGTGGGGGTAGTCATTCTCCTGCTCAGCTTCTGCCCTCTAGGTGGGGAGACTTACATTCTCAGTAACAGTAACAGGAACCATGATTTAAGTGGACACTCTGGGACAGGCATGGTGGCTCATGCCTATAATCCCAACACTTTGGGAGATTGAGGTGGGCAGACCACTTGAGGTCAGGAGTTTGAGACCAGCCTGGCCAACATGGCAAAAACCCCGTCTCTACCAAAGCATAATAAATGAGCCAGGCATGGTGGTTTGCACCTGTAATCCCAACTACTTGGGAGGCTCAGACAGGAGAATCACTTGAACCTGGGAGGTGGAGTTTGCAGTGGGCCGAGATCGTGCCACTGCACTCCAGCCTGGGCAACACAGTGAGACTCCGTCCCTCCACCCCCCACCAAAAAAAGTGGATGCTCTGTGCCAGGCCCATGCTAAGTCACTACATGCCTTGCCTGATTTATCTCCCCAGCAAACAAGTGTGGTAGAGGGGCTCTCTTGCTTCTGGAAAGCACAGCAAATGGCACAGGGAGGGGCTTGGGGCCCTGGGCAGGGAATGTGACATTGTTAGGTACAGATACCAGCTGTGCCTGAGGCCTCCAGATAACATTTCAGCCTGTCCGGGGCCCTGCTGTTCCCCCTTCCAGAATGCCTTACTTTCTTCCCCACTTGTGAATGGTTCCGCATCGTTTTGGAAGGAGTGGCTCTATGGAGTTTTAGGAATGATATCAGTGGTCACAGCCATGGCCAGGCTGTCAATTAATAAGCCCCTATTATGAATCAGGCATTGACTCGTTGAACTACTCATAGCAACCCATTTTACAGATGGAGAGACAGAAGCCTACAGCAAAGAGGCCTTGCCGAGGGTCATAGAGCTGGGAAGATGTGAACTACAGGCTGCCTGATAACACAGGCAGCTTCACTAGAGGTGACTAGGACTCTTGCCTGCTGGCCTTTTGGCCAGTTCAGTGGGAAGTGCTGAGGCTTTGCACCTCTGAACTCTAGTTGTGGAGATTTACAGCTGCGTGACCCAGGGCAAACCCCTCAACCTCTCTGTGCCTAACCTCACAGGGCCCTGCTGAAGACTGCCTGAGACAAGATAAGATTCATTAACACCCTGCCAGGGGCAGAGTGGGAGCTAATGTCTCCATCCAGGCTGGGGAGACTGGAGTTAGGAGCCGAAGACTTTTACACTCCCTGGGCTTTTCATTGATTTAACCAGGCTTATTTGCCTTCACTGTGTACCACACTGATCGAAATGCTTTCCGTGGCTTAACACATCTAATCTTCACAACAGCCCTATACGACTGGGGTTACTGGTGGGCCCACTTTAAGATGAGGCCCCAGAGCGGTGGCGTCTCCTGAACGAGGCCGCACCCCGCAGTCTGGACCAGAGCCCATGCTATTTTTCCTGTGGAGCAGCTTTAAATCGGAGTGGGGACTGGGACTTGGGGGTTGGCCTGGCTCTGCGGGGTTCCGGGTGGTTCCACCTGCCCCAAGGCTGCCTGCGTCACAGCTCAGCAGCGCCCCCAAACCCCGCTTCCCCCTGCCCCCCGGGAAAGGTCGGCGGAGGGCGGGGGTCCTGCATCCGCTGCGCCCCTTCCCACTCGGTGCCCTCACCGCAGCAGGGCGAGCCCTGCGCGGCGGGGCTCAGGCTGGGCCGCCCAGGCTTGTTTACCGGGCCGGGGCGGGGCGGGGCGGTCACGTGGCCGTGTTTATCTCGGAGCCGGCGCGCGCCGTCCATGTCCCCGCCCCCGCCCCCTCGGTTTGCCGGTAATCCCGGCGCGCGCCCCTCCCCGTGCGTGCGCGTGACCGCCGGCTGCGGGGGCGGGGCCTAAGCGCTCCGTCCCCTCCCACGGGTGATGGGTTCCCGCCCAGCCGGCGCCGCGAGCCTAATGCAGACCCCCGCAGTCCCCCAGTGTACACGCCGCGGTCCGCGCAGCGCAGGCAACGAGCGTGTCCCCAGAGCCCTGGCTCCTTTCCACCGTTCCTCCCTTGGTGTGGGAAAGGGTGTCCTGGGGCTTACGGGAGCCCGCTTTCCTCCAGGCACCCGAAGGTCTCCGGTGATCATGGGGTCTAAGCCCTTCGATCCGCGGCGCCCACGCTGGTGGCGCACTCCTGGGTTGCCAGCGCCCAGCTCTTCGGAAGCGCGTTCCCCTCGGCGCTTCTGGGCTCCTGCACTGCGGAGGGCGCGGTGCGGCGCGGCGCGGCGTCCCCCTTAACGGCTGGGTCCAAGCGGTTAAGATGCTGGTGCCGCCCCGTCCCCAGCTTGGGGCTGCATTTGGCCGCCAAGTGTGACCCTGTTATCTCAGACCCAGCTGCCTGGGCCAGCAACCACCCCTTCTTCATCCAACGGAGCCTTTCGGGGCGCCCGCTGTGCACCGCGCCCTGCGGTCGGACACTGAGGACCAGGGGCGGGCGACGTCCCCTCCCGCGGGCAGCACAGTCGGGGGTCCCAGACGCGGTGGCCTGTGAGGAGCCTGAAGGCGGAGTGTGGCTGAGAGCCAACACGGGCCGGCCACTGACTGGCTCAGTGACGCTGGGCTGGCTGCCCAATCTCCGTGTCTCAGTTTCTCCATCTGTAAAATGGGGGTAAGAACTAAGCACCTACCTCACCAGCTTCTTTTGAGGATGGGTGCGGTCCTGGTGGTCCTGGCGGTCATTATTCTTGAGATGAGGAAACTGAAGTTTAGAGAAGGGTAGGGACTTGCCAGGATCCACATAGCAGGGACATCAGCAAGCAATGGGCAGGGCGGTACGGAGGAGCACGCTGTAGAGAGAGGAGCACAAAATTCCCCTTCCTACCAGTTAGAGCTGAGGAGATTCAGCCTTTTCCGGGGGGAGGAAGGGTTAGAGTGTCTGCCAGCCTGTGGCGGCTTCTGCTGTAGTTTCGCTTTCGGCGTTCTGCAGGGGCTCCCCAGCCCTTCCCAGAGCCCTTGAGCGGGCCACTCTGCGGGGCTCTGCCGGCCAGGGTGTTTCCTGGTCCATTAGTGATTATGGCCAGGGCCAGGTATAGCTGTAAGGAGGGTGGAGGAGGGGCAGGCTCGTCCTGCTGGCAGTGGGGCAGCCTGGGAGGGATGTCAGGGAAGGCTACAAATACCTGACTCTTAAGGGTCAGCTAGGAGTTGACTGTAGGGATGGGGCACCCAAAGGGGAGGGAGGGCCAGCTGGCAGGGGGCACATGGGAAGGGGCAGCTCAGGCTCAGGGCTTCACTGCGAGCCCACAGAGGCCTGACACTAACTGGGTGTTCCAGAGTGTTAGAGGAAGCAAGGAGGCAAGCATTCTGTCCTTGGGCAGCATTTTGGGACTGTGAACTAGCGTTAGGTAGTTCCCAGGATAGCGTAAGGTAGAGGCCGCAGCTCTAGGGAGGCGGCAGGGCAGGGGCTCTCCCAGGCACTTTCTGCCTTTTAACCCCTCGCTAACGCCCATTGCTTTGCGTCTTACCTAGCAGAGCCTCTGGCCAGGACCATAGGGCATTGCTTTGCTTTTGTCTGTATATATTTTATACACAGTCACACGTCGGTTAATGACAGGGATACGTTTTGAGAAATGCATTGTTAGGTGATTTCATTGTACGAACATCAGAGTGAGCTTAGGCACGCCTAGATGGTACAACCTACTGCACACTTGGACTGTGCTCCTAGGCTTCAAGCATGCACAGCATGTGACTGTACTGAATACATCCAAACGCAGAAAAGGTACAGTAAGAATACAGTGTGAAAGATAAAACTTGGGACACCTTCTAGAGCACTTCCCAGGCACAGAGCTTGCGGGGCTGGAAGTTGCTCTGCCACCCAGACACGTGTCACTCAGTGTCAGCTAGTGGAATGTGAAGACCTGGTCTATTGTAAATATTGGACACTTACGCTACACTAACTTATGCAGAAATATTTTCACATTGTACACTTATGCCATACTAACGTATGAGGAAATATGTTTCACATTCTACACTTATGCTACACTAATTTATACAGAAATGTTTTTTTCAATGAGTTAACTTGAGCTTATAGTAACTTTCTTTATAAACTTAATTTTTAAAAACTTTTTGTCTCGTTTCATAGTAACACTTAGCTTAAAACATAAACATGTATGGCTGTACAAAATACTTGCTTTATATTCTCTTTTTTTTTTTTTTTGAGACAGAGTCTCGCTCTGTTGCCCAGGCTGGAGTGTAGTGGTGCAGTCTCGGCTCACTACAAGCTCCACCTCCCAGGTTCATGCCATTCTCCTGCCTCAGCCTCCCTAGTAGCTGGGACTACAGGCACCCGCCACCACGCCCGGCTAATTTTTTGTATTTTTAGTGGAGAGGGGTTTCACCGTGTTAGCCAGGATGGTCTCCATCTCCTGACCTCATGATCCGCCCGCCTCGGCCTCCAAAAGTGCTGGGATTATAGGCGTGAGCCTCTGCGCCCAGCCTTGCTTTATATTTTGTAAGCTTTCTTCTATTTAAACAAAAGTTCAATTTCTTTTACTTTTAAAGTTTTTTTAAAATTTAAAAAAAACATTTTTATTTTTATTTTCATTGTTTTTGAGATGGAGTCTTGCTCTGCCACCCAGGCTGGAGTGCAATGGCACAATCTCAGCTCACTGCAACTTCTGCCTCCTGGGTTCAAGCGATTCTCCTGCCTCAGCCTCCCGAGTAGTTGGGATTACAGGTGCCCCCATGTCTGGCTAATTTTTGTATTTTTAGTAGAGATGGGGTTTCTCCGTGTTGGCCAGGCTGTTCTTAAACTCCTGACCTCAAGTGATCTGGCCACCCAAAGTGCTGGAATTACAGGCGTGAGCCACTGTGCCCAGCCTTAAAACTTTATTTTTAAAACCTAAGACACTGGCCTTAAAGCTCTGTTTTTAAAACCTAAGACATAAACACACACATTGGCCTAGGCCTGCGCAGGGTCATGATCATCAAGACATCACTAGATGATAGGAATTTTTCAACTCCTTTGTAATTTTACGGGTCCACCATCACATGTGCAGGCCGTCATGGACAGAAACATTGTTATTTGGCACATGACTGTATGTATATTGTTTTTAATGGAAAAGTTTTTATGTTTGCATCGATGGTGAGTGATACTGGTTTTTCCATTTGTGAAAGGCGTAGTTTGCTTTTAAAATAATTTAAACCAAAAAAGCTGCTCTAAAGGCAGATACGAAGTAAACAGGAGTGCTAGTGGAACAAGGGCGTGACAGGGTGTCACCACATTGGTTCCACAGATAGGTGAGCTCTGGAGCCGCTGTGCTGACATCACAGGGTCTGCCCCAGCAGGAGGGTGCTCCCTGGCTGGGTGGCGAGGGTAGAAGATCCCCTGTAGCATTACCAAGGGGGCCTGTGCTAGGCCTGCTGAACCATTCAGCCCCTAGACATTTACCAAACACCTGCTGTGTGCCAGGCCCAGAAACAAGGGAACTTCAGACCTGGCTGTGTTCTGGGTGGAGTGCACTGAGGAGGGAGACCATTCTGGGGCTTGGAGGGCGGGGAGAAACAGCAACAGCCGCAAACACAGTGCACTGACAACACATCAGGTACGCTGTTCGTCTTGTAACACCCTCTAAACACTTGGATGACACAGCTCAGCAGCACAAGAGTCCTTTACAGATGGGGACATTGAGGCACAGAGCTGTTCAGGAAGTTGCTCAAGGTCACACAGCTAGCTAGGGGCAGAGCTGGACTTGAACCCAGGCTGCGAGCATGTCCCCGGAGCTCTGGCTCCTTTTCACCCTCTCTTGCCTTGTGTGGGAAGGGTGTCCTGGGGCTTACAGAGGCCCTCTCTCCTCCTGGCACCTGAGGGTCTCCGGTGATTGTGGAGTCTAACAAGGAGTTGGACCCAGTCACATTGTAGTGTGATATGAACGAGGGCAGCTCTGGTGTCGCTGGAACCCTCAGGAGGCCGAGACTGGGTCTGTCTTTGAAGTAGGTGACAATGACACCAGGACAGGGTGAAGGCACACTTGCAGTGGGCCCTGGGTCAGCAGTGGTGGCCTCTGCTGGTGTACCTGCCCAGTAGAAGCGATGGCTCTGAACTTTCTTTTTTTTTTTTGAGACAGAGTCTCACTCTGTCACCCAGGCTGGAGTGCAGTGGCACGATCTTGGCTCACTGCAACCTCCGCCTCTTGGGTTCAAGCAACTCTCCTGTCTCAGCCTCCTGATTAGCTGGGACTACAGGTATGCACCATCATGCATGGCTAATTTTTGTATTTTTAGTGGAGACGGGGTTTCACCATGTTGGCCAGCCTGGTCTTGAACTCCTGACCTCAGGTGATCCGCCCACCTCGGCCTCCCAGAGTGCTGAGATTACAGGCATAAGCCACTGCACCCAGCGCTGACTCTGACCTTTTGTTCCTCTCCCCAGGTACAGCACGTGGGAGCCAGAAGAGCACATTTTGGACCCCCGCCTCGTCATGGCCTACGAGGAGAAGTACGGTGTCCTCGGCGCCGCCGGGTGGGGCTTAGGGCCAGCTCAGAGGCTTCTCAGAAGCCTGCTGCGGGCTTGGCAGGGGGTTTTGGGGCAGGGCGGGAGTGTCTGATGGAGCAGGGCAGCCCAGCCTGCAGCTGGGTGAAAGTGGTGGGCACTGAGTCCCAGGGCAGCTAAGGACCCTGGGTCCCATTCTTGTTGTTGGGTGATTTTAGTCACTTCCCTTACCCACCCGGGCCTCAGTCTCTCTGCTGTAAAATGGGCCACCGTGAAGAACACCCCTATTTCCCAGGGTGAAACCTCAGAGCGGCCGTAAGAGGATTCTGTTTCAGTGAAGAATGTTAAAATGCTTCACAAAGATGCCCTGTGCGCAAGGGGGCGGCACTGCCACTTGTGCGGGGGTGACAGATCAGAGACAGTGTCTCTAGAGGACCTCTTAGGGCTACAAGGAGCGTCTGATGAAGCTCATGGAAGTCAGGGCAGGAGCATGGGCTTTGGGACTGGGATTTCTGAGTTCTGGCCTGTCCCCACTGCCACCTCCTGTCCAAGTGGCCCGGGCAAAGTCAGTCTCCCACCTCTGCCAGTGCCTCTCAGGGATTCTGAGCACACCCCGACTGTTCTGTGTGCCCTCTCTGGCCACCCTCCCCACCAGCAGGCAGCCCAGGTCCCCTGCCACTCCCAGCCTGCCTGCCTTGTGCGATGTGGGACCATTTCACAAAATCGTTTGTATTTGGTCCCTATGGCAACCTGCTAAGGCAGGAATGAGGGTTTTGTTTGACAGAAGGAAACCAAGGCTCCTACCTAGAGCCTCAGAGCAAGGACCTGGCCAGGGCTGCCGCCTCCAGGTGAGGGCTGTTCCGTTGCCCCTCGTTGCTGGATTCTTGTGGTTCCTCCTCCAGGAGGTTTCCTGCCAGGGATTCAAAGGACACATTTTATTGTTCTTTCCTTTTAAAATCAGGGTGTCCCTGTCGCAGGGTTTCTTTCTGTCTCCCAGGTGTGTGGTGGGGCCTTGGTCCAACAGGGTGCAACACTTGGGAATCCTGTGGAGTGTGGTAAGGAGAGCAGTGGGCAGGTATCAAAGGCCTGGATTCCAGTCGTCCGCCAGGGGCCCTTTCCCTTTGGCCCATGGGTGTCCTGCTGGGGATGGATGCTCAGTGGATGGTCAGACATTTGCAATAGATGCCGTGGGGTTCCTGGTGTGTGCTGAGCTCAGAGTAAGAGCCTGGCCCAAGGTCACACAACCAGGAAGGGGAGAAGGGTTGAGCTCCTGGCCTCCACATTCTTTCTGCTGTCCACGTGGCCTCTGTACTGGGGGCTTCAGAGACTGTGGATGGGGAGAACTGAAGTGGGAGGCAGGATGAAGTGACTTTGAATCTCCCCACTACTTTCGGCAGTTGTTTGGAGTCTCTGATTGTGTTGTCTTGTGTGTCATGTGTAGCTTCGTGGCATTGTGAAGTCGTGCTTTTTTTTTCGAGACGGGGTCTCCCTCTGTCTCCCAGGCCGTGGTGCGATCTTGGCTCACTGCAACCTCTGCCTCCCAGGTCAAGCAATTCTCCTCAGCCTCCTGAAGAGTTGGGGCCACAGGTGTGTGCCACTGCGCCCGGCTAATTTTTGTATTTTTGGTAGATGGGGTTTTGCCATGTTGCCCAGGCTGGTCTCAAACTCTTGAGCTCAAGTGATCCGCCCACCTCAGCCTCCCAAAGTGCTGGGATTACAGGTGTGAGCCACCGCACCCGGCCTCAGTTGTGCTTTGTGTGTGTGTTTGATACATGGGAAGGCATCTGCTGGGCACTCAGAACAGACTGGTTTTCATCCTGTCCCCCGACAAGGTGGGACAGACAGGGTAGGAGCTGGTCTGCTCTCCCGGGTTCACAGAGATCCCAAATGCGGGGCAGTCTGTGCAGAGCTTTACTTACAGAGGGACTCGACATTCTCTTCAGCTCTCCTGGGACATTCAAGGCAGATTGGATTGACAGGCTTCTGTATCATTCCCCTAGCAGGAAAAACTGAGCCACGTGTTTAAGGGGTTCTTAGGAGCAGGTAGAGCAGAGCCCTCACATGGCCCTGGAGCCCCATAAGGACCCACTGTTTCTGGAGATGCTGTGAGTCCTCCCTCAGCAGCTGCCCTCCCCATTTGTCAGATGGGAAGACCTTGGCCCGAGGAGTTGAACATCTGACCCCATTGTTATGGCCCCAGCCAGGCAATGGGGAGGATTGGTGGGCAGGCCTGTGGGGAGTGTCCCCTCCCTGACAGGCAGCAGAGGGTGGGCGAAGCGACGCCTTACCTTCCCTTAGATGTCACCAGTATTTCCTTTTCTTTTGCCCCTGCTTCACACCCCAGGGAGGAGAGAGACCGAGCATCGGGGTATAGGAAGAGAGGTCCGAAACCCAAGCGGCTTCTGCTGCAGGTAACCAGCCTGCCTTTGTGCCTCCTTTCTCCCCCTGCCCAACTGCAAGTCCCCCTCTGCCCCTTGGTGCATTTGCACTGGCTAGTTGAACTGATCTGCGTCCCCTCCCCTGTGCCACCCAGGGCACTGTGGGGTGGGACACTTGGGTAAGTTTTGATGGGAGGAGTTGGGAAAAGCCTGCCTGTGGGGCTGGTGCCCAGGGAAGACAGCCTGGGTGAGAAGTGCCACCTGGGAGAGAGGGTAGGCATATGGCCAGTGGAATCCTAGAATTCTCAAAGCTTAGAATCTCGCTGTAAGGAAGGCTTGAAAGCTTTGAGCCTTTTGATGCTCAGAATCCCTAAACAAAATTATCATTGAGAACCTCAGAAACATAAACGTTAGAATTGAGGAAACATGAGAGGCTGGAATTTCAGAATCCAAGAAACAGAATTTTTTTTTTTTTTTTGTGAGACAGAATCTCGCTCTGTCGCCTAGGCTGGAGTGCAGTGGTGCAGTCTTGGCTCACTGCAAACTCCGCCTCCCAGGTTCACGCCATTCTGCCTCAGCCTCCTGAGTAGCTGGGACTACAGGTGCCCGCCACCACGCTTGGCTAATTTTTTGTTTTTTTAGTAGAGACTGGGTTTCACCATGTTAGCCAGGATGGTCTTGATCTCCTGACCTCATGATCCGCCCACCTCGGCCTCCCAAAGTACTGGGATTACTGGCGGGAGCCACCGTGCCCGCCCAGAAACAGAATCTTAGAATTGTAGAACTACAGCCTTGGAATGTCAGACTCTTAAAAGTGTGTCATTTTTGAGTGGGGAGAAACTTACAGGGTCTCCTCTTCCAGCCTTCAGTCAGGTGGGGACCCAAGTCTCTGCAGCATGCCAGAGTACCTGCTTTGTAGGTCTTGGGGGCCTTTGCTGACCTCAGTGCTTTGCAGTGATAGGCGAGCGGATCTTGGAGCAGTGCAGTCACAGGTTGAGTCTCCCTGATCCAAAATCCAAAATGCGGCCATGTGCGGTGTCTCATGCCTGTTATCCCAACACTTTGGGAGGCCGAGGCGGGTAGATCACCTGAGGTCAGGAGTTCAAAACCAGCCTGGCCAACATGGTGAAACCCCGTCTCTACTAAAAATACAAAAATTAGCTGGGGATGGTGGCGGGTGCCTGTAATCCCAGCTACTCGGGGCTGAGACAGGAAAGTCACTTGAACCCAGGAGGTAGAGGTTGCAGGGAGCCAAGATCATGCCGTTGCACTCCAGCCTGGGTAACAAGAGTGAAACTCCATCCCTCCCCACCAAAAAAAAAACCACGAAATCTGAAATGCTCCAGAATCCAAAACGTTTTGAGCACCAACATGATGTTCAAAGGAAGTGCTCATTGGAGCGTTCTAAATTTCAGATTTTTGGATTAGGGATGCCCAGCCAGTAAATGTAATGCAAATATTCCAAAATCCTAAAAAAATTCGAAGTCTGAAACACTTCTGGTTCCAAGCATTCTGGATAAGGAGTACTCTGCCTGTGTGTGGTTGTAGGCAAGCCTTTTCACCTGTAAAAATGGGGATGAAGAGAATACCCACCCTCCTTAATGTAATAAGACCCGCCAGGCAGGATATTGGAAGCCAGAAAGTCAGGATTCTTGGTTCATTTGCATGTGGTCTACGTCAAGCGTCCTGGCCACTCCTGATTATAGCCCACGGAGGCTTTCACCAGAGGGGGTGGGCCTCCCTTCATGCAGTGGGCATGTTCCATTGGGTGTGGCATGAATTGAGCCTAGGAAGGAAAGTAACATCTCCCGGACGTCCGTGTGCCAGGCTCTGTGCCTGGTGTGCCTCACAGATGAACACACTCCATCCACATACTAAGCCTACAGGGCAGGTGTGTTCGTTATCTCTTCCCCTCTAACGTGGCAACTCAAAGCAATGAACATTGATTATTTCCCATGGCTTCTGGGGGTCAGGAATTTGGGAATGTGCTAGCTGGTTCTTCAGTGGTTCTAGTCTGGGCTGCAGTCAAGGTGTTGGCTGGGCTGCAGTCATCTGCAGGCTTGACCAGGGCTGCGGGATCTGCCTCCGAGGGGGCAGCTCACATGTCGGTGAGTCAGGACTGGACATTGACAGGGACTGTTTCTCACCATGTGGACATCTCCAGAGGGCTGCTTGAGTGTCCTTACAGTGCAGCCACCAGCTTCCCAGAGTGGGTGACCCGAGAGAGAGAGCAAGGAAGAAGCCCCAATGTCTTTTATGTTCTAGCCTGAGAAGTCACACACCACAGCACTGGGTGTGGGAATGGACTGTGCGTAGGTGTGAATTCCAGGAGGCGGGTGTGGTTGGGGCCTTCCTCGGAGGTTGGCTCCTACGGTCTCTTCACTGTTTCGCTGAGAAAGAAACTGAGGCCCAGGGAGGCTGGTAGCTTACCCAGGACCTGACTGTTGGGACCCTAGAAGCTGTAGTTCTTTCGTGATGAGGTTGCCAAGGACGAAGAAAAACCTGCCTTGCAGAATGGTGGAATGTACTGGGATTCTTTTTTCTTTTTTTTTTTTTTTCAGAGTCTCGCTCTGTCTCCCAGGCTGGAGTGCAGTGATGCGATCTCGGCTCACTGCAACCTCCGCCTCCTGGGTTCAAATGATTCTCCTGCCTTAGCCTCCCAAGTAGCTGCGATTACAGGTGCCCACCACCACGCCCAGCTAATTTTTATATTTTTAGTAGAGATGGAGTTTCACCATGTTGGCCAGGCTGGTCTTGAATTTCTGATCTCAGGTGATCCAGCTGCCTCGGCCTCCCAAAGTGTTGGGATTACAGGTGTGAGCCACACGCCCGGCCCGTACTGGGCTTCTGATGGCCTGTGAGGCTACTGGGAGGAGTGGGTTTTGAGTCAGCTGCCTATAGGACGTGCCTCCCAGCCACGGCAGTATTTTCCCAGTCCCCTCCCAGTTCAGCCCTCCTCCCATCACTGCAGCAGCCCGCACCTCAGGACATGTGATGCCGTTGGCAGGCATGACTGTGAGCAGGGCCCGCATGTGTCATCTCTTCCCTCAGCTTGGAGGTGTTTGACCTCACAGGTCCCATCTGATGGCTGCATTCTCTTCCTGGGAGCTCTTGGCCTCTGGTGACAGGTGGCAGGAGAAGGTACTGTCCCAGTGATCCCGAGTCTCCCAACATCTTGGCACCATGGATCTTTTGTAGATTCATGTAAATTCTCCCCAAATAAATAAGAAAATCCTGAAATTACAAACTCCAGGGGTGGACGGACTTGCCCTCCAGCTCCAGAGGTGTCGCAGGCAGTCAGCAGGGGGAGCTGCAGGAGGCAGCTCGCAGGGCCCAGGAGCTCCCTGGAGGGTCGGGTGCATCTGCAGGCCAGGTGGAGCCCTGTCCCTTTGGCTAGGTGGCATGGGCATCCGGTGCTGGGTGTGCTGCTTGCCTGGCTTTGCCCCAAGCAACTCCAAGAGCACACCTTTGCCCTCTGCCTCCACCGTCTCCTCGGTGAGCTGGCAGTGTCAGTTTTGGAGGTGCTCTGGCACGCAAAGATGCCTTTCCTAAAACGAAGGCTAACTCTTTAATGCACCCAGATTTGTTTCTCTTGGTCAGTTTTCAATTTGTCCTTCTTGTATACTTCTCTGCTGGGTATCAAAGAAGTAAACCCTGGGGAGGTGAGAGTGCTCTGTAGGGCCCAGAGGCGGGGCCGAGCTGGCAGAGCCTGAGGCTGCTCGGGGCCCACTCTCTGGGCTGGGGTGGGGTTCGGTGGGGTGATGGCCGGCCATGGCATGGGCAGGAGTTGGGTGGGCACATGTGGGAAGGGCACTCCGGGTGGGAGGAACAGCATGAGCAAAGGTGTGGCGGGCGGGAGGGTGGGGCTGACCCGCGCTGCCCTGGCTTGCCCCCGCAGCGGCTGTACAGCATGGACCTGCGGAGCTCCCACAAGGCCAAGGGCAAGGAGAAGCTCTGCTTCTCCCTGACGTGCCCACTCGGCAGCGGGAGCCCCGAGGGGGTGGTCAAGGCGGGGGCACCTGAGCTGGTGGACAAGGGCCCCTTGGTGCCCACCCTGCCCTTCCCGCTCCGCAAGCCCCGAAAGGCCCACAAGTACCTGCGGCTCTCACGCAAGAAGTTCCCGCCCCGCGGGCCCAACCTGGAGAGCCACAGCCATCGACGGGAGCTCTTCCTGCAGGAGCCACCGGCCCCAGACGTCCTGCAGGCGGCCGGCGAGTGGGAGCCTGCTGCGCAGCCCCCTGAAGAGGAGGGTAAGGCGGCCCCGGCCCAGAGGCCCTCAGAGCTGGAAAGGGCCCTGTGGGTCATCAGGTCCGACTGATTCAATGTCAAAAGAGGGCCCGTAGTGCTTTGTGGGGATAGTCGGGTCTGGGCTCAGGGTCCAGCACTAGCCTAGGGCTCCTCCTGTCGTCCCGCTCTGGCTGAGCTCTTGTCCAGGTGGGGAAGATGCACCCCGTTGCCTCCTCCCAAGTGTCCAGCCCTGTGTGAGGCCCTGAGCTGACTGAAGACGCAGAAAGGAAGAGCTGCAGTTGGGATGGGGTTGGGTGGTCTGCGTGGCTTCCAACCTTGTCAACGCTGCCCCCGTCTGTCTGTGTCTCACGCTGCAGCAGATGCCGACCTGGCTGAGGGGCCCCCTCCCTGGACACCTGCGCTCCCCTCAAGTGAGGTGACCGTGACCGACATCACCGCCAACTCCATCACCGTCACCTTCCGTGAGGCCCAGGCGGCCGAGGGCTTCTTCCGAGACCGCAGCGGGAAGTTCTGAGTCACCGTTTTTACTCTTCTTAAACTGTTTTTTTTTGGGCTTGGGGTGGGACTTCCAGAGATAGGGATGGGTTGGGGGCGGGGTAATTATTTTATTTAAAAAAATACCGAGCAGCAAAAGGGGAGAAGATCCCACTACTCTCCCACCACCTGCCCTTTCTCTGAGGGACGTTTATCATTCTCCTCTAGTGACGCAGCAGCTGGTTCTGGGGGTTAAAGGAGCATTGGAAGGCCCAAACCCTCTCCCTTGAGTGGCCCACCCCAGCCTGGTTGGCTGGTTTTCCTCTTCTTTTTGTTTCGATTGGGTCTTTACCTTGAACTTTCCTCTCTGGCTTTGCAGTGGGCTGTGGAGGCTGGTTTTGACCAAAAGTGAGTGGGGTGGGAGCAAGGGGCAGGAGGAAGGGTTGAGGTTGCTGGGGCGAGTCCCTTGCCCTTCAGAGAGGCTTCTACCCTTCCCAGGGAGGAGGCGCTGCTGAGACCCTTCTGCTGAGAGCTCTGCCCTCCCCCCGTCACCTGGCCTGTGCAGAAACCCTCATGTACGCGCGGCTGCACAGGTGTGCACGCATTACCCTTCGCGTGTACGTTCCCATGTGCCCCGTGAACACGTGTGTCTACAGACGTGTCCACATGGGCCTTGCAAACCTGGTTTAGAAACCCTGGCCAGGTGAACGTGGGGTGGTTCACAGCACAAAAGAACTCACCGCCACGCCTGCACTCACCCCACCTTGCATGCACCTTGCTACGTGCTTGCAGCTTTCAGCGGAGGGCAGGGGTCTGGCACAGGTGCGATGGCACCCCATGCTCCAGGCATGCAGATGTGATTTCTCAGGCTGCGGGTGTGCAGGTGTCTGCTGAGTTGTGTGATGTGTCAGCGCAGGCTTTGAGACATCTGGACCCTGTCCTTCCTCCCCCGAAGGGTTCTTGTTCTTTCTGACTCAGGTGACTTTTCAGCCCTTCCAATTCCCCTCTTTCTCTGCCCTCCCCTCCAACTCAACCAGTCCAGCTGTGGGCAGTCAGGGAGGGAGGGAGTGTCCCACCACGTTCTCAGGGCAGCCCTTGACTCCTAAGCCCCTTCCTCCTTCCGTTCTGCATCCCCCTCCCCATCCAACCTAAATACCACAGCTGGGGCTGAGCTGTGTTTCTGTGGAGGGACCTCTGCCACGCCTCTCTGAGGTCAGGCTGCTCTGTGTGATGGGCAGGCTTTGCCCCAGCCCGCCCCCTGGCGAGGTGCACTTGTTTTCTGGCTTGTACAAAGTGTCCTGGGGGCCAGTGGCTTCCCTGCCAGTGAGGAGTGACTTCTCCCTCTCTTCCAGTTCTGTAGGGGAGAAAAAGCCAGACTGGGGGGCCCGAGGGGAGCATGGAAAAGGCCGGCTTCCCTGGCTTTCCTTGGCTGTCAGAGTCAGGGTGACACACACCAAGAGTGGAGTGTGGTCCGCGAGTTGGAAACACCCGCCCGCCCTCCCCGCAGCTCTGCTCTGTGTCCTCAGGAAGCCACAGAGTCTACAGAGGCAAGGAGAGGGCGATTCTTTCCCCAGACCCCTTCTTCCCTAGTTCCCAAACCAAAGACAGCCTGCAGCCCTTTCTGCTTGGGGTGCTCTGTTGACAGGCTTCCCAGATCCCTGAGTCTCTCTCTCCTTCCTTCTCGATCTTTAGTTGTCCACGGTCAATTCAGTGCTTCCACGGGGGGACAGTCCCCTCTGGGGTGACCTGATTCACCTCCAGCCCAGGGAATGGAATCTAGAGGAATACGTGGGGTAGGTCTGGACAAGGGGTGGCAGGAATCACCACCCGTCTCCAGCTGTGGGCCCTGTGGAGGGGAAGGGGAAGCTTGGGGTTCAGAGGGAACTCTTCCAGGAGAGGGGTGCCCAGCGGAGGTGAAGGTGATGGGGGGTATGGGGGGTCTCTGGTTGAATGTTTTGGCCCATGGGTTTGGAACATGGCTGGCAGCTTCCAGCAGAAGTCGCGCTCCCCATCCCCCAGGGGCATGGCACCTTTTTCCTGCTTCCTGGTCACTTTCAAAGAACTATTTGCGCAATCTTTGGGTCTGTAGATTCACGGGGCTTTCTGTGTGGGCGCTGCAGTTGCTTTTGTCTGCAGCAGCAGGACACGTCTTTCCTCTTACTTAGCCCTTTATGGCCCATGAGGAACTCTGTGGCTCAGGGAGAGCTGAACTCCAGGGGCGTGACCTGGGACAGGTGGTGCCTGAGGTGCCCAGCTCAGGGCAGCCACGTGGCTCATGGGCTGCAGTGAGCCAGCTCCCTGGGGAAAAGGCTGTGGACCATTAGGACCATCCTCCAGGACAGGTGACCTCTATGAGGTCACCTATGGCTGTGGCCGTGCAGGCCTCCTTCCAGCCCAGAGTGGCCCAGTAGAGTAAGGCAGACAGTGACCTCCACCCCTGCAGCCCCCTTAAAAGGCCAGTACTCTTGGAGGTGGGGGGAGGGTTTAGAAAGCATTTGCCCACCTGCCTTTCTTTCCCCCAGCCCGCACCCGCTTTGAATGTAGAGACCTGCGGGCACTTTTCCTTTTGTGGTGGGGGGTGTGGAGGCTGTACCCCTACCCCTGGCACGGCCGCCTGAAATGCAGGACTATCACTGCTGTTAGGGTGATGACCTCGTTGCCAAGCTCCTCCTCTCCCCTTGTTCTGGGGGCAGGCGCTGTGCTTCTGTGAGGTGGTTTAGCTTTTGCTTCATAAGTGGCCAGCCGCGGCCACCAGGTCTCAGCACAAGAGCGCTTCCTTTGCACAGAATGAGCTTTGAGCTTTGTTCAGACTAAATGAATGTATCTGGGAGGGGTCGGGGGGCACGAGCTGGCTCCAAACACATGCCTTTGCTGAGTGTGTGTGTGCTGGGAGATCAGAGTGGATGTAGAGCGCAGTTTTATTTTTGTACTGACATTGGTAAGAGACTGTATAGCATCTATTTATTTAGATGATTTATCTGGTAAATGAGGCAAAAAAAAAATTATTAAAAATACATTAAAGATGATTAAAAAAAAGAAAGTTCCTGGGCATTTGGTCATTCCTTCTGGTGGTTGTCAAGCGCATCCGTCCACCAACAGGCTTTGTATGAGCAACAAGGCTGTTTATTTCACTTGGGTGCAAGTGGGTTGAGTCCAAAAAGAGAGTCAGCCAAGGGAGATGGGGTGGGCAGTTTTGTAGGACTAGAGTAAGCAGTGGAAAGTTACAGTGAAAGGTGTTATCTATTGTCAGCAGAGGAGGGGGTCACAAGGTGCCTGGTGGGGAGATCGTAATACTCATTGTCCAGAAGAAGAGTGTCACCAGGTCAATCGATCGATCCATCAGTTGGGGCAGGGCAGGAGCAAGTAATAATGGAATGTCGCAAGGTTGGTCAATCAGTTAAGACAGGAGCTGGCTGTTTCACTTCTTTTGTGCTTTTGGGTTGCCCCAGACTTCTTGGCTCCTGCAGGCCATCTGGACGTATATGTGCAGGTCGCAGGGGTTACAAGGGCTGAGCTTCAGCTCAGAGGCCTGACAGTGCTGTCCCCACTGTGCTGAGGAAAGAGCTCCAGTCCCTGGCGACGCCTGGGGTTTAGGTCCCAGGTCTGCTGGTCACTGACCATGATCTCGGACAAGTCTTTCCCTTCGCTGAGCCCCCCAGATGGACAGAGAATTCACTGAGGTGATGAGAAGAGGAAACTGTGGAGTGTCTCTGGGCGAGGCCATCGCCGTGGCCCGTAGTGTGTCATCAGAGGCCTGGAAGTGCTTCTGGCACCTTTTATCTGCTTCCCCCCGAGTCCTCTGTTCCAGAACCTTGGACCGGTGAGCATCCCAGGTCTCTGCAACTGTAGGTTCTGGATCACAGGACTGTCGTGAGGCTAACGCTCACCTACTGTGTGTTCGGCCAAGCTTAGCACACACGTCTGAACACTGAGACAGGTGGTCAGAGCCAAGGGCAAGTCCTGGGAGCACGTCTGCATTTCAGTGCATCACGGGCTGCAGGATGGAGGCTGGGCTGGAGCAGGCAGGGCTGATTGTGGGGAGAAGAGTTAAGAGGCTGTTGCAGCCGTGCAGGTGGAGGGGGATGGTGGCTGCAACTGTGGACGTGTCAGTGAAAGAGAGAAACAGATAGACTGGGGATAGATTTAGGTGGTGGAAGTGTCAAGATGTGGCCACTGATTTGATGCAAGGGAGGAATCAAGAATATGCCAGGGGCCTGGGGCGGTGGCTCACACCTGTAATCTCAGCACTTTGGGAGGCCGAGGTGAGCGGATCACCTGAGGTCAGGAGTTAGAGACCAGCCTGACCTATATGGTGAAACCCCATCTCTACTAAAAATACAAAAATTAGCTGGGCGTGGTGGCAGGCACCTATAATCCCAGCTACTCTGGAGGCTGAGGCAGGAGAATCTCTTGAACCTGGGAGGTGGAGGTTGCAGCTGAGCCAAGATCGCCACTGCACTCCAGCCTGGAGACTCCATCTTGGAAAAAAAAAAAAAAAGGTGGGTGGGGGGGTGATTTGGACACAGACGCATGCTGTGAGATGACTGTGTGAAGACAGAGAAGACGCCATCCATAAGCCAGGAAGAGAAGCCTGCATCAGAGCCTTCTTTCCAAGCTCAGAAGGAACCAATCCTGCTGACCCTTGATCCTGGACTTCAGCCTCCATAACTGTGAGAGGATACATTTCTGTTGTTTAAGCCTCCTGGTCTGTGGGAGCTTATTACAGCGGCCATAGCAAGCTGACACAGCGTCCATGAGAACAGAGTCGAAGGCCGGGACTTGGGTGCAGGTAGTTTATTTGGGGTGGGGGGGTTCTAGGAAGCAAAAGTTGAGACAGGGCCAGGGAGGAGGGAAAACCTGGGTAAGGGCACATTATTGAGGTAGGTGCTGTGGGAACGGGAGCTCAATTCCACCTGGACTTTCGGGGAAGAGTTTGAAACACCTCCGGAAATCATCTGTCCAACTGGGGATAGAAACATATAGCCCCTCTCCCATCCTCCCCATCCCATTGCTAAAGCTGCTCTGGGGTGTTGACTTCCTACACTTCTCAGCTGTGTCCATGCAGAGGCCAAGGCGCTCCCACCTGGCATCCGAGATTACCCCCGACCAGGCAGAAAGTGAAGACGGGACCCTGGCCATGGCTAAAGGCAGAGATGAGAATGGCAGGGCAAGAGCTGAGCAAGCGGAAACACCTGGCAGAGGAAGGAGTGGCCAGGCTGGTTTCACCGAGTTCAGATTGTGTGTAGGTTGGCAGTACAGGTGGCTGTAACACAGTGCCATACACCAGAACACAGACATTCATTTCTCACAGCTCTAGGGGCCGGGAAGTCCAAGACCAGGACGCCGGCAGATACAGTGTTTGGTGAGGGCCGCCTTTGCACTGGGTCTTTACCTGGCAGAGAGAGGACGCTTTGGTGTCTCTTTCTTTTTTTCTAAGGCTGCTAATGCCATCATGGGGGCTCCACCCTCATGACCTCAAATAAATCTAAAGACCTCTCAAAGGCCCCACCTCCAAATACATCACACTGGGGCCTAAGGCTTCAACGGAGAATTTGCAGTGGGGGGTGGGACGGTGGACACACACACAAACATTCAGTCCATGATACAGGTGTTCAGGTAGAGTGGTCCCACAAGCAGTTCACAGACAGTTCTGAAGCTTAGAGGAGAAAAACACATTTGGTAGAATTCTTATTTTTTAAATTTTTTTTTTTTTGAGACGGAGTCTCGCTCTGTTGCCCAGACTGGAGTGCAGTGGTGCAATCTCAGCTCACTGCAACTGTCTCCCGGGTTCATGCCATTCTCCTGCCTCAGCCTCCCGAGTAGCTGGGACTCCAGGTGCCTGCCACCATGCCTGGCTAATTTTTTATATTTTTTTAGTAGAGACGGGGTTTCACCATGTTAGCCAGGATGCTCTCGATCTCCTGATCTCATAATCCACCTGCCTCCGCCTCCCAAAGTGCTAATAGGCATGAGCCACTGTGCCTGCCCTTTTTTTTTTTTTTTTTTTTGAGACAGAGTCTCCTTTTGTCACCCAGGCTGGCATGCAATGGCGTGATCTCAGCTCACTGCAACCTCTGCTTTCCAGGTTCAAGCGATTTTCCTGCCTCGGCTTCCTGAGTAGCTGGGATTACGGGTGCGTGCCACCACACCTGGCTAATTTTTGTATTTTCAGTAGAGATGGGGTTTCACCCTGTTGGTCAGGCTGGTCTCAAACTCCTGACGTCGTGATCCACCCGCCTCGGCCTCCCAAAGTGCTGGGATTACAGGCATGAGCCACCGTGCCCGCCCCCTTTTTTTTGAGACAGAGTCTCTGTCGCCCACATTGGAGTGCAGTGGCATGATCTCAGTTCACAGCAACATCTGCCTTCCGGGTTCAAGCGATACTCCTGCCTCAGCCTCCTGAGTAGCTGGAATTACAGGCGTGTGCCACCACGCCTATATTTTTAGTAGAGACGGAATTTCACCACGTTGGTCAAGCTGGTCTTGAACTCCTGACATCATGATCCACCCGCCTCAGCCTCCCAAAGTGCTGGGATTACAGGCATGACCACTGTGCCCGACCCCCCCCCTTTTTTTTTTTTTTTGAGACAAGAGTCTTGCTCTGTTGCCCAGGCTGGAGTACAGTGACACGATCTTGGCTCACTGCAACCTCTGCCTCCCAGGTTCAAGCAATTATCTGCCTGAGCCTCCCAAGTAGCTGGGATTACAGGCGCATGCCACCAAGCCCAGCTAATATTTGTATTTTTAGGAGAGAGAGGGTTTCACCATCTTGGCGAGACTGGTCTTGAACTCCTGACCTCGTGATCCACCTGCCTCGGCCTCCCAAAGTGCTAGGATTATAGGCATGAGCCACCGCGCCCGGCCTAAACTTTTTATTATGAAAAAATCCAAACATGCAAAAGTAGAGACAGCAATATAAAGACCCTCATGCACCACTCACCCAGACTCCACCATCCTCAGTGCTACCCCACACTTGCTGGGATGCAGATGCTGGGGCCTGGGCACATAGTGGTAGATAAAGCCACAGTGGTGGGGGAAGGGTCAGAGGAGGAAGAAGGCGATGTGTCCATGTTTGGTGGTGGGCAGATCTATGCATGCCTGCCCCCAAGACCAAGGGAGCCAAGAGACCAAAGACAGAGGCTGACAAATCCAATTTCTGAGAAAGAAACATTTAGTGGGGACTTAGGAACAGAGGCCATGTCGCTGGCAGCCGAGAGATGGCAGATCCCTGCAGCCACCCTCCAGAAAGTGTTCTTTATATAGCAAGCTTTTAGGGTGAAATGTGCAGCCGGTCACGTCTTCAGACTTTGTTGTCAAGACTCATGAGCACTGGGGAGGTTGGGTAAGCATCTTTATGAGGGGTCATCTACCTGATGGGTATTGTTTGAAGACCTTGCTGCAGGACACATTGGTATGCAGGGTTAGCCACCGGTCCTCATGGCGGTTACGCTTCAAGGTGGCGTCACTCTTGCTGTTTTCCTGTAGCACACGCGTGTATGTGTGTGCGCACGCGCGTGTGTATGCTCACAGGTTCTGCCTCCTCCTAGTTTCCTGCACTGAGGGTACAGTCTGGCTCTAGTCGCTTGCTGGCAACTCCTTGGTGATTTCCTTTAGGAAGTGGAGCACTCAGGGCTGGGCGCAGTGACTCATGCCTGTAATCCCAGCACTTTGGGAGGCTGAGGCGGGCAGATCACCTGTGGTCAGGAGTTTGAGACCAGCCTGGCCAACTTGGGGAAACCCCGTCTTTACTAAAAGTATAAAAATTATCTGGGGCCGGGCGCGGTGGCTCAAGCCTGTAATCCCAGCACTTTGGGAGGCCGAGACGGGCGGATCACGAGGTCAGGAGATCGAGACCATCCTGGGTAACACTGTGAAACCCTGTCTCTACTAAAAAAATACAAAAAACTAGCCGGGCGAGGTGGCGGGCGCCTGTAGTCCCAGCTACTCGGGAGGCTGAGGCAGGAGAATGGCGTGAACCCGGGAGGCGGAGCTTGCAGTGAGCTGAGATCCGGCCACTGCACTCCAGCCCGGGCAACAGAGTGAGACTCCGTCTCAACAACAACAACAAAAAAATTATCTGGGCGTGGTGGTGTGCACCTGTAGTCCCAGCTACTCGGGAGGCTGAGACAGGAGAATCACTTGAGCCTGTGAGGCGGAGCTTGCAGTGAGCTGAGATTTCAACACTGTACCCCAACCTGGGTGACAGAACGAGACTCCGTCTATAAAATAAAATAAAATATAAAATAAAATAGTGGAACACTCAGCATGCTTTGTCTTTAGCTTTAAGCCTTAACCCAAATTCTGAATCCCCAAGAACATGTCATGGCTGGGTGTGGTGGCTCAAGCCTGTAATCCCAGTGTTTTGGGAGGCCAAGGCAGGGTGGATCACTTAAGGCCTAGAGTTGGAAAGCAGCCTGGGCAACATAGCGAGACCCTGTATCTATGAAAAATAGAAAAAATTAGCTGGGTGTGGTGGCACCTGTAGTCCCAGCTACACTGGAGGCTGAAACAGGAGGTTTGCTTGAGTCCAGGAGGTCAAGACTATAGTGAGCTATGATCATGCCATTGGACTCCAGCCTGGGTGACAGAGTGAGATCCTGTCTCAAAGGAAAAAAGGAAAACAAGAAAAGTCTCAGAATTGCCCTGGTCCATGTGCTCAGTATAGCTCTCGTGTATGTTACCTGCGTGCTGACGATGACTCTCTGAGGTAGGTACTATTGTTGCACCTGTTTCTGTGAGTGGAGACAAGTGGTTAGAGAGGCTGTGGTTAGTTTTTCAAGGCTACACGGCTAGGACGTAGCAGAGCAGGGATTTGAACCTGTATCTGGCACCAGACACCTCACAACTATAATCTTTCTACAGCAGTTCTCAAACTTTTTGGTTGCTGAATCCATTTACATTCTTAAAAACTGTTAAGAACCCCAGAGAGCTTTTGTGTATGTGGGTTATAGCTATCAATATTTATCATATTAGAGGCCAGGTGCGGTGGCTCATGCCTGTAATCCCATCACTTTGGGAGGCTGAGGCAGGTGGATCACCTGAGGTCAAGAGTTCAAGACCAGCCTGACCAACATGGCGAAACCCCATGTCTACTAAAAATACAAAAATTAGCCAGGCATGGTGGCAGGTGCCTGTTATCCCAGCTACTTGGGAGGCTGAGCCAGGCGATTCACCTGAACCCAGGAGGTGGAGGTTGCAGTGAGCTGAGATCATGCCACTGCACTCCAGCCTGGGCAACAAGATTGAGATTCTCTCTTCAAAAAAAAAAGAGTAATGGCTTCATTATTTTTTAATGAATTAGATATTTTTTAATTTCTCAGTTTTTATTTCATATATATATATATATATATATATTTTTTTTTTGGAGACAGCCTTGCTCTGTTGCCCAGGCTGGAAGTGTAGTGGCATGATCTGCCTCCTGGGTTCAAGCCATTCTCCTGCCTCAGCCTCCCGAATAGCTGGGAATACAGGTGCACGCCACCACACCCAGCTAATTTTTGTGTTTTTAGAAGAGATAGGGTTTCGCCATGTTGGCCAGACTGGTCTCAAACTCCTGACCTCAGGTGATCCACCTGAGCCTCCCAAAGTGCTGGGATTACAGACGTGAGCCACCGCACTGGGCCTGGAGCCATTACCTAGTAACATAAGTAACATATTTTATGTCAAATATATTTTCCAAAACAAAAAGATTCAGTGAGGAGAGTTGGTGTTGCTTTACTCCCCGCTGTGTCCCCCCCCCCCACCCCCTGTTGCCTCTTTTTTGTTTGGCTTAATAGGAAGGTGGATTCTCATATCTCCTGCGTTAAACCTGTTGCAATATTGCATGGCATGCAGCCTCTGGAAAATTCCGCTCTTCATTGTGAGAACATGAGAGTGGGAAGACAAACAACATCTGAAACATAATGATGAGAACCTTGGACCTTGCAGGCCCTGAAAAGGCTGGGGGCACATTTGGGAGCCACTGCCTTCTTCCCTGTAGCTCTGCCTGGGTAGGTGGCCACAGCCAGCCACCTGAGGCTGTCGGTGGTCCATTCCTGGAAGACATGGCTTCTGGCCGGTGCCCTGGGAGAGCTCATTGCCTGGAGATTGCCTGTCAGCGCCCCGCTTCACCGCCCCACCGCGCCCCCTCGCTTCACTGCCCCCTCTCCCGCCCCTCCCCCCACTCCCCCACCCCCCCGCCGCTTCACCGTTCGGTTCTGGATGCCTCCTGGAAAGAAAAGCCATACAGCATATGAAGGAAAGCAGGCCCGGGAAAGTTCCTGTGAAGCTGGAGGGGAGGGGAGGGGCGAGAGGGAAAAGCTGCAGAAGGAAAGAGGAAGGAATGAAGGCACGGGGTGTGGGGGGGTGGGGGGAGGGGACGGCGGCGCTGGGGGCAGGGGAAGGCAGACGCCTCTTCCATTGTCCTTAGAGGGAGGAGGCACAGAGGATGCAGGCCCAAAGGGCCGGGTGCCCTGAGAGCGAGAGAGAAAGGAAGAGCAGCACCCCAGGAAGGTGGAGCGGGGGGCGTGAGGCCGCCCGGCTGGCCTAGGATGGGGCAGGTGCCGCCTTCCCTGCTCTCCACAGAGCCCAACTGTCCTGAAAATAAATCCCATGGGAAAGTGGGGAAGAAGCTGCCCGACCCCCGGACCCCCAGGACCTCCCTGTCCTCCTCTTGACTGCACCTTTGGGCCCTGCCTTTTGGATGGAATCCGATGGGGGTCTGAGCCCCGCCTGTCCCTGCACCCCCTGCCTCCTTCCTCCCGGTGCTCCTCCGCTTGCCTCCTCCAGTGGCTTCGGTGCTTTCTCACCTCACTGGGTCCGTTCTTATTGTTTAATTAATTAATTTATTTATTGAGGCAGAATATTACTCTGGTTGGCACCATTTTCGCTCACTACGGCCTTGACCTCCTGGCTCAGGTGATCTTCCCACCTCAGTCTCCCAAGTAGCTAGGACTATAGGCTGCACCACCACGCTGGCTATTTTTTTTTTTTTTTGTATTTTTGGTAGAGATGGGGTTTCACCATGTTGCCCAGGCTGGTCTCGAACTCCTGACCTCAAGCGATCTCCTCGCTTCAGCCTCCCAAAGTGCTGGGATTACAGGTGTGAGCCACCTCGCCAGGCCTGACTTTGGGAGGGTGTGGTGGGATTTGGGCCCCTGCCCACCACAGACAGGAGGCAGGAATCTTTCAAGGAAGCCACGTGGCTGGGGGGATGCGGGGAGGTCTCCTCTGGAGAAGGAGGGCCAGGTTCCGGTTCGTGGCCAGGCCAGGGTAGTCAGGCCAGCGGGAGTACAGGCCATTGTCCCTGCGTTGCTGGAGGGAGAGCGCTTTGCCGGAGAGGAAGAGCCTATGCCTCTCACCTGCGCATCTGGGGGCTCGCTTTTTCCCTGTCTGTCTGATCATCCAGCCGACACTGTGCATGTCCGGTTCACCTGGGGTTATGAGGTGAACAAACGCCTGGCCATCCTCAGAGGGCCTGCTTCTGTCTGGTTTCATCCTCTGGCTTTGAGGCTTCAGTTATTTGCAGGCAATCTTAATTTTAAGTAATAAAACAGATTGTTAAATAGTTGCTTTATTCAAGATATTTTTGTGTATGGAGAGTAATACTCATTAACATTGGTACTTTATTACCCAATTTATTCAAGTAATATAACTCTGAAAATCAATTTTCCGTAAGCATTTAAACATTATTAATTTGATTAATTATAAATCTAGTATTATAAATCTAGACTGATTCTTTTGAACACTCCGGACATCTTAACTAGCAGGCCAGACACACACAAATACAGTATTTCAGACTGATCGAGATGGCTGGCGGGATCTGAGCAATCTAACGATTGATTCTTTACAGAGATGCACAAACCAAGGAGATTTAAACGGAGACCTTTCATCATTAGGCTGAGTCTCTTTAAATCGTGATAACAATGTTTATTTGTGACATCCGGGACTAAGTTTCTCTTTGTTATAGAAGTGCTATTGGGGTACCTGTCAGAGTGGAGGAAAATGATGTGCAGCCACTAGAGGGCCCCTAAAATTTATTCTGCATATTTATTTATTTATTTTTAATTTTTACAAAATAGAGCTGCGGTCTCTCCATGTTGCCCAGGCTGGTCTCAAACTCCTGGCCTCAAGTGATCCTCCAACCTCTACCTCCCAAAGTGCTGGGATGACAGGCGCGAGCCACCGTGCCCAGCCTACAATTGATTCTTCTTCTTAGTTATTATTATTTTTGGTGCCAGAGCAGAAAAGCATTTCTAAGTATATAAATACCTCTGACTTGACTTTTTACATCATCCTACCTAAACATGTTGTGTTTACTGACCACTCTCTCTCTCTCTCACTTAAATGAACAAATGAAAATATATTGTGTATAATTTCTTTTTTTGAATGCAGTTTATTTCCTTTTGGCTTTTCTTTTCTTTCTTTCTTTCTTTGTTTGTTTTCAGACAGAGTCTCGCTCTGTCGCCCAGGCTGGAGTGCAGTGCCGCCATCTTGGCTCACTGCAACCTCCACCTCCTGGGTTCAAGCGATTCTCCTGCCTCAGCCTCCTGAGTAGCTGGGATTACAGGCATGTGTCACCACACCCGGCTAATTTTTGTATTTTAGTAGAGACGGGGTTTCACCATGTTGGTCAGGCTGGTCTCAAACTCCTGACTTTGTGATCCACCCGCCTCAGCCTCCCAAAGTGCTGGGATTACAGGGGTGAGCCACCTTGCCCAGCCTTCTTTTTGGTTTACTGCTCCCTGCTTCCCCCATCCCTTGTTTCTTCTCTCTCACTTCACAATGCTCTTCAGATAACTCATGTAAATGATCTTGGAGTACAACCTTCAGAAATATTCTCTGTGCTCATAGAATTACAAAGGAACATAGGTACTTATGCATGAGCATAAGTAGATTTTTTCATTGTTTTATAAAAACAAGATCACATGATGCATTAGGATTCTCTAGAGGGCCAGAACTAATAGGATCTATCTATCTATCGATCGATCGATCGATCGATCAATCGATCTATCTATCTACCTATCTATCTATCTATCTATCTATCTATCTATCTATCTATCTATCTAAAGTGGAGTTTATTAAGGAGCATTAACTCACACGATCACAAGGTCCTACAATAGGCCACCTGCAAGCTGAAGAGCAAGGAAGCCAGTCCAAGTCCCAAAGCTGAAGGACTTGGAGTCTGATGTTCGAAGGCAGGCAGCATCCAGCACGGGAGAAAGATGTAGGCTGGGAGGCTAAGCCAGTCTGGCCTTTTCACTTTTTTCCGCCTGCTTTATATTCTGGCTGCACTGGCAGCTGATTAGATGGTGCCCACCCAGATTAAAGGTGGGTCTGCCTTTCCCAGCCCCCTGACTCAAATGTTAATTTCCTTTGGCAGCACCCTCTCAGATACACCCAGGATCGGTACTTTACATCCTTCAATCCAATCAAGTTGACACTTGGTATTAACCATCACACATGATTATACACATCATTTTGTCTCTTTTCTCAATAATTTCTTGTAGAAATTTTGGCTGTATACTAGTCAATGGTGTGAATGTACCATAAATCACACATTCATCCATGAGTGGGAATTCACTTTGTTTCCAATTTATTTACCCTGCAAACAGCAGTTACCAAACAGCAGACAGTGCTTATGTCTGTGAGCCAGATTCCTTCAGTAGTGGGATTGCTGGGTCAAAGGACGTCTATAATTTTGACTTTAATAGATATTTCTAATCCCTTTCCAAAAAAGTTCATAACAATGCACATCAGCAGAATTCTGGAAATTTCCTTTTCCTTGCACGCTTGCCAGCAATGCATTATCATTACAGTTACCAGTTCCATAACTTGGGTTTGAACTGAGCGGGTCCACTTACACAGATTTCTTTTTTTTGAGATTGAATTTTGCCCTTTCACCCAGACTAGAGTGCAGTGGCGCGATCTCAGCTCACTGCAACCTCCACCTCCAGGGTTCAAGTGAGTCTCCTGCCCCAGCCTCCCGAGTAGCTGGGATTACAGGCGCCTGCCACCACACCCAACTAATTGTTGTATTTTTTTTTTTTTTTTTTTTTTTTTTGAGACGGGGCTGGAGTGCAGTGGCCAGATCTCAGCTCACTGCAAGCTCCGCCTCAGCCTCCGGAGCAGCTGGGACTACAGGCGCCCGCCATCTCGCCCGGCTAGATTTTTGTATTTTTAGTAGAGACGGGGTTTCACCATGTTAGCCAGGATGGTCTCGATCTCCTGACCTCGTGATCCGCCCATCTCGGCCTCCCAAAGTGCTGGGATTATAGGCTTGAGCCACCGCGCCCGGCCTGTTGTATTTTTAATGGAGACAGGGTTTCACCATGTTGGCCAGGCTGCCACCATGAGGCGGGCAGATCACGAGGTCAGGAGTTCAAGACCAGCCGGCTAACATAGTGAAACGTCGTCTCTACTAAAAATACAAAAATTAGCTGGGCATGGTGGCATACGCCTACAGTCCCAGCTACTTGGGAGGCTGAGGCAGGAGAATCGCTTGAACTCCGGGAGACCGAGGTGGGAGCTGAGATTACCCCACTGCACTCCAGCCTAGGAAACAGAGCGAGATTCTGTTACAAAAGAAAAGAAAAGAAAAGAAAAAGGCCTATGGACGTGATGGCTTCAAGGTTACTCCGCAGAGCTGGAGCGCTGGCGGTGCAGGCCCTGAGGGCTCCCAGTCCCAGTGGCGCGGTCGCGGTGTGCTCCATGGCATCTGAAGGCGGTGTTCGTACTGATGACAAGCAGGCAACTGCGTTGGAGAGGGAGGTCATCATGGCTGCAAGAAAGGGACTGAACCCATACAATATACTACTCCCAAAGGCAGCTTCAGACACCAGAGAAGACCCTAATTTAGTCCTCTCCATCACCAACAAGAGAATAGTGGGCTGCATCTGTGTAGAGGACAACAGTACCATCATCTGCTTTGGGTTGCACAAAGGCGAGACCTAGCGATGCCCCAGCTATGGAATCCATTATAAGCTGATGCCCCACCAACTGACGCACTGAGTGCCTGCACCAAGTTACTCAAAATGTGCTGCAAAGTTTCTTCTTTCCAATAAAGACTACCATTGGCTCCTTCTCCCATTAAAAAAAAAAAAAAAAAAAAAAAACAGAAAGAAAGAAAGAAAGGGCCGGGTGCAGTGGTTTACGCCTGTAATCCCAGCACTTTGGGAGGTCAAGGCGGGTGGATCACCTGAGGTCAGGAGTTTGAGACCAGCCTGACCAACACGGAGAAACCCCCATCTCTACTAAAAATACAAAATTAGCTTGGCTTGGTGGCACATGCCTGTAATCCCAGATACTCAGGAGGCTGAGGCAGGAAAATCATTTGAACCCAGGAGGCAGAGGCTGTGGTGAGCAGAGATCACATCATTGCACTTCAGCCTGGGCAACAAGAGCAAAATTCCTTCTCAACAAAAGAAAGAAAGAAAAGAAAAAAGGCCAGTCATGGTGGCTTATGCCTGTAATCCCACACCTCTGGGAAGCTGAGGCAGGAGAATTGCTTGAGCCCAGGAGTTCAAGACCAGCCTGGACAACATAGTGAGACTCTATTTAAAAAAAAAAAAAAAAAAAAGTCACATGCAGATTTTTTTTTTTTTTTTTTTTTTTTTTTTGAGACAGAGTTGCCCAAGCTGGAGTGCAGTGGGGTAATCTCGGCTCATTGCAACCTCGGCCTCCTGGGTTCAAGCGATTCTCCTGCCTCAGCCTCCTGAGTAGCTGGGATTACAGGCACACGCCACCACACCCAGCTCATTTTTGTATTTTTAGTAGAGATGGGTATCGCCATATTGGCCAGGCTGGTCTCGAACTCCTGACCTCAAGTGATCCACCTGCTTTGGCCTCCTAAAGTGTTGAGATTACAGGTGTGAGCCACCATGCCTGGCCTAGTTGGTCTATTTATATCTTTTCCCATACAAACATTTTAGATTTTATGTAACCAAATAGATCTATATTTTTGTTGAATGTCTCTGGATTCTCTCTTTTAATTACAAAGATTTTCCTAATTTCTGTTTTGTACATGTCTTCTGGATTTTCTTCTAAGATTTTAATTTTTTACATTGAAGTGTTGATCCATCTGGAATTTATTTTTGCATATGGTATGAAAAAGGACTCAATTTTCTTCCAAATGGATAGCTAGTTGTGTCAGCACCATTTATTAAGCAGTCCAGCGTGTCCACCAAAATTAAGGCTGTTGAGGCAGAAATAATTTGATAAAGGTTTGTTGGAAGCCAAATGTGAGGATTGACCCAGGAAGACACACCAACAGGGTTGGGGGTATTTCAGAGTCTGTCACAAGGTTTTTTTGGGAAAGTTTAAAAGAAGGGAGGGGGAGCTGGGCGCAGTGGCTCACGCTTGTAATCCCAACAATGTGGGAGGCCCAGGTGGGTGGATCACCTGAGGTCAGGAATTCGAGACCAGCCTGACCGACATGATGAGACCCCGTCCATACTAAAAATACAAAAAAAAGTAGCCAGGCACGGTGGCGCCTGCCTGTAATCCCAGCTACTTGGGAGGCTGAGGCAGGAGAATTGCTTGAACCCAGGAGGTGGAGGTTGCAGTGAGCTGAGATTGTGCCACTGTACCACAGCCTGGGTGTGTCATGAACAAAAATACATGTCAAAAAAACAAAACAACAGCAACAAAAACAACACAAGGGGGAGTCCTTTCCTTAGAGGGTACAATACAGAGGTTACCATCATGGGGTACAGATGACATCATACAGGCTAAGAATGTCTACACACAAGACAGGCAGTCGAACTTCAGACTTCAGCTCCCCTTAAAAGAAATTAATGTCCTATTTAGTGTCTGCAGGTTATGCACTAATCAGTACATCAGTCATTTGAGAAATTTATAAGATTCTTTAGTTGGAGACGGAATGTTACCTTCGAGTCAAAAGAATGTTGCAGAACCCCAAAGGGTAGGTTTGAGTGCCTGACACGCTGTAAGTCAAACGCTGACACATGGGAGGTTAGGAGCAGAGAAAGGTTTATTCAATTTGGCCACAGCCTGAGGATGGGAGAACCAAACTCTGGAATCTGACCTGCCTTTGTAAGGTGGGTAGGGTGGGAGGTGAGATTTTCCCCATGATCAAAGCTGCTTGCATCCCTTCGCCAATCAACCTTCTGGATATCGCCAAGGAGGTCGCATCACCTCAGGATCTTTGTTCTTTAGAAGCAAAACAAGTTCATTAATCTTGCGGGCAGCCTCCAGGGGACAGAATGTGAAGTTAATCAATTATTAGTGAATTGGTGAACAGCCTCTACTTAAATGACCGCACGTGGAGGAAGAAAAGAACAGAGAGGAAAATAAGTAACAAACATCTTATGATTGTTGTAGCATAGGCTGGGTTACCGCTCCCAAGGCAGATTACTTTGGAAGCCTGCTCACAGTTAAATGTGACTCGAAGGTTATCAACAGTTATTCATTCAATTACTAATGAATTTTCTGGGTAGCGGGTGGGGGATTCCCCGAACTGAGGACTCTTTCCCGTTTCAGACCATATAGGGTAATGTACAGATGTTGCTATGGCATTTGTAAAACTGTCAAGGCACTGGTTGTAGCGGTAGCCTTTTCGCACGAGAATTAATTATAATTAGCATATAATGAGCGGTGAGGATCATCAGAGGATTTGACAAGTTTGGTCCCGGCCTCTTTACCGCATCCTGTTTTATCAGGGGGTCCTTGTGATCTATATCCTGTGAAACCAGCCCTGCTGAACTACCTCAGTATGAAAATAATCTTAACCTTTGAGAAGAAGCCTGCAGTTCTAATTGATAGTTATATTTCCTGGTAATAATGTTGTAATCAACATCTTTGTATATTCCTTAAGCACTTAAATACTTAAAAAGGGGGCTGTGTCAACCCTGAAGAGGATCATTGAGACTTTATTCATCTCCGTCCTGCATGATAAAAGAAAAATAAAAGTCTGTTATTCCAGTAAATTTATTTTTTAATTAAGAGATCAAGGCCAGGCATGATGGCTCACGTCTGTAATCCCAGCATTGTGGGATGCCGAGGCAGGTGGATCACCTGAAGTCAGGAGTTCGAGACCAGCCTGACCAACATGGTGAAACCCCGTTTCTACTAAAAATACAAAAATTAGCTGGGCATGGTGGCAAGTGCATGTAATCCCAGCTACTTGGGAGGCTGAGGCAGGAGAATCACTTGAACCCGGGAGGCAGAGGTTGCAGTGAGCCAAGGTCGTGCCACTGAACTCCAGCGTGGGTGACAGAGTGAGATTCTATCTCAAAAAAAAAAAAAAAAAAGAAAGATTAAAAGTCTTAGATTTGCTTGTCTATTCCTATGCCAATATCTGTCTGTCTGTCTATCTGTCAACGAAAAGAGTCAAACTCTGTAAAATATTTGAACAGATTTATTCTGAGTCAAATATGAGTAAGCAAGGTCCATGACACAGCCTTCAGGAGGCCCTGAGAACATGTGCCCAGGGTGGTTGGGGTGCAGCTTGGTTTTACATAAATTTGAGAGGCATGAGACATTAATCAAATACATTTGAGAAATACATTGGTTTGATCCAGAAAGGCAAGACAATTCGAAGTCAGGGGGCTTCCACGCTCTAGGTAACTTTAAACATTTTCTGATTGACAATTGGTTTAATTTGTCTAAAGGCCTGGGATCAATAGAAGGAAAATGTTGAGGTTAAGATAAAAGATTGTGGCCGGGCGCAGTGGCTCACGCCTGTAATCCCAACACTTTGGGAGGCCGAGGCGGGTGGGTTACCTGAAGTCAGGAGTTCGAGACCAGCCTGACCAATATGGTGAAACCCCGTCTCTACTAAAAATATAAAAATCAGCCAGGTGCTGTGGCTCGCCTGTAATCCCAGCTACTTGGGAGGCTGAGGCAGGAGAATCTTTCAAACCCAGGAGGCAGAGGTTGCAGTGAGTGGAGGTCCACTGTACTCGAGCCTGGGTGACAAAATGAGACTCCGTCTCAAAATAAAATAAAATAAATAAAATAAAATAAATATTGTGGAGATCAAGGTTCTTTTGAAGTCTCATAGTGGCTGCCCTTAGAGACAAAAGATGACAAATGTTTTCTGTCAGAACTTTAAAATGTGCTAGACTCTCAGTTACCACCAGTAACACTCTGGTCTGGATGACAGAGCAAGTCTCCTTCTAAAAAAAAAACAAAAGACTAAAAACAAAAAACCATCTCTGATCCCCGAGTTTTCAGTGAGACTGATTTGAGTAATAATACAATTTCAGTCTCCTGCACAGCCTGCTCTGTGTGAATTACTCTTTCTCTATTGCAATGGCTCTGTCTTGATAGAAATTACCTCTGTCTAGGCAGCAGGCAAGGTGAACGCCTTCAGCGGTCATATTGGAAAGTAAGTCATGAAACAGAGGGTTAAATAAAACTCATCTGATGAGAATTTATGGTTTATAGGGTATGACTCACCAGACCCCTCAGGTAGGAATATGGGCAAGATTAAAAAAAAAAAAAAAAAAAAAAAGCAGAGCTTAGTCCTCATATCTACCTACTTATCTATCTATCCATCCATCCATTCATCTCTTCATCTATCTATCCATCATCATCTATCCGCTTCTGAGACCTGAAAGGCTAGTAAAGGTAATCAAAATATCCTTTGTTGATATATTTTGAGGTGGCCGCTCCTGCAAACAGAAGCAGCCTTGCAAAGCGGTCTTTTATTATTATTATTATTTTGAGATTGAGTTTTACTCTGTCCTCCAGGCTGGAATGCAGTGGCATGATATCTGCTCACTGCAACCTCCACTTTCTGGATTCGAGCAATTCTCCTGCCTCAGCCTCCCGAGTAGCTGGGATTACAGGCACACACCACCATGCCCAGCTAATTTTTTTTTTCTTTCTATTTTTAGTAGAGATGGGGTTTTGCCATGTTGACCAGGCTGGTCTTGAACTCCTGACCTTGGGTGATCCGTCTGCCTCGGCCTCTCAAAGTGCTGGGAGGCAAAAGCGGTCTTTTGTGGGGGAGATTTGCATCTGTAGAAAATCTGCATTGCTGCAGCCTGGTTTTCTCCGAGGCCCTCCCTTGTCCAGATCTAGGAAAGAGGAACTGACAGTCTGACACTCTGAAAGTCTGAAAGAAACATTTACCATCTTTTTCCTCCGAGGACTGCTACCTGTGAGGTTTCATCTTCATAACAAGATCACCTTTGCCAGCCAGGCTGCTTCTTCTCCCCTTCCCATAACCTGTTTTGCCAGGATCCAAGCCCCAAATCTTTCTGTAACCACAAGATGGTATATAAGCTGCTGTAGCTCTTTGTGGGGTTGGAGTGCTCGCCCTGTGTTCTCCATCATGGACATGTTAATAAATTAGTATGCCTTTTCTCCTATTCATCTGCTTTGTGTGGACTAAGCTCTGATTTTTTCATCTTGCACAAATTTCTATCTAAGGGATCTGGAGAGTCCTGCCCTACAAACCATAAATTCCAGGAAGTGCTGGGAATATAGGTGTGAACCACTACACCCGGCTTCTTAACCATTTTTAAGTGTACAGTTCAGGGTTTTTTTTTTTTTTTTTTTTTTTGAAGATAGGGTCTCACTGTGTCGTGCAGTGGTGCAATCTCAGCTCAATCAACCTCCACCTCCCGGGTCCAGTGATCCTTCTACCTCAGCCTCCCATGTAACTCGGATGACAGGCATGCACCACCATGCCCGGCTAATTTTGTGTGTGTGTGTGTTTGGTAGAGACAGGTTTTTACCATGTTGCCTTGGCTTGTCTTGAACTCCTGAGCTCAAGCGATTCGCCCTCCTCAGGGAGGCTGGGATTACAGGCATGAGCCACCTCACCTGGCCCAGTGTTGTTAACTATACTTGCATTGTTTGGTGACAGATCTCTGGAGGTTTTTATCTTGCAAAACTGAAACTCTGTACTCATTGAATGACAACTCTCAGTTTCCCCCTCCCCTAGCCCCTGACAGCCCTCGTTCTACATTCTGTTTCCTTGAGTTTGACTGTTGCAGATATCTCAAGGAGGTGGGATCATGCAGTATTAGTCTTTTTGTGACTGGCATATTTCACTTGGTATAATGTTCTTCAGGTTTACCTATTTTGTAGTGCATGACAGAATCTCCTTTTTAAAGGCTGAATAATATTCTACTGTGGTATATAGCACCTATTTTGTAGCATATGACAGAATCTCCTAATATTCTACTGTTTGTATATACCACATTTTCTTTTTAAAAATGCTTTATTTGGCTGGGTGCAGTGGCTCACGCTTGTAATCCCAGCACTTTGGGAAGCCGAGGGGGGCAGATCACGAGGGCAGGAGATTGAGACCATCCTGGCTAACACGGTGAAACCCCATTTGTACTAAAAATACAAAAAATTAGCCAGGCGTGGTGGCACGTGGCTATAGTCCCAGCTACTCGGGAGGCTGAGGCAGGAGAATCACTCGAACCAAGGAGGCATAGGTTGTGGTGAGTGGAGATCGTGCCACTGCACTCCAGCCTGGGTGACAAAGTGGGACTCCATCTCAAAAAAACAAAAACAAAAACAAAACAAAAAACACTTTATTTCATTTTTTAAACTGTTATTATAGGTACAGGGGTATATTTTTAAACTTTTATTATAGTTATGACAGAATCTCCTTTTTATTTTTTATTTTTTATTTTATTTTATTTTTTTGAGACGGAGTCTCGCTCTGTCACCCAGGCTGGAGTGCAGTGGCCGGATCTCAGCTCACTGCAAGCTCTGCCTCCTGGGTTCACGCCATTCTCCTGCCTCAGCCCCCCGAGTAGCTGGGACTACAGGTGCCACCACCTCGCCCGGCTAGTTTTTTGTAGTTTTTATTAGAGACGGCGTTTCACCATGTTAGCCAGGATGGTCTTGATCTCCTGACCTCGTTATCCGCCCGTCTCGGCCTCCCAAAGTGCTGGGATTACAGGGTTGAGCCACCGCGCCTGGCCCAGAATCTCCTTTTTAAAGGTGGAATAATATTCTACTGTGTGTACATACCACCTATTTTGTAGCATATGACAGAATCTCCTAATATTCTACTGTTCATATATACCACCTTTTCTTTTTAAAAATACTTTATTTTATGTTTTAAACTTTGATTATAGGTACGGGGGACAATGAAAGGTTTGTTACACGGGTGATGAGGACTACACTGTGATTTTTTCATCTTGCTCAAATTCCTATCTAAGGGATCTGGGGAGTCCTGCCCTACAAACCATGGGTTCTCACTAGATGGGTTTTATCTAACCCTACATATTGTGACTTACTTTCCAACCTGACTCTGGCATAGCATTATGAGACAAGGAAGAAAATAAAAATATTTTATTTTAAAACATGTTTCTTTGCGATATCTTGAAATGGCCCTGCAAAGCTGTCCTCTGTGGGGGAAAATTTGCAACTGTAAAGAATCTCTATTGGCCGGGCGCAGTGGCTCAAGCCTGTAATCCCAGCACTTTGGGAGGCCGAGACGGGCAGATCACGAGGTCAGGAGATCGAGACCATCCTGGCTAACACGGTGAAACCCCATCTCTACTAAAAAATACAAAAAACTAGCTGGGTGAGGTGGCGGGCGCCTGTAATCCCAGCTACTTGGGAGGCTGAGGCAGGAGAATTGCTTGAACCCGGGAGGCGGAGGTTGCAGTGAGCCGAGATCATGCCATTGCATTCCAGCCCGGTGACAGTGCGAGACTCTGTCTCAAAAAAAAATCTGAATAGGAAACATTTGTCATCTGTTGTTTCTAAACGCAGCCACTATAAGACTTCAAAAGAACCTTGGTCTCTGCAATCTTTTTTTTTTTGGAGTGGGGGATTACAGGCACCTACCATCACACCTGGCTAATTTTTGTATTTTTAGTAGAGATGGGATTTCACTATGTTGGCCAGGCTAGTCTCAAACTCCTGACCTCAAGTGATCCACCTGCCTCAGCCTCCCAAAGTGCTAGGATTACAGGCGTGAGCCACTGTCCCTGGCTGGTCTCCACAATATTTTAACCTGAACATTTCCTTTCTATGATCCCAGTGATCCCAGGTCTTTAGACAGCTCAGCTGTCTAAGTAACCAAACGAGTTACAGAGAAACGTAACCAAAAGAGTTACAGAGAAACGCCACACTTTGAGACAAGCTAAGGAGTCCTTTATTAGCCGGCGACCGAGAGGCAGCTAACGCTCAAAATTCTCTCGGCCCCGAGGAAGGGGCTAGTTTTGTTTTTATACCGTAGTCTAAATAGGGGAGGGCGAAGTTTAGCTGAAGCAATTTTTACAGAAGCAGAACTGGCAAAAGTTAAAAAAATTAATTGGTTACAAATGCAGTTACAAAAAATAAACAGTTCCAGGTACAGGGACTTAAACTATCACAAAGAGAGAAATGCAGGGGTTTGGGGTGCCATCCACCGTACACATCCCCAGGAGCTGCTAGTGCAGCTTGCCTCAATATCTTATCAGTAGGTACATTCCTGGACGTGCTTTGAGTCAGTTTACACTAGTTATGCCTTAAGGGAGGGAGGTAAAAGGGGGCTGCAAGTGAAACTAAAATGGAGTCTGTCCGGCGCTCTCTCTCTGCTAGGAGAGAGTTACTCAGGTTAAAACAAGGGAGAGTATCACAAGGAAATTGTCAATCAGTGTTGCAGGAATCAAAGGACCAAAGAGACCAAATGGGTGAAACAGGAGGATTTTATTAAGGTGTGCGCTGGCTCAGCTGATTTGCCTCCAAAAGACTGAGCCCTGAACAAAGACAGGGCTTGACTTTTATACACACCAGTGAGGGGGTTGGCCATCTAGTTGCACGAAGCTTACAAGGCAGGCAAACGGACTTACAGAGGCAGAACAAAGGCACTTAATCATACAGTGACAGGTTTTGCAACTTGAGGAAAAATAGGAACTTATCAAACTAAGGCAGGATTTACAGCTGGTACATGTCTTACTTGAGCATGTCTGATGACCTTGTTATGTTACACAGAGGAGAAAGAGGAATCCCTAAAACTGAGTAAAGTAACCTTGAGTTTCACTAAGGAAGGATTACTAAGAGGGGAGTGGGGAGCCAGGAAAGGAGAAAAGCCTGTTTTCTCATTCTTGCCCATAACTGGGAGGGGAGGGGGCTCTGGAGCACATCCTTTGAGGACTCTGGTTTTTCAGATAGTTATCAAATCTTTGCCAGAGCTCTGCTGCCTATCGCCAGGTCTTGGAGTGGGTCAGCCTAGCAAGAGAAAACTTGTTTTTCTCTTTTAACCCCTGCTTCACCAGAAAATGTTTAAATTTATCATAGCCTGGAAGCCCTCCTACCTTTGAGTTGTCCCACCTTTCTGGACCAATCCAATGTATTTTTTTTTTTTTTTTTTTTTTTGAGACAGGGTCTTGCTCTGTCGCCCAGGCTGGAGTGCAGTGGCGCAATCTTGGCTCACTGCAAGCTCTGTCTCCCGGGTTCACGCCATTCTGCCTCAGCCTTTCGAGTAGCTGGGATTACAGGTGCCCGCCACCATGCCTGGCTAATTTTTTATATTGTTAGTAGAGACAGGGTTTCACCATGTTAGCCAGGATCCTCTCCATCTCCTAACCTTGTGATTCACCCGCCTGGGCCTCCCAAAGTGCTGGGATTACAGGCGTGAACCCCCGTGCCCGACCCAGTGTATTTCTTAAATGTATTTGATTGATGTCTCATTCCTTCCTGAAGTGTATAAAACCAATCTGTGCCTTGATCACTTTGGGAACATGTTCTCAGGACCTCCTGAGGGCTGTGTCATGGGCCATGGTCACTCATATTATGCTCAGAATAAATCTCTTCAAATATTTTACAGAGTTTTATTGTTTTATTTTTTTTATTGACAATGAACTTGTGACACAGGGGTTTTTGTACAGATTGATTCATCACCCAGGTATTAAGCTCAGTACTGATAAAAGAAAAACTTCAGCTGAATTAAATTTAAAAGAGTTTTTTAATTTTAATTTTAATTTTTTTTTTTTTTTTGAGACGGAGTCTCGCTCTGTCGCCCGGGTTGGACTGCAGTGGCGGGATCTCAGCTCACTGCAAGCTCCGCCTCCCGGGTTTACGCCATTCTCCTGCCTCAGCCTCCCGAGTAGCTGGGACTACAGGCCCCGCTCGTCGCCGGCATAGTTTTGATCTCAGTCATGCAAGCTTCCCGCCTCCCTGGTTTACGCCATTCTCCTGCTCAGCCTCCCGAGTAGCTGGGACTACAGGCGCCCGCCTCGTCGCCCCGGCTAGTTTTTGTATTTTTAAGTAGAGACAGGGTTTCACCGATTAGCCAGGATGGTCCTCGATCTCCTGACCTCGTGATCCGCCCAGTCTCCGGCCTCCTCCCAAGTGCTGGGATTACAGGCCTTGAGCCACCGCGCCGGCTTTTCTTTTCTTTTCTTTACTTTTTTTTTTTTTTTTTTTTTTTTTTTTGAGATGGAGTCTCACTCTGTTGCCCAGGCTGGAATGTAATGGCACGATCTCGGCTTACTGCAACCTCTGCCTCCTGGCTTCAAGTGATTCTTCTGCCTCAGCCTCCTGAGTAGCTGGGACTACAGGCGCGTGAAACCACGCCCAGCTAACTTTTTGTGTTTTTAGTAGAGATGGGGTTTCACCATGTTAGCCAGGATGGTCTCCATCTCCTAACCTCATGATCCACCCGCCTCAGCCTCCCAAAGTGCTGGGGTTACAGGTGTAAGGCACCACGCTGGGCCAATTTCCCTCTTTTGATAATTTTCTCAATTTGAGAGATTGATGAAAACCTTAGTCACTGATGTCACTATTACCATCATAAATGTACTTATTTGGTCTTGAAACCACTGAGAAACAGTAGAACAGTAAGTTTCTAGAGGAGGGAACAAGGACTGAGTAGAGGGTACCTCTTTATGCTGGGATGTTCTGTTTACAGGAGAAAAACAAAACTTGATATGTTCTAGGATCTAGGTTTCCTTAAAGTCTTAGTTTGATTATGTCCCATTTAGCACGAGTGACTCTATTTTGTTTGGTTTGGTCTGTTGAGGCCTACTGTATGAGCTCAGTCCAAAATAATGGCCTTCCTTAATTTTGTTTTAAAAATTCCCCCTTTTTGGCCAGGTTCTCACTGAAGTGAGAGTGTGACCAAAACTTAGGGCCTTATTGCCACTCTTATCATTTTGGGTTGAGGGTCTCAGCACATCATTCCTAGGTCATGGTGACCTCATGGTCGCACATTTCTTTTAGCTTTTGTCATTCCACTTGAAGAGAGACCATTTGATGCTTTAGAGCTGGCTGTGTACAAACATTAAAAACCTTTGAGAGAATACAGCACATCAGGGAGACTATTATGGCTATCAGGAGGATAATACCAAGAATTTGGAGTACACAGGGTCCCCATACACCAAATCCTAAAATTAAATAGAGAATGAGTTGGATGAAGAGTTTACTCGCTTGACTAAGTAGTCTTTTCATTAATCTCCTACAGCTGAATTTGTATAATCTACATTTGACGTATTTCTCCATAGGCCACAAGTGTCAACAGATGCCCAGGTACTTTTCTGTTTCGCGAATTCTGTTATTCAGCATGACTTTCACAAAATAATTTAAAGTCTGTTGTGTAATGATACCCTTCAAAGTAGACTCTGCTGGCCGGGCGCGGTGGCTCATGCCTGTAATCCTAGCATTTTGGCAGGCTGAGGTGGGCGGATCACTTGAGGTCAGGAGTTCGAGACCAGCCTGGCCAACATGGTGAAACCCCGTCTCTACTAAAAATACAGAAATTAGCTGGGCGTGCTGGTGGGTGCCTGTAATCCCAGCTACGTGGGAGGCTGAGGCAGGAGAATTGCTTGAATCTAGGAGGCAGAGGTTGCAGTGAGCTGAGATCGTGCCACTGCATTCCAGCCTCGGTGACAGAGGGAGACTGTCCCCCCACCCTAAAAAAAAGTAGAATCTGCCATGGAGCCTATTATGAGGGATACATTCTAGTTATTGCCACTTTTATTCTAAACCATGGAAAAAGGACCTAACAAATGATGTCCTTCTAGAAGAGTGAAGGCAGTGTTTTCTTTAACACATGATACGGGTTAAAAGGCGTGAATGAATGTTCTGTTTCTGACTTATTATGAGGCAACATATGTACCATTAAAGTTTTTCACCTACACTGGGCCTTTATCTTTTATCTATTAAAGTATAAGCTTATTCATATATTAGGCTGGCTGTAAACTCCTTTACAAATAAAAGTATACTCCATAAGTGCACATAATAGACCCCTTTTCCACTTCTATTGTTCATAGAGGCATAAATAAGAAAAAGTATTCAAAGATAAGAGTCTCATGATAATAGAAAAATCTTCTTTCTTTGTTTTGTTTTTTTGAGACGGAGTCTCACTCTGTTGCCCAGGCTGGAGTGCAGTGGCATGATCTCGGCTCACTGCAACCTCTGCCTCCCAGACTCAAGCAATTCTCCTGCCTCAGCCTTCTGAGTAGCTGGGATTACAGTCTTGCGCCACCACCATGCCTGGCTAATTTTTTATACTTTTAGTAGAGAAGAAGTTTCACCGTGTTGGCCAGGCTGGTCTAGAACTCCTGACCTCAAGTGATCTTCCCCCCTCGGCCTCCCAAAGGGTTGGGATTACAGGCGTGAGTCCTCGCGCCCAGCCTAGAGAACTCTTTTTTTTTTTTTTTTTTTTGAGACGGAATCTCGCTCTTTCGCCCAGGCTGAAGTGCAGTGGCCAGATATCAGCTCACTGCAAGCTCCGCCTCCAGGGTTTACGCCATTCTCCTGCCTCAGCCTCTGGGACTACAGGCTAGTTTTTTGTATTTTTTTAGTAGAAACGAGGTTTCACCGTGTTAGCCAGGATGGTCTCCATCTCCTGACCTCATGATCCGCCCATCTCAGCCTCCCAAAGTTCTGGGATTACAGGCTTGAGCCACCGTGCCCGGCCCCCAGCCTAGAGAAGTCTTGATCCGTGATCTTGGGAAAAGCTGTTCCCATTAAGGATGCCACCTTCTTCTGGGGAGAGACGTCTCTGGTTAGTTTTACTTTAAGGGTTCTGGTGGGTGAACAGTTCCAAGAATGTGGAGGTACGCTTCTCAGTTGTGAGATTATGAACCCAAAGTTCAAGGTTCCAAAGTTTTGCTGCAATGTGGATGGCAAGGACAGTCTTCCTCTGATGTTCAGAAGATCCATTCTTCGAGTTCTGGATTGTGAAGGGGTTGTCCTCAGTGAACCACACAAAGCTTTCTTTGTTTGGTAAAAATACACCGTAGCATAATAATCTACTGCTACAACATTAGCCCTCTTGCATGGGAAAGCTTTTATACAACCAAAAAACAAGCATCGAAAATGACAATTGAATGAAATCCCTTTATAACTGTTTAAAATGGCCCATCAGGCAGCCAAATGTACCTGAAGCTTTGATTGTCTTCCCAAGAATATACAACCAAACATTGGTTTTAAACTGTTTCCTTGGCTGGGCTCGGTGGATCACCGGAGGTCAGGAGTTCAAGACCAGCCTGGTCAACATGGTGAAACTTCGTCTCTACTAAAAATACAAAAATTAACCGAGCATGGTGGCAGGCACCTGTAATCCCAGCTACTCAGGAGGCTGAGGCAGGAGAATTGCTTGAACCCCAAAGGTGGAGGTTGCAGTGAGCTGAGATCACACCATTGCCCTCTAGCCTAGGCCACAAGAGTGAAACTCCATCTCAAAAATAAATAAATAAATAAATAAATAAATAAATAAATAAATAAAAACGATTTCCTCAATTTGTAAGTACATATAATCAATTTGGATTATTTTATCTTTTCCATGACGAGTCATGGAATACAGAACCTTTAAGAATAAAAGCTTTTTTTCCTCAGGAAGGACAAGGCGGCCCGTCCTGATTCTCCATGAGTCCATGCTTGACACTGGACTTAGGTCCTCTTGAATGGCAGTTGCTTCTCCAATGCAGGTGCATAGCAGTGATAACTAATGGGTTATCGCGGGTAATTTGATTTAGACCATGGAGTTCATTCAAATTGTATATCTAAACAATTTTAATGTTGGCTGATTTAGCATGATAATCTGGCAAAGTATTTTTTGGTATTTCATTAATTTTTGTTTTACTTGTGTTAGCAATTTTATAAACCAGTCAGTTTTTTTTTTTTTCTTATTGAAGCAACAGGAATTCTTACCCAGTCCAATTCTTGGGGAATTGTGGAATTCCTGGGGAATTCTTACCCATGATATGATCTTTTAACGTTTATTTATTTTTCCATGATATGATTTTAAAGTTATTAAAAACCTGTACTCGAGTGCTTTTCAGAGTCCTTTCCATCCTTTTATGAACCTTTTAAAAGATACCATATGCTAGGATTTTGCATGCTTGTGAAGTTTTCAGAAACTGCATCAGCCTTAAGTAATTAACTGTGGAAATGACTTTAAATAGTTATAGTTTTTATTTGTTTTATTTTATTTTATTTTATTTTATTTTATTTTATTTTATTTTATTTTATTTTGAGACGGAGTCTCTGTTGCCCAGGCTGGAGTGCAGTGGCGTGATCTCGGCTCACTGCAACCTCCGCCTCCCAGGTTCAAGCAATTCTCCTGCCTCAGCCTCCTGAGCAGCTGGGATTACAGGCGTCCACCATTACATCTGGGTAATTTTTTTTGTATTTTTAGTAGAGCGGGATTTCACCATATTGGCCATGCTGGCCTCGAACTCCTGATCTTGTGATCTGCCCACATCGTCCTCCCAAAGTGTTGGGATTACAGGCGTGAGCCACGGCACCTGGCTGTTTTTTGCTTTTTTCAATCAATTTTATGGGCACCTCTGCTCCATAGAGTTTGACCTTATTTATTTGAACACAGATACTGAGAAGGGACAGAGGTTACCTGGACTATAAAATAATGCAGTGATTCTAGACTCAACAGGGAATCTCTCAATAGAGCATTGTTGTTGTTTGTTTTTTATTTTTATTTTGTTGGTGCTGTAGAATAAAATCCTTTGTACATTTTTTTTTTTTTTTTTTTTTTTTTTGAGATGGAGTTTTGCTCTTGTTACCCAGGCTGGAGTCCAATGGCGCTATCTCAGCTCACTGCAACCTCCACCTCCCAGGTTCAAGTGATTCTCCTGCCTCAGCCTCCCAAGTAGCTGGGACTACAGGCGACCACCACCACACCAGGCTAATTTTGTATTTTTAGTAGAGACGGGATTTCTCCATGTTGGCCAAGCTGGTCTCAAACTCCCAAACTCAGGTGATCCACCCACCTCAGCCTCCCAAAATGCTGGTATTACAGCATTTTGGTGAGCCACCGTGCCTGGCCTTTTTTTCTTTTTCTTTTTCTTTTTTGAGATGGAGTCTCACTTGCTTGCCCAGGCTGGAGTGCAGTGGCATGATCTTGGCTCACTGCAACCCTCACCTCCTAGGTTCAAGTGATTCTCCTGCCTCAGCCTCCCAAGTAGCTGGGATTACAGGCGCGTGCCACTACACCTGGCTATTTTTTGTATTCTTAGTAGAGATGGGTTTTTGCAATGTTGGTCAGGCTGGTCTCAAACTCCTGACCTCACGTGATCCACCCACCTCAGCCTCCCAAAGTGCTGGGATTATAGGCATGAGCCACTGCACCCTGCCTTAACTCAGTATCTTAGTCCATATGTCCTATAACAAAATACCACAGACTGGGTGATTCATAAACAATTGAAATTTATTGGCTGAGCACCTCAGTCTCCCAAAGTGCTAGGATTACAGGCATGAGCCACCGTATCTGGCCGGATTTACAGACTTTAAAATTATCTTTATTTTTTCAATTGTAAAATTATTAACCCACTTAGAACAGAAAAGCAATATGGAAAAAGGAGGAAAGAAAGGTCTTCTGTACTTGGATGAGGCCAGGTTTGGGGCAAGGAACCGGCACTGTGGAGCTTGGTGCTTGCCCACAGGACCGGCAGGCTATGAGGCAACTGACATGCCCCAGGGAAAGTCATCTTGAGTTGCATCTTGATGATGAGGGGGTTACGGGTCCAAGCTGCAAACTTCTTAAGCCATTCTCTAAAACATCCACACTCCGGGACTGCTGAGATGGAAAGAGAGAAATTAGGAGGTATCAACTGGTGAGACATCACAGGGAGGAAGGGAGGGAGAGGTGAGGATGAGATCGTCAGGAAGAGAAAAGAACTGGCACCAGAAGGGCCAAGAAGGCCTGGAGAAAAACAGGGAGGTGACAAGAGCTCCTTAGAAAAGGGAGATTGTCTGTTGACTCTGTTGATAGTTTCTTTTGCTGTGCAGGAGCTCCATTTAATTAGATCTCAATTGTCAATTTCTGTTTTGGTTGCATTTGCTTTTCAGAATTTAATCATAAATTGTTTGCATAGACCAGTGTCCAGTAGAGAATTTCATATTTCCCAGGTTTTGTTCTAAGAGTTTTGTAGTTTGAGGTCTTACATTAAAGTCTTTAATTCATCTTGAGTTATTATTGTTATTATTATTATTATTATTTTTGAGGCGGAGTCTTGCTCTGTCGCCCAGGCTGGAGTGCAGTGGCACAATCTCGGCTCACTGCAAGCTCCGCCTCCTGGGTTCACACCATTCTCCTGCCTCAATCTCCTGAGTAGCTGGGACTACAGGTGCCCACCACCACACCCTGCTAATTTTTTGTAGTTTTAGTAGAGACGGGGTTTCACCGTGTTAGTCAGGATGGTCTCGATCTCCTGACCTCGTGATTCACCTGCCTCAGCCTCCCAAAGTGCTGGGATTACAGGCGTGAGCCACGGTGCCCGTCCCAGGTTATTATTATTTTTTTAAGCAAAGCCTCACTCTGTTGCCCAGGCTGGAGTGCAGTGGCACGATCTCAGCTCACTACAGCCTTCGCCTCCCTGAACCCATGCAATCTCCCACTTCACTCTCCCAAATGGCTGGGACCATGGGCACATGCCACCATGCCTGGCTGATTTTTGTATTTTTTGTAGAGATGGGGATTTGCCATGTTGCCCAGGCTGGTCTTGAACTCTCGGGCTCAAGCGATCCACCTGCCTTGGCCTCCTGAAGTGCTGGGATTACAGGCGTGAGTCATCATGCCCAGCACATCTTGAGTTAATTTTTTTTTTTTCTTTCATGACAGAGTCTTGCTCTGTTGCCCAGGCTGGAGTGCAGTGGCGTGATCTGGGCTCACTGCAACCTCCCACCTCCCGGGTTCAAGCAGTTCTCCTGCTTCAGCCTCCAGAGTAGCTGGGATTACAGGCGCAGAGATGGGGTTTCACCATGTTGGCTAGACTAGTCTCAAACTCCTGACCTCTTGATCCGCCTGCCTCAGCCTCCCAGTGCTTGGATTACAGGCGTGAGTCACTGCGCCCGGCTGAGTTAATTTTTGTATATGGTGAGGGGTACACATGGACATAAAGATGGAAATAATAGACACTGGAGACTCCAAAAGAAGGGAGGGTGGGAGGGAGACCAGGGTTGAAAAACTACCTATTGGGTGCTATGTGCCAGTAGACTGGGGGACTCAAACCTCAGCATCACACAATATATCTATGTAACAACCCTGCACATGTACCCCTGGAATCTAAAAGAACAAGAGGGAGCCCCTGGTGCGAGAGGAGAACTCCCCCCAAAAAAACAGGCAGTGGGGCCGGGCACGGTGGCTCACACCTGTAATCCCAGGACTTTGGGAGGCCAAGGCGGGCAGATCACTTGAAGCCAAGAGTTCAAGGCCAGCCTGGGCAATATGGTAAAACCCTGTCTCTACTAAAAACGCAAAAATTAGCTGGGTGTGGTGGCGGGTGCCTGTAGTCCCAGCTACTTGGGAGGCTGAAGCACGAGAATCACTTGAACCCGGGAGGCGGAGGTTGCAGTGAGCCGAGATCGTGCCACTGCACTCCTGCCTGGGTGACAAAGTGAGACCCTGTCTCAAAAAAGAAAAGAAAAAAAAAAAAGGTAGGGGTAAGTGCAGTGGGCAGAGGTGTGAGGGGGTGCGGGGCTGTAGCAGGCGGTGAGGAGGTGGGGGGCAGCAGGCGGTGAGGAGGCGGGGGGCAGCAGGCGGTGAGGAGGCGGGGGGCAGCAGGCAGGGCAACTCCTCACCTTTATCCTTTCAAGCCGTCGCTTTATGGCTCGGCTGTTTTTATCTAGCTCCTCTAACTTCTCAGAGGGGTTGAAGGAAGGCGGTTCCTCGTGGTCCACAAAGTTTTCCCAGCAGTCAGTAAACTCTGAGATCGAAGAGGGAAACCAGACAGGCCCCAGGGGCAGCAGCTGCAGCGCCAGGAACTCTTGCTTCCTTTCCCCTCTTCCCTTCCTCTCCCTGGACATTGCTCTGTCCGGGGAATTCTCCCTCCTGGGTGGTGTCGGATCTTGGGCCTCCACCGACCCACAATCCTTCCTTCTTGGCTTCCCACAGATGCCGCCCCCCCGACCCTCCCACCTCCCCCCCACCCTCCCACCTCCCCCGCCCCCCCACCCTCCCACCTCCCCCACCCCCCTCACCCTCCCACCTCCCCCGCCCCCCCCACCCTCCCACCTCCCCCGCCCCCCCCGCCTGTCGCCAAACCTGCGTCCCCGGGGGTTTGCTCTCTTGGAGCTGCAAAGCCTCTTGCCTACCTCGGAGGCCCATGACCTCCACCGGGACCTGGGATCCACACAGAAGCAGCAGCCCCTCCTGATAGTGCCCGAGCCAGTGGTAGTACAGGCGGGAGGCGAAGATGCGCAGGGTCAGATGGTGGTGAGCCTGGATGAAGTCAACCAGCTCCCCGGCACAGGAGGGGCAGGGGCTCCACGTGAGGTAACAGGTGACTTGGTAGCACTGGGTTTTGTCCAGTCCCATAGACTCGATCTTCTTAATAAAGCGAATTTCTGCATGGTGCTTTTTCTGGGGAGGGTCCCGGGAGGTGAGAATAGAGAGGCCAGGAGTCACGTGACTGGGGGGGCGGGACAGGGTCGGGGAGGGGGTGCGGAGGGGTCTGTCTGGTGAACTTTCTAGTGCGTGGCCCTGACTAACACAGAGCAAGCACCCGCTTCCTGCCTTCCTTGATTTGTACAGTCCTGCACTCACGCACCCGTGTGTTAATTCATCTGTCCCGAGGCTTCCACAGCTTTCTCTAAATTGGACAAAGATCCCAGTGTCCAGAGGAAGAAACAACACCTCCGCGCCCCAGTCCCGAAGCTTTGTGGACCTTGCCTTTGGGCACCCGCCTAGGAGGCTGTGTCCAACCTGGGATGATCCTAAAGAGCAGGTGAGAGCCGGGGCGGGGGGCGGGGAGGCAGGGTGGGTCCGGGCTGGCAATAGAGCGGAGGGCAGGGATGTGACGGAGTTGCACTCAGACCGTGGCAGGGCACCTCGGCTTCCCCGAAGTAGTGACTGAGCTGAGATCGGGAGAATGAGTAAATGAGAGGAGCAGAAGGAACATTCTACAGAAGGGATTCCACAGAAAGGATTCTACACAAGGGATGACTTCTTCGGAGGCCCGGGGACGGGAAGGAATGGGGAGCGTCCTAGGGAAGCTGGGCCACTCAGACCCATCTAAGCCAAAACCCAGGCAGGGACCGAGGGTTAGGAAGACACAGAGGGTGTTAAATCAGCAATTGAGAAATTTGTAGGCAGGCATTTCATGTACTTTCTGCACACATCAGATGGGTTTAGCCCCTGCCGGGCCTGTGCCCAGAGAGCCCGTGCGGCACCTTGTTTTTTAAGTAGCCTCTGGTGGGCGTGGAGCCATTCTGCCGCGTCAGCTGGTAACACAAGAGGGCCTTCCTCGGGTAGTAAGGCTTGCTGACACAGCGCTTGTTGTTAAACTGTAAGCTGAATGTTTCGGCTGTTAGCAGAGCCATCGCGTTTCTGTGCAACAGAAAGGGAAAACCAAAGATGAAGGGAGCGTCATCTGGAGTCACCCCAGGCTCAAGCCACTTTTCAAACCCAACTCTTTTTTGTTTTCTGAGACGGAGTCTCCCTCTGTCGCCCAGGTGGGAGTGCAGTGGCGCGATCTTGGCTCACTACAACCACCGCCTTCCAAGTTCAAGTGATTCTCCTGCCTCAGCCTCCCAAGTAGCTGGGATTAGAGATGCCCGCCACCACACCCAGCTAATTTTTGTATTTTTAGTAGATACTGGGTTTTACTATGTTGACCAGGCTGGTCTCGAACTCCTGAACTCAGGTGATCCACCCACCTTGGTCTCCCAAAGTGTTGGGATTACAGGCGTGAGCCACTGTGGCCAGCCAAACCCAACTCTTTCTGTTCACTTGGACCCCTCTCCTTGGTGAGGGAGGGTCTCCCCTTTAGTTGTTGGCCAGGAGGACTGCAGTGGAGGAGGGGGAGGAAGGACTGGCAGGAGGGCAGAAGGAGGGGAGTGCTCCCTCGCACCTTGTCTGCTACTTCCCATCCTCCCACCTGGGAGGGCACCCGCTGCTGCCCACAGCTGAGGCTCTTTGCATGGGACTGCCCTGACCTCATCACTATTCTGCCTGGGTTGGGTGGGGATCCCCTGCCTGAGAACTGTGGGTGTGCCTTTCTGGCTCCGCTGAGCTCAGACCTTCTCTGAGCTGCTCACACGCCTCTCGCCTGAGTCCCAGATCCCTCTTTCCAGTTCCAGTTGGACACCCCCTCCTTGAGGTCCACAAGCCTCTCGACCCCTACATGTCCAATACCAGAACCCTTCTTCTTGGGGAGTGATGGAGTGGAGACTAGAGCTTCCTCTAACACTATGCTCTTTGCTTAGGTGTGTTTCACAATTTTGTCTGCACAAACACAGAGTTGCGTGAACAGGAAAAGCTGTTGTCACCAAGGGAGCGTTGTGACAGATTTTTGGCTGAAGGAGTTACATCGATTTTGCTCTCCTGAATTGTGATTACATTCTACAGAGGATTCAATTTTGGATTTTGCTTTTATTTTATTTCATTTTATTTATTTATTTATTTTTGAGACAGAGTCTCACTCTGTCATCCAGGCTGGAGTGCAATGGTGCAATCTCGGCCCACTGCAACCTCTACCTACCCAGTTCAAGCAATTCTCCCACCTCACCCTCCCAAGGAGCTGGGATTACAGGCACCCTCCTTCATGCCCGGCTAGTTTTTGTATTTTTGTAGAGATGGAGTTTTACCATGTTGGCCAGGCTGGTCTTGAACTCCTTTGACCTCAGGTGATCCACCCACCTCGGCCTCCCAAAGTGCTGGGATTATAGGCGTCAGCCACCGCGCCCGGAGAATTTCTGCAGCTTTCCCAAGCAGGAGGAGAGGGGAAGAGAAGATGCTGGCAGGGGCAGCAGGGCCAGGGTGACCTCTCCCAGCTCGGGGCCCCAGCCCTGGTCTTTCCGGGGACAGATCCCCCATCCTCGCAGTATTTCTGCCACCCATCCTCCAACCCATTAAAAATAAGAAAAGTGAATAAAATTCTCCACTTCAACATAAGAGCTCTTACTATTTCAGTTCAGTTAATTCCTGGCATTTTACTATTCATGTTTTTTTTTTTTTTTTTTTTTTTTTTTTTTTTTTTTTTTTTTTTAGTTTTAGTAGATAAGGAGTCTCCCTATGTTGACCAGGCTGGTTTGGAACTCCCGGCCTCTAGTGATGATCCTCCTCTCTCAGCTTCGCAAAGTGTTGGGATTACAGGCATGAGCCATTGTGCCTGGCCAGGCAGGAGAATGGGGTGAACTCAGGAGGCGGAGCTTGTGGTGAGCTGAGATCGCGCTCCAGCCTGGGAGACAGACAGAGATTCCGTCTCAAAAAAAAAAAAAAAAAAAAAAAAAAAATCAGAGTAGCACCTCCATCCCCCAGGCCCAGGCCCTCTTCTAAGTGCTGAGAGAGTCTGAACTCATGTGATGCTGCCCTAGGGCTGCAGGGGCCATTCCCATCTTACAGAGGAGGGGCTAGAGGCTCAGAGAGGCGGGGTAATCCGCCCAGGCCACAGAGCTGGGGACAGATGGAGCTGGGGCCCCTTTCCAGGCCAGCCCTGTCCAGCCTCTGCATCATGGGGCCCTGCAGGAGGGAGCCGTTGGGGATCAGGCTCTCTTCTTACTAAATTTTAAAATAAAAGCATTTCTCCTGATCATTAAGTTTTTCCCTATATTCCATGTTACTGGTGTCATTATAAATGGTGAATGCTGATTGTGAGGAGGAGCGTGTGTTCGGGGTCATCTGCATCCTCCTCTGCCCGTAGTGGAGACATCCTTGGAAGACAAGATTTACCTTGTGCTTCAGAGACCATTCCCCCCCACACCTTCTCCTAAGACTCTGTATTGAAACAAAGTAAATCTTACAGAAAGTTCATCAAAGCGCTGTGAACAAAATTCCAGATTGCTCCTGTCATCCTTTAGTTCAGTTCTCCCAGTTTCAGAACCCAGGAATGGCAGGAAGCACACAGAGGGAGCATCCTCCCAAGGTGGGGAGCATCAGCCCAACCATGACTTTTAGGGGAGAGTCTCAGCCGGGGACCTGGACTGGGGCAGTTGGGGGAGGCAGCCCATTCAGAAGCAGCAGTGGGGCGACCACACAGCAGGGCAAAGAGCTTGGGTGGGAGGGGGGGCGGCAGGGGAGTCAGAGGGGAAGAGTCAGAGGGGAAGGAGCCCAGGGATGGGATTGGGGCAGCGGGAGGCCAGGGCTGAGGCCCAGAAGGGCTGCCAGGCAGGAAAGGGCAGCAGAGGACCCAGTGGACAGAGTGGGCAGCGGTACCTGATCTGTGCTTCTGGCCACAGCTTCCTTAGCAGGCTTGCCCCTGCTTGTCTGGGGCACTAAGTTTCACTTTTGTTTCCAGGCAGCTCTCCAAAAGTCACCTCCCAGGGCTTGATGAGGGTGGCTCCACCCTCTCCCTTTTTTGGGGACTGGAGTGGGAGGGCCCTGGGTGCTTCAGATCCCTCAGGCTCCTTCCTTTCCCTACGTTCCTCAGGCTTGGCAGGGGAAGTCTGATGGAGATGCCTCACCTCCCATCCTCCCATCCCCAATTCCCTCCCCAGGTACAGCCAGACCCAACTCCCTCCCCAGGTACAGTTTACAAAGGAACAAAGGCTGGATGCAGTGGCTCACACCTGTAATCCCAACATTTGGGAGGCTGAGGTGGGCAAATCACGAGGTAAGGAGATGAAGACCATCCTGGCCAACATGGTGAAACCCCGTCTCTACTAAAATACAAAAAATTAGCCAGGCGTGGTGATGGGCGCCTATAGTTCCAGCTACTTGGGAGGCTGAGGCAGGGAAATCACTTGAAACTGGGAGGCAGAGGTTGCAGTGAGCCGAGATTGCACCACTGCACTCCAGCCTGGTGACAGAACGAGACACTGAAAAAAAAGAGAGAGAAAAGGAAGGAAGGAAGGAAGGGAGGGAGGGAGGGAAGGAGGGAGGGAGGGAGGAAGGAGGGAGGGAGGCAGGAAGGAGGGAGGGAGGCAGGAAGGAGGGAAGGAAGGAAGGAATTGATGGCTGGTCATGGTGCCTGTTATCCCAGCACTTTGGGAGGCTGAGGCAGGTGGATCACCCGAGGTCAGGAGTTCGAGACCAACCTGGGCAACTGCACTCCAGCCTGGGCAATAAGAGCGAGACTCCGTCTCAAAAAATAAAATAAAGTATAATAAACGAAAGGAATAGAAGCCACAGAGAGGAACAGGGATCCAGACCAGGGCTGAGACCACAGGCCAGATGTCACTCCCCTGGTGGGCAGGGCAGGCTGCAGCCCCCTCCCCACCACCCCACTGACCTTTGTCATTCAGCCTCCTGGCAGGACCCTGAGCCTGATGTGAAATGAGCACTGGGGTCAGGGCTCAGGACTGCATCTCCAGCGGATCCAGTGCCCATTACCTAGCCCAGTCCCCAGATAGCACTGGGAGGGGAGGACGGTGATCCTGACAGTCAGAGGAGGTCCCAAGCACAGAGAGGCTAAGATACTGTCCCCAGGTCACACAGCAAATCAACAGCAGAGCTGGAGGGCTGGCCAGGGCTTCCTGTGTCCCTCCTCCCCCACAGCTACCTGCTTTGAGGTTCTTCATTGCTCCATGGAAAGAGGAGGAGAGGAGACATGAGGAAGGGGACTTACTGCTCCTAAAGGGCCTCCCAGGTCAGAGATGAAGGACCTGGACTTCGCATTTGCATCCTGGAACCCGTGTTCTCATCTTCATGCATATCAACCAACACCCTTCAGATCATAAACACCAAAGAGCCAGGTCAGGTGCTGTGGCTCATGCCTGTAATCCCAGCACTTCGGGAGGCTGAGGCAGGCTGATGACCTGAGGTCAGGAGTTCGAGACCAGCCTGGGCAACATGGCGAAACCTCGTCTCTACTAAAAATACAAAAATTAGCCAGGCGTGGTGGCGGGTACCTGTAATCCTAGCTACTCGGGAGTCTGAAGTAGGGGAATCATTTGAACCTGGAAGGCGGAGGTTGCAGCAAGCCAAGACTGTGCCACTTCACTCCAGCCTGGGTGGCAAGATCAAAACTCCGTCTAAAAAAAAAAAGAAAAGAGAAAGAAAAACTAAAGAGCCCCAAGGAAAGTTGAATCCCAAGGGCGAGGACTAGGGGCAGTCACTGCAGAGTCTAGGTTCCACACCAAGGAGTCCCACTGAATCTCGCCCAGCTTGTCCCTCCATATCCTCCCGCCCTGCACACCCCGACAGCCCCCTAGACCCTGCATGGCCCCTGGGGTCACAGGAGCTTGGGTGGGAATTTAGAAGGTTCCTGGGAATGGGATCCCCTCCACCCTATCTGTCCTAATGTTGGGGCTACCGTCCATGGAAGATTCCAGAATAAGCGGGGACCTGCCAGAAGCGACATCGGATCTGCACTCTGTAGTGCTGGTTAATCAGAGAGCTGAGTCTCCCAGGCTGAGAAGCAGGGAGGATGGAAAGGAAGGCGGAACCCTTTCCTAGTCCTTCCCACAGGCAGCATTCCCACTGTTCCTCCAGTGAATCCCTGCAGCAGAGACCCTGTGCTGTCTAGGACGGGCCTCTGCTTAGGTGTTGTCTCCAGGAGGAGGGGAGGTTTGGCCTGGCCACTGTGGCCTGTGTTTGTTGCTGGAAAAGGGGACCCGATCCGGACTCCAAGAATGAGTTCTTGGGTCTCTCACAGGAAAGAACTCAAGGTGAGCCACAGGGTGCGGTGAAGTTATGATCGTTTATTAGAAGCTCCTGCACTACAGACTAGGGAGGCCTCAGAAGGCAGAAGGAAGAACGTCCCGTCTTTGTTTTAAGCTTCTTTTTTTTTTTTTGAGACGGAGTCTTGCTCTGTCACCCAGGATGTGGTGCAATGGTGTGATCTCAGCTCACTGCAACCTCCACCTCCCAGGTTTAAGAAATTCTCCTGCCTCAGACTCCCGAGTAACTGAGATCACAGGTGTGCAGCCACCCGGCTAATTTTTGTATTTTTAGTAGAGAGGGGATTTCACCATATTGGTCAGGCTGGTTTCAAACTTCTGACTCCTGATCCGCCCAAAGTGCTGGGATTACAGGTATGAGCCACCATGCCCGGCCTAAATCTCCCCTTTATAAGGACACCAGATTTATTGGATTAGGAACCACCCGACGACCTCATCCACTGTGCCTGGCCTAACTCTCCGTATATTGGAGTCTTATCAATGTAAAAGCTAAGCTATGTCCACATGCAAGCGAGCTGACAGTGTGACAAAATTTATTACTTTGTTGATTTAAAGAAAGCTATCCAGGGCCTGGCATGGTGGCTCACATCTGTAATCCCAGCACTTTGGGGGTTCGAGGTCAGCCTGGCCGACATGGTGAAACCCCATCTCTACTAAAATTGCAAAAATTAGCTGGGCATGGTGGTGGCGCACCTGTAATCCCAGCTACTCAGGAGGCTGAGGCAGGAGAATCTCTTGAACCCGGGAGGCAGAGGTTGCAGTGAGCCTAGATCCTGCCGCTGCACTCCAGCCTGGGTGACAGAGCGAGACTCCATCTCAAAAAAAAAAGAAAAGATATCAATGAGATATGCATATCTTATTTAAAGTGTATGATTTTTAAATCATGGTCTTTTGGTTTAAAGAACAATAGATTGGGCCGGGCACAGTGGATCATGCCTGTAATCCCAGCACTTTGGGAGGCCGAGGCGGGCCAATCACCTGAGGTCAGGAGTTTGAGACCAGCCTGGACCAACATGGAGAAACCCCGTCTCTACCAAAAATACAAAAATCAGCCGGGCGTGGTGGCACATGCCTGTAATCCCAGCTACTTGGGAGGCTGAGACAGGAGAATCGCTTGAACCCAGGAGGCAGAGGTTACAGTGAGCTGAGATCAAGCCATTGCACTCCAGCCTAGGCAACAGAGCAAAACTCCATGTCCAAAAAACAAAAAACAAGCAAAAAACAAAAAACAAAAAACAAAAAACTCCCATCTCCAAAAGAAAAAGAAACAAAAAACAATAGATTGAATAATCCCTATAATGATTGAAGATGTTACAGGCTGGAGTCCCAGAAAATATCTTGGCATGCCTTTGAACTTTGATTTCATTTGTAATTCAGTTTTTTTGGTTTTTGTTTGTTTGTTTTTTTGAGATAGAGTCTCACTCTGTCACCCAGGCTGGAGTGCAGTGGCACGATCTTGGCTCAATGCAGCCTCCGCCTCCCGGGTTCCAGCAATTCTTTTGCCTCAGCCTACCGAGTAGCTGGGACTACAAGCGCCCACCACCACGCACAGCTAATTTTTGTATTTTTAGTAGAGATGGGGTTTCACCATGTTGGCCAGGCTGGTCTCAAACTCCTGACCTCAGGTGATCCACCTGCTTTGGCCTCCCACAACGCTGGGATTATAGGCGTGAGCCACTGCACCCTGCCTGTTACTCGGTTTATCTAGGTAATTTAGTTTGACATCAAATACACGAAAGTACAATAAATGCAAGCCCTGATGGGAAATAAAGTAGGTGCTTACCAGGAAGGATGATAGCTTTCTCCAAATGAGGGGGAATCACGTCTTCCAAATTTGTTGAGGTCCAAACCTCACAGCCCAGATCAATGGGAGGAAAATAACCCTCCTAAGAGGAAATCTCCCAAACAGGAGGGGAAAGGCCCCTCCCCAACCTTATCTCAAATGAAACAGAAGGCAAACCCAATTCTGCAGTTTTGTCCAAGAAAGATCTGCCAGGGGGCAGAAGGGGTTACCAGTGTGGGTACCTCCCGCCATAGTGCTGTGGGCTGCTGATTCCCCTGGAAAGAAGTGAGAATTGGATCCCACTTCTGACCCCATGTATGTTGAAGTCAAGATAAAACTGTGGAGAGAAATTTCTAGATTTAATGTTTTATTTGGGAAGAAGAATCGCAATTCAGTGTGTACATGGAGAGCAAAGGGAAGATTAAAGATTGTTTTTAAAAGGAGAAAGATTTGTGTTCCTCTTTCAGAAAGTTAATGGGTCCTAGGACCTGGGTTCTAGGGAGCTGGCAGGTTGCATTGATGAGCCACTGTGGTAGGCACTGTGAGTCCCAGCGTTACAGCGATTTAACTCAGAAACTATAGGTAAAGGTGGTTTTGGGGTACGGTGAGCAGTTTCAGCCATCAGGCTTGTGGAAGCGAGGTTTTGTAGCCTGAGTGGTTTCCCCTCCTGGCTCCTGGCCTCTGAGTTGGGCGTGACAAGAATGACCCAATTCTTAGCATCAGTTTTTGTAAGAGATGTTTCTCAAAATTTAACTTTCACGCTTATGTATATTTCTAGTACCCATTTATATTCAGTTCAATGATAAGATTCAGGTATGATGGGGAGATGGGAGGAGCCAGGCTAGGGGCCCCAGGATGGGAGGGAGGAGATTGGGGGGTGGATGGAGGTTGCTCTGGAGGCAGAAAGCAGCCTCTCACAGGCAGGGTCAGGAAAGTGGGGAGGAGGCAGTGAGGTGGGGGGCACTGAAGAGCGGTACTCAGGGCAGGAGCAGCTCAGAAGGCCCAGGGAGGAGTGAACCTGGTCCAGGACAGAGGGAAGGCGTCAGGAGGCCGAGCAGGAGCCAAGAGGAGTGAGGGGATCAGCTGTGAGGCTACCCTCCAGCTTGGTAACAGGAGATGGGTAGTTTTCACACAGTCCCTTGCAAGGCCAGTGTGGCGTATCTCTCTTGTACACAGTATTCTCAACAGTGTTCAAATTCTGAGATAGAGGAGAAAACAGTCAGGCCTGGCAGACCTCTGTCCCCTGACCCTGGGCCTAGGTGTGATCTCCTGGCTGCCAGTGCTGGCTCAGTCCCTGCAGGCTCTCCTGGGACATGGTCCCAAGGGCAACCCAGACTCCCTTGGCCTCATGCTGTCCCTCCCCCCGCCCACACTCCTTAGGCCCCAATCTCTCACCCTTAGAAGACATGATCTGCACACGTGCCCCTTTGTCCTGCAGTCTGTGAAGCCCGTGCTGGAATCCCGGGTCACAGTCGTGGTAGAGGCGGGCAGTGAAGATGCTCAGCCTCGCTTTGTTGTGCTCAGCCAGGAACTCGGCCGCTTTCACCACATGGTCCGGGCCGGGGTTCCAGGGTATGAACCAGGCAATCTGGTAGCACTTGTAAGGAGGCAGCGCGTGGCAGGTCAGGACGGGAAGCACATTTATGCTCCGTGAGACCGGCTACTTTTGCCCTTTCTCACTGCAATGTCAAGGAGAGGAGACACCTGCCGGCAGTGGCTCATGCCTGTGATCCCAGTACCTTGGGAGGCCAAGGCAGGAGGATTGCCTGAGCCTAGAAGTTCAAGACCAGCCGGGGCAACATGGAAAAACCCCATCCCTGTTAAACACACACACACACACACACACACACACACACACACACACACACACAGAAATTAGCTGGGTGTGGTGACGCGTGCTTGTAGTCCCAGCTACTTGGGAGGCTGAAGTGGGAGGATCAGTTAAGCCCGGGAGGTTGAGGCTGCAGTAAGCTATGATCTTGCCACTGCACTCCAGTCTGGGTGACAGAGTCAGATCCTTACTTAAAAAAAATGTATAAATAAAGAGGGGAGACAGATGTCTACAGGCAAACAGGCTCGCTGCTGGCACAGACCTCTCAAGGGGTGTGCCTTGCCCCCTATGCTCTTCTCTGCTCAGGGCCGCTCTCCCACTGAGGATGACCTTCAAGGACTCAGGAGCATTCTGTGTTCTCAGAACCCTCCGACAGGCAAGGCCACATCCTTCCATCCTGAAGACTCAGGGCCCCGGTAGAAGGGATGTGACTCAGAAAAGGTGCCAGAGTCTTGCTTGACTCCCCACTATCCCCCCCGCCAGAAAGCCCTGTGTACCGTTAGGCAGGTGTGGAGGCAACTTTTTCAGACTTTGACCACAGAGGCCACTTTACTGCTGACCCGGGTGGCTCTCTGGGAAGCTGTGCCTGCCCGGGGTGGTGAGGGCCAGAGAAGGCAGTGGGAGGAGGATAGGGCCCCATCTTGGAGGGCGGCCGAGGTACAGACGCTGAGGGGCAGCAGGCACCTTCCACGGCAGCCCATCCTGTGCCTGTGGGTGCCAAAACCACAGCGCTGCCGGTGGCATCACCTCCCCGAGGGCTTCCTGGGTGGAGGGGCTGGACCAGACCTTGTGGGCAGGGAGACTGCCATGATGTCAGGCAGCTTGACTCAGGGAGAGGAGGAGACTCAGATTGGCCCAACGCCTGGTGCGTGCCAGGTCGGTCCCAAATCCAGCCTCCACTACCCTCCAAGTGCACAGCTGAGAGGAGGTATAATTGCCCCCACTTTACAGATGAGTAAAGAGAGGTTTCAGGGGAGGTGATGTGCTGAAGTACCTGACAGTAGCAGGCACAGTGGGCTGTTAGACCCAGGCTCGCCTGCCCGCCCGCCAGTGCTCTGGTCTCCACTCTCCAGGTCCCCATAGAAGCGTGTGGAACCATTACCCCCTGCCCCAGAGTGACACAGAGAGTCACGGTCTCTGTCCAGAATTTTCTGATTGGCACAGGGCAGACCTGATGGTGAGCGTTGTTGCTCTGTGTGCAGGCACGGGCCTGTGCCAGGCCGCCTCCCCCAGCCCTGCTCCTGACAGTCCCTGGACCACCCCCACCTCCATCTCAGTCTTCCCACCCAGGGAATGGGGCCACAAGCTCACTCCACCCTGGCCAGCTCCCTGAAACACACCAGCATCTTGATTAAGCAACAACTTTCCCTGCTGTCTCCAGATGGTCGTTCATTCTTCCATGGGTAGGAAATTGGAAAGAAAAAAGCGGTAGATCTTGAAAATCTGTATTTGTTCTGAGGGTGGGGTAGGGGGATGATATTCACCAAGAACTGACTGGAATCATGATTTTATTCCCTTGAACTTACCCAAGAACAGCTCAGTGCTGCCTCTGCCAGCCTGTCCAACCATCATTAGACTGCATTGCCCTCCATGCTGGGATCCTGATGGGTTTGTTTTGTTTGCCAAGTGGAGTGGAGTGGGTGGCAATATGTCCAGCTTTTCCCAGAGCACAGCGCAACCAAAGTTCATCGTGACTGCCCATGACAGACAGCCTGGGGCCTGGGATCCCATCTAAAACTAGCACTCACGGCTGGGCATGGTGGCTCATGCCTGTAATCCAAGCACTTTGGGATGCCAGGCCGGCAGATCCCTTGAAGTCAGGAGTTTGAGGCCATCGTGGACCAAAGTAATGAAACTCCATCTTTACTAAAACTACAAAAATTAGCCAGGCATGGTGGCACACAACTATAATCCTAGCTACTTGAGAAGTTGAGGCAGGAGAATCCCTGGAACCCTGGAGGCAGAGGTTGCAGTGAGCCAAGATCACGCCACTACACTCCAGCCTGGGTGATACAGCGAGACTGTCTCAAAAAAAAATTAACCAAACAGAAAATACAAAGCACACTGTAAAATGCCTGTAGGTTACACGGATAAAACACTGTGCCTCCCGGAGACACTTCTTTTTCTCGTTCTGTCGCCCAGGCTGGACTGCAGTGGCCGGATCTCAGCTCACTGTAAGCTCCGCCTCCCGGGTTTACGCCATTCTCCTGCCTCAGCCTCCCGAGTAGCTGGGACTACAGGCGCCCGCCACCTCGCCCGGCTAGTTTTTTGTATTTTTTAGTAGAGACGGGGTTTCACCGTGTTAGCCAGGATGGTCTCGATCTCCTGACCTTGTGATCCGCCCGTCTCGGCCTCCCAAAGTGCTGGGATTACAGGCTTGAGCCACTGCGCCCGGCTCCCGGAGACACTTCTAAGCACAGGTGACAGGGGTCAGTTCCTGAGGAGTGACAGCTCCGCCCCCATTTCGGCCTCTGCAGCACTGAGGGAAAATGAGAGACCCCACATCCTGCTGGAGTTTCCACCGGAGCCAGGAAAGGTCCCCGGGACAGGAAGGAGCTGGTTCCACATGTGGGCGGCAGGGATGGGAGTAGGGAGAATGGCCTCCTTCACAGGTGCAGGCTTTGCCGGAGATTCACCCTGGTCCCCTGTAAGTGGAGACAAGGCAGGTACCCAGCAGGGGTCCAGAATATTGAGGGACAGAGCAGGGCAGAGGGACCCTGGGCAGGTGCTGGGCTGTGCAGCCCGGGTCACCCTGGGACCGGAATGGAGGTCCCGCTTGGGTCTGGAGTCCATGCTGCTGTGTACGAGGTCCTGGCTCCGCCACCACTGTGGGGCCCCGTCTCCCTACACCCCAGAGGGACCACAGGCTCTCCGTTCCCAGCCCAGGTCCCAGCAGTGTCATGGGGCTGTGTCCAGTCACCTCACCAGGACTCACAGGGCTCCCAGGTCATGGGCAAAGCTGTGAGTTGAGGCCCCGGGGGACAGGGGGCCTGGGCCCTTGGAAGGTGGGGTTCTGGGGGACCGGGGATGGGTCTCCCTGGGACCTGCCCTGTAACATGACTAACTGTGGGGTTCTTTCACCAGCTGAGCCCCTCTGGCCTCCCCTACACTGGCCCCTTTCCCAGAATGACTGCACGTTTTTCATCACTTGCTTCCAACAAGTGGAGTTCGGGCTGTTGTCAAACCCAGAGACACAAGCAAAGGGCAGCTTGGACAACCTGGTCCCTCCCGTACCCGCCCCTGGGTGGGAAACGCGGAAGTCCTCGGCTCAGGGGAGTGCTGGGGTGTGCCCCGGAGTGCTCTGGGGCACCTGGAGGAGGTTTCTTTTTGTCAAGTCTCTGTGTTGGTGTGTGTGCATGTGTGTTGTGTGTTTGTGCACTTGTGTTGTGTATGTTCTGTGTGCATGTGTGTTGTGTGTTCGTGCACGTGTGTTGTGTAGTGTGTGCGCATGTTTTGTGTTGTGTTTGTGCACGTGTGTTATGTATGTTGTGTGTGTGCATGTGTGTTGTGTCTTGTGTGTGTATGTGTATGGGTTGTATGTAGTTCAAGTATTGTGGTGTGTTGTGTGTGTGTATGCATTGTGTGTTGTGTGTGTGTGTTTGTGTGTTGTGTGTGTCTAGGCCAGGGAAGCAGTGAGTCGTTTCTGCGCAGGAGCAGCTGCGTGTGAGGCCAGTTCTAGGCCTTATATGCGGCTTCTGAGGACTTTCCAGAAATCGTGAGGTGGGAGCCGCCTACTGTAATCAGGCACATAAGTCACACATCCCAGAGTTGGGAACCAGCGCAGAAGGCCCAGGACAGACCCCAAACTGAAGCCACAGCCCTGACACCTGACACCCTAGCCCTGGGCTCTGTCTCTGCCTCTGGAGCCTCCTGTCCCCAGGGTTCAGCTCCCCTCCCCTCTGTGGCTGGGCTCTGCCTCCTGGGCTGCTCCTCTCCCCAGCCCTCTCTCTGGGCCCAGCCTGGATACCTGCCCCCTCCCTGGGCTGCTTCCCCTGACTGGCCCTGTCCTGGGTCCCAGCCATGACCTCCCCTGGGCTCCCTCTCTAGGGGGTGGAATCAGGAAGGGGTGGACACAGGGCTGCTCCAGAGGGCCCCTGATTGCATGTGTGTGGCTCCTTTCCAACAGGGAGACTGGCTGCTGGCTGTCCTCTTACTGCGGCCTGTCCCTTCCAATCAGTGCCCAGGGCTCTGTGAGTGAGGGTGGGGTCTGCATTTAGGTTCCTCTCCTGTGAGGTTTAGCTGAGTTTTCTGGCTCCAGAGGGATGTTGTGTGACCTTTGCCCTACTACTGGTCCACTACACCAGGAAAGACATCTACACATTTGCTAATGTTTATGGAAACACTTGCAATTCATGATACAATCACACAGGGAAAAATATAAGAAAAGATTTAGTATTTCATTTTATTCCTCTATGTATAAAACCAATTCAAATTGTCACTGGATTAGTAGGTTTGAAACTTTTCTGAGTGTATTGAGTACAATCTTAGTACTATATTCTTGAAACATAACATACATTTTTGATTAAAATTAATTCACTCTGATTTTTAAAAAATCTACTTGTCAGGAGCACCTTGCTTTGCTGGTGTCTGTGAGTGGCTGGAGATGGTGGTGAGCAGCCTGTTTGCATTTCTTGGAAGAAGATCTTTTATTCTGTGACTCAACCCAGGTCTCTGCCTTCCTTAGAGACTGAGGCTCATCCTTCAGTTTCCCTGATTCTGGAAGAGCAGTGGGATTGAATGGAGCAGGGGGTGAGATAGTGGAAAGAGGGCACAGGGAGGAGGCCTGGGGACAGTGACAATGACAGGAGAGGAGGGAGGGATGCAGGAGGTGGGAGAGAAAGGGAGGCTGTGAGAAGGAAAGGGAGGGATGGAGCTGGGCGCCCTGGGGGGAGCAGGGAACCCAGAGGGGGCTCTGAGCAGAGGGGAAGGCAAGGCCCAGGGGAGAGGGGAGGAGGGGGAGGCCGATGGGGCACTAGGCAGGGGGAGGAAGCTGTCACCTGGAGAATGGCCCGAAGCCTCCCACTCAGGGCTTGGCTGTGCTCATCTAGTCCATCCCAGGGCTGGAAGGGACGTCCCTGGCGGTCCACAAAGGTGTCCCAGCAGTGCTTAAATTCTGAAAAGGGATAGGGGAGATAAGTCACGCTCCGGCTGTGGGGACCGGGTGGCACCAAGAGCCCGTGACTCTCAGGACAGACTTCCCACATCCTGGTTTTGGTCCCTCCTGTCCCTCTCCCTCCCCGAGGGACTGAGCTCCTTCATCAGGCACTTCCTTCCCATTGGAATCTGGGCCAGCGCAGTTCTCATTCTTTCGGGAAGCCCCAAGTTCTGCTTCCACTTCCAGCCACCCTCCCTGCCCTCCCTGGGGCCACATCTCCTGGTCTGGCCTCTCTCTTCCCGTCGACCCCAAAGTCAGGTCCAGAGTGCAGCCATCGCCTCTGCAGGCAGCGGACCCTTTCCCTCAGGGATGCCGACCCTCCCCACTTTCTAGTTACTTCCCAGGGCCCCCTCCTGCCCCAGCCGACCCCACCCCACTCCAGGCCTCCATTCTCACCACTGTAGTTCATCATTGCAATTTCGGCCCCAGCCGTGTGCAGGGCACGCAGCCCCTCCTGACCTCTTCCTTGATCATCATAGATGCGGGCAGCGAAGACGCGCAAGCTCACGTGTTTGTTATTTGAAATGAATGTAGCCATTTCCTGGGCACAGCTGAAGCAGGGGCTCCAGGAGGTGAAGCAGGTAACCCTGTATTGCTGGCCATCCAGCTTCCAAAAGGGAATTAGGTCCAGGAAGCACAGCTCTGCATGGCGGCCTTTAGGGAAACCATGTTTATTTGGAGCCTAGAAAAGAAAGCAAGCCGTGAGGTTATTTATTTATTTATTATTATTATTTTTTTGGACAGAGTTTCACTCTTGTTGCCCAGGCTCGAGTGCACGAGTAGCTGGGATTACAGGCGTGCACCACCACACCAGGCTAATTTTGTATTTTTAGTAGAAAGGGGGTTTCTCTCCCCATCAAAAAGTGGGCAAAGGATATGAACAGACATTTCTCAAAAGAAGACATTCATACAGCCAACAGACACATGAAAAAATGCTCATCATCACTGGCCATCAGAGAAATGCAAATCAAAACCACAATGAGATACCATCTCACACCAGTTAGAATGGCAATCATTAAGAAGTCAGGAAACAACAGGTGCTGGAGAGGATGTGGAGAAATAGGAACACTTTTACACTGTTGGTAGGATTGTAAACTAGTTCAACCATTATGGAAAACAGTATGGCGATTCCTCAAGAATCTAGAACTAGATGTACCATATGACCCAGCCATCCCACTACTGGGTATATACCCAAAGGATTATAAATCATGCTGCTATAAAGACACATGCACACATATGTTTATTGCGGCACTATTCACGATAGCAAAGTCTTGGAATCAACCCAAATGTCCATCTGTGACAGACTGGATTAAGAAAATGTGGCACATATACACCATGGACTATTATGCAGCCATAAAAAAGGATGAGTTTGCGTTTTTTGTAGGAACATGGATGCAGCTGGAAACCATCATTCGTAGCAAACTATCACAAGAACAGAAAACCAAACACCACATGTTCTCACTCATAGGTGGGAACTGAACAATGACATCACTTGGACTCGGGAAGGGGAACATCACACATCGGGGCCTATCATGGGGAGGGGGGAGGGGGGAGGGGGGAGGGATTGCATTGGGAGTTATACCTGATATAAATGACGAATTGATGGGTGCTGACGAGTTGATGGGTGCAGCACACCAACATGGCACAAGTATACATATGTAACAAACCTGCACGTTATGCACATGTACCCTAGAACTTAAAGTATAATAAAAAAAATAAAAATAAATAAATAAAAGAAAAGAAAAGAAAGGGGGTTTCTTCATGTTGGTCAGGCTGGTCTCGAACTCCCGACCTCAGGTGATCTGCCCTCCTCAGCCTCCCAAAGTGCTGGGAGTACAGGTGTGAGCCACCATGCCCGGCCAAGGTAATTTTTAGTGAGCAGGGAGGGACAGCCTGGATCAGGTGAGGCTGGGTGCGGGGGAGCCTCCAGCACAAAATTAGCAGGGGGCGCCAAACCCCAATTTTCTTTGTCTTTCTTTTTCTTTCCTTTCCTTTCCAACAGAGTCTGGTTTTGTCACTCAGGCTGGAGTACAGTGGCAGAATCTTGGCTCACCGTAACCTCCACCTCCCAGGTTCAAGCGGTTCTCGTGCCTCAGCTTCCTCAGTAGCTGGGACTACAGGCATGTGCCACCACGCCTGGCTAATTTTTGTATTTTTAGTAGAGACGAGGTTTCACCATGTTGGCCAGGCTCGTCTCGAATTCCTGACTTCAAGTGATCTGCCCACCTCAGCCTCCCAAAGTGCTGGGATTACAAGCGTGAGCCACCACACCTGACCTGATTTTTTAACGATAATCCGTTAAATAATGTAATTTTCCATTACGATGGGATTTCTCTGATACTGAGTATTTGGAACATCCTCTCATTTTGCACCTGAGATCAGTGCCTTCAGGACCCTCACTCCGCCCCAGGCCTGCAGAGAGGGGACTATAGAGCTGGGGGAGGCAAGACAGATGCCACTGAGCTGTGTGCTTCCTTCATGGGGAGACTGACCTCCCTATCCATCAATTCCCCTCGCCCCACCCCTTCTGTGGCCCATAATTCTAGAAGCTTCCGCATTGTGCTTTAGCCTGTATTAAGCCCAAGAGCGACAGACTGAGGCCAGAGGACTCCCTTTGCAGGGAGAAGTGGGGATGAGGGGCCCCCAGCAGGACTAACCTCACATTGGGAAGGGCCCCAGTCATGGGGAGATTGTCCTTGTTGAACAATGAATGATGGTGTTTTGTCCAAATTTCAACTGGGAACTAGTCAAGCCAAGGAGTCCAGTGCAGAGAGGACTCGGAGTAGAATGGATGACACCAAATGTGCTGAGAAGAGGCTGTGGGGTCATTCCTGGGGGAGTCCCGTCCCACTGGTTAGGCAGTGATGGGAACTGGCGCCTTTGAAAGTGGCTTCCAAGCAGTGGGTGTGGGCCCAGCAGGGCCCACATTGAGCTCATAGAGCCCAGAGGAACCCCATTTCCAGCACCAGAGCCAAGCAGAATTCGATCTCTCCAGCCAGGGGCTGTGCTGGGCAAAGGCCAGGGAAGAACGTCCCACAGGTTCAGGGCCCCTCAGCCTGGCCTGGCCCAGCTCCTCTTCAAACGCTGACCATCCCTGCATCCTGACTTTGGGGCCTGTTCTAGCCTTGCTGTGGGCTCCATCCTGGTCAGGACAGAATCCCTGGTGGGCCTCTCCTGCCTCAGTCTCTCTTCCCACAGGATGAAGCCCAGGAGCAGGCACTGGGGAATCTTGGCCTTGTGAGGTCGGGTAGCCCCCGATCCTCAAATCCCACAGTTCCGAATCATTCCTGGTGAGAGATGCGTCTGTGAGGGGATCCTGGGAGGGTCCTCAGAAAGCACTTTGCCTTTGACCCCACTTGGCCCTGGTGCAGACCCTTTTCCTCTGCCCCGACCCTCTCAGAGCACAGCAGGAGTGGGGATGACTGAGCCCTGGGCCTGGGGGTGACTCTGGACTAGTGGTGTCAGCCCCTGAGACATGTGGCTGGTTAGGCATGTGGGGCTGGAAGCCGCCAATCCTGGAGAGTTACTGAAGCCAAAGTCTGCCCCAACCCCAGGGCCAAGCAGCAGCAGCTACAGGAAGCACAGGTGACAGACACTCTGCGGGACACCACAGGTACCACCCAGAACCTTCTGCCCATGCATGTCCCTGGATTGGGAGAGCCCTGCCTGGATGCGGGTGGCTGGGTTGGTCACCTGGTTGTGTAGAAAGCCCCTGTGCTTGTCCATCGGGACCCAGGTGCCATTGTCCAGGCGCTCCACCTTGTAACACAGGTAAGACTCATGCTGTCCACTGACCCAAGGTTCATTGTTAAAGTTGAGAGTGAACGTGTCTGGATCCATCAAATGTCTGTGGACAGTGAGGGGAAAAGCCCAGAGGAGTAAGAGCCCTCCTGGTCTGCCCTGCCTCCCCCTCCCTCTCCACGCGTCCTCCCTTTCACCCCACCCTCCTTCCCCTTGCTCCCCACATCCCTTAGCACCTGTCAGAAGGGGCTCCCGCTCACTTGCTGGAGCCTCCACACCTCCCCCTCTGACCCCTTCTGGGGCTCACTGGGAGATCGCTGCAGCCCTGGGGCCTGTCTAGGCCTTGTCAGGGCCTCCTCAGGTTCAGCTCAGTGTGCTCAGGCCCTCTCCCTGGGGTACAGCTGGGTCTTCTTCCCTGGCCTCACAATACACCCCAGTCCTGGCTCTGCACCCTGTCAGTCCCTGTTGGAGGTGGACCCACCGGGGCTTCCCTCCTGCCTACACCTAGCATCAGGGCAGAGACGCTCCTGAGCGGGACCAGCGGGGAGAAGAGCCTGCCAGGGACTTTTTTTTTTTTTAAATCACAGGATTTGCTTCTGCTGCCAAAGATAATACCTGTCCTTACAAAACCACAAATTATAAAGGTAAAAGTGAATTATTAGCACCCAGTGCAGAGGCATTTCCAAATCAGAAACACCAGGTCTTCACCCCGGGCTGGACAGAGGGGAGGATGTGACCTTTGATAGGACTCTGCAGAGCGCAGCCTGGAACTGGGAAGGGTCTGGCTGGGGAAGCCACAGGCATCAGCTGAGGGGTCATGTTGGGACCCCAAAGAGGCCCAGAGAGAGGCTGAGAAGAGGAGCAGCCCAGGAGTGGTGGGGCAGGGGAGCCTATCGGGTGGCTAAGGAGGGACACAGGAGAGTTGGGTGCAGGAGGAATGGGGTGGGTGAAGCACGCAGCAAGGTCTGGGTGGAGGGGCCATGAGAGTCAGGTCAGGGACTCCCCTGGGAGACAGACACACAGGACAGGAACCCCTGCATCCCCCACCCAGGCCTGCCCACAATGACTGCAGCTTGTTGCCGTGGACTTCATTGTTTCTCCCCATAATCAATGTATTGAAGCCCTAACCCCCACTCCCTCAAAGGGTGGCTGTATTTGGAAACAGGTCCTTTCTTTCTTGTTTGGTTGTTTGAGAAGTTGTTTTGCTCTTTTGCCCGGGTTGGAGGGCAGTGGCATAGTCTGGGCTCCCCGTAACCTCCACCTCCCGGGTTCAAGCGATTCTCCTGCTTCAGCCTCCCAAGTAGCTGGGATTATAGGCCAACACCACTCCCGGCTAATTTTTGTATTTTTGACGGAGATGGGGTTTTGCCACATTGGCCAGGCTGGTGTCGAACTCCTGACCTTAGGTGATCCACCCGCCTCAGCCTCCCAAAGTGCTGGGATTACAGGCGTGAGCCTCTGCACCTGGCCTGGAGACAGATCCTTTCATCAGATGATTAATTTAAACGAGGCCTTCAGTGCGGGCCCAAATTCACCTGGCTGGGGTCCATAAATGAGGAGGACATTTAGAGGCAGAGAGACCCCGGGAGTCCAAGTGCACAGAGGAAAGGCCAGAGAGGACAGGGCCGGAAGGGATCCCCTGCCAGCCAGGAGGAGCGGCCGCAGAGGACACAGCCCCGCCCACCCCTCCACCCTGGACTTGCAGCCTCCAGATCTGTGAGAAAATAAATGCCTGCCCTGTAGGCACCCGGCCTGGGCCATCTTCTACGGCAGTGGAAGCCTGAAGCTCTGTTTCCACGGAGGCAGCTCCTTCTCAGGGGCTCAGGTCAGCCTTGAAGGATGTTACTCAAAGCTTCTAACTGTCGGGCTTGTGAATATTCATACCCACTTACTACGTCCAGTTTTATGACAAATATGGTTATGCCAGGGAGATGGAAGGAGCCAGGCTGGGGATCCCAGGCTGTGGGGAGGGCGGCCTCGGGGATGGATGGAGGTTGCTCTGGAGGCAGAAGGGGCCTCTCACTCACAGGAGGGGCCCAGGAAAGGAGGGGGGAAGGCAGGGAGGTGGAGGGAGCATGAGGAGTTGGGGTGAGGTGTTGTGACCATGAGGGCAGGCAGGGGGGCAGGAGGGAGGGCGGGAGGGCCTGCCCAGGAGAGGACCTGGTCTGGGACAGAGGGGAGGCCTCAAGAGGATAAGCAGGAGGTGAGAGGAGAGAGGCGATGAGCCTGGAGGGAGACCCTCACCTGAGAAGCTCCCCCAGTATGGTGTGCAGTAATGTATAATGTTTAGGCAGATTCTCCCGAGGCTTAAATGGCTTTTTTGGGCGGTACACGAACTTGTCCCAACAGTGCTGAAATTCTGAGAAAAAGAAGAGAGGACGCAGTCAGGCCCACCTGGCCTCTCTTCTGTGACCTTGGGGCCCTCCCCTCCCAGACAGACTCTGGATACTAGTTACAGTCAGTGCCAGACCCAACCCCACAGGCTCCCCTGGGACACGTGGCCTTTGCAGGCATCACAGCAGATCCACAGGTATGTGTGGGAGTCACCCATCACAGAGCGTCACTCAGTCTCTCCCACACCTCTGAGCCTCCCACTTCTCACCGTGATAATTCATGATCTTCATGGTGGCGTGCGGACCGCCTCTTTTCTGACATAGGCTGCGAAGCGCCTCCTGGTAATCTGGTTTCCAGAAGAAGTAGAGGCGGGCAACAAAGATGGTCAGGGTAACCTTTGGGTCCTCGGCCAGGAACGTGGCCACACTGTTTGCACACCTTGCACAGGGGCTCCAGGATACGTACCAGGTGACCTCGTACTCCTGGTCATGATGCAGCTGCCTCCACTTGCGGAACCAGTGGAGGAATCTCATCTCTGGGTGGTCCTCACAGGACTTATCCTTGGCGCACACCTGGGAGAGGAGCAGGGGGCAGGGGAAGCTCTGAGAGGGGGAGCAGGAGGAGAGCAGGGGTGATGCAGGGGGAGGAGGGGCCAGGACAGGAGTCCAGGGGATCTTGCCACTGAAGCTCCTTTCCTCCATTCCCCTGTTTGGTTTGAGTGATTGTCTGCTCCAAAGCTAATATTAATTGCTATGGTAATGGCCTTAAGAGGTGGCACCTACAAGCAGCTGTGAGGCTGTGGGGACTGCACCTTTGTGGGTGCCACTGCTGTGGTTATTCAAGGGCGACTTTAGCCCCACTTTCTGTCTCTTGCCCTCTAGCTGGAGGGGCAGCCAGTCAGACTAAACTCCTGCTTCCTCTTGTCCCGGTGTCATGGAGCAGCAGTGACTCGACATCCCAGGCCACTCTGTCTAGAGCATCCCCGACCTTCTGGCAACAACCTTCACCCCCACGTGACTGTGCAGCTCGCAGGCTCTGGAAAGTCGCTGGTGCCTTGACAGTGGACTTCCCAGCGTCCAGAACTCGAGCCAGCACATTTCTATTCATTGTGAATGTCCCCGTCTCAGTCCTGCTGTTGAAGCAACACAAGGTGCACCAATACACGTGCTTCCCTTCGTTTGGGAGTTTTCCCAGCCCTGTTCACGGCCTCCTGCGTGAATTCTGGCATCCATTCTCCCAGGCATCCATTCAGCAGGCATCCTCAGCCCCTGCTGTGGCCTGGCCCTCTGGGGTCTGCCTTATTCCCTGTCTGCGGTCAGCTGGGGAGGCCACTGGACCTTCACTGTCCATTTCAGGGGGGTCGGGCACTGGCCAAGGGGGCTACTGAGCACTTGAAATGGGGCTCTGATGAGAGACCTGAGCACCTGAAAAATACACCGCTCATTTCTCTTTTTTTTTTTTGAGACGGAGTTTCACTCTTGTAGCCCAGGCTGGAGTACAACGATGCAATCTCGGCTTACTACAACCTCTGCCTCATGGGATCAAGCGATTCTCCTGCCTCAGCCTCCCGAGTAGCTGCAAATACAGGTGACTGCCACCACGCCTAGCTAATTTTTTTGTATTTTAGTAGAGACGAGATTTCACCATGTTGCCCAGGCCGGTTTCGAATATCTAACCTCAGGTGATCCACCCGCCTTGGCCTCCCAAAGTGCTGGGATTACAGGTGCGAGCCATCCACCGTACGTGACCCACACAGCTCATTTCAAAGACTCAGTGTGACAAGAAAAAGAAACTTCATTATCTTGTCAAGAATTTTATGTTAATTAATGTTGAAGTAATATGTTAGCTACACTGGATTAAACAAAATATTAAAATTAGGCAGAGTACGGTTGCTCACACCTGTAATCCCAACATTTTGGGAGGCCGAGTCAGGCCTGAGGTTAGGAGTTCGAGACCAGCCTGGTCAATATGGTGAAACCCCATCTCTACTAAAAATACGAAAAAATTACCTGGGCATGGTGGTGGGCGCCTGTAATCCCAGCTACTTGGGAGTCTCAGGCGACAGAATCGCTTAGACCCAGGAGGCAGAGGTTGCAGTGAGCCGAGATCACGCCATTGCACTCCAGCCTGAGCAACAAGAACAAACCTTCGTCTCAAAAAAAAAAAAAAAAAAAAAAAGAACAGAAAAGAAAAGAAATTAAAAACAAGGCCTTTTGTGCAGAGGCAACCCCCCTCCACCATCCGATCCCAGGATGGTCCAGCAGGAAGGGCAGGGCCACAGACTTGGAAAGTGTGGGAGAGAAGGGTGCCCTGGACAGCCCGCCCCTGGGCATTTCACTGGTCAGTGCGTGGTTTGCTTTCCCAGCTGGCTTAGCTCCTGCCTGCAAAGTGATTGGAGTCCGGGTGGTACCTGGCCTTGAAAGATGTTTGCATCCAAAGGGGGCCCTGAACGGTCCTTTGTTTTCACTTCGTAGCACAGCCAGACGGTATTCCGATGAGAAAGGATGGGTTTGTTATTGAAGAAGTATTTGAATCTCTTTGGATACATTACCTCCACCATGTTTCTGAAGACATAAGAGAGAAACCAGCCAATGCAGAGAGCACTCCTGGGTACGCTCTGGGCTAGTATCCACTAAACACAGCCCCCTGGATGGCTCTAGGCCTCCCCCATCCCTCCACAGCCCTGAGAATTTCAGCAGAGATTGTAGTAAGCTGAGATCGCGCCACTGCACTCCAACCTGGGCGACAAGAGCGAAACTCCGTCTCAAAAAAAAAAAAAAAAAAAAGAAAAAGAGAGAGACAGAGAATAAAACTTTTCACCCCAAAATAATAGCTTTTAACCTTTTAACTCAGTTCCTTCCTGCCATTTCACTTCTGTATATTACTATTGTTAAATCACGGTAGAACTGAATTCTGAGGCCCAAGCCACTCTTCTAAGTGCTGTGTGGGTTTGAACTCATGTGAGGCTGCCCTAGGCCTGCAGGGGCCATTCCCATCTTATAGAGGAGGGGCTAGAGGCGCAGAGAGGCGGGGTAACCTGCCCAGGCCACAGAGTTGTGGACAAATGGAGTGGGGGCCCCTTTCCAGGCCAGCCCTGTCCAGTCGGTGTATTACCAGCCCTGCAGGAGGGAGCCACTGGGGACCGGGCTCTCTTCTTACTAAATTTTAAAATAAAAGCATTTCCCCGGATCATTGAGATTTTTCCCATGTATTTCATGTTTTGTTTTTTTTTTTCTTTTGAGATGAGGTTTTGCTCTTGTTGCCCAGGCTGGAGTGCAATGGGGCGATCTCGGCTCACCGCAACCTCCGCCTCCCGGGTTCAAGCGATTCTCCTGTCTCAGCCACCCGAGTAGATGGGATTACAGGCGCCCACCACCGCACCTGGCTAATCATGTATTTCTAGTAGAGACAGGGTTTATCCATGTTTGTCAGGCTGGTCTCAAACTCCCGACCTCAGGCGATCCGCCCGACTCGGCTTCCCAAAGTGCTGGGATGACAGGCGTGAGCCACCTTTCCCAGCCACTATATTCCATGTTACTGGTGTCATTATAAATGGTGAATGCTGATCGTAGAGGAAGAGTGTGTGTTTGGGGTCATCTACATCCTCCTCTGCCCACAGTGGAGACATCTTTGGAAGACATGATTTATCCTGTGCTTCAGAGACCATTCCCTCCCCACACCCTCTCCTAATACTTGGTATTTAAGCAAAGTAAATCTTACAGAAAATCCATCAAAGCTCTGTGAACAAAATTCCATATTGCTCCCATCATAATTTGGTTCAATTCTCCCAGTTCCAGAGTTCAGGAATGGCAGGAAGCACACAGAGGGAGCACCCTCCCAGGGCAGGGAGCACCACCTCAGCCATGACTTTCATGGGAGAGTCTCAGCAGGGGACCTGGACTGGGGCAGGTGGGGGAGGCGGCCCATTCAGAAGCAGCAGTGGGGTGACCACACAGCAGGGCAAGGAGCCTGTCTGGGAGTGGGGGTTGCAGGGGAACCAGAGGGGAGGGAGCCCAGGGCTGGGGCTGGGGCAGGGGGAGGCCAGGGCTGAGGCCCAGCAGGGCCACCAGGCAGGAAGGGGCAGCAGAGGGGCCCAGCGGGTCGAGCGGGCAGCAGTACCTGATTTGAGGATTCGTCCTTTGCTGGCTAGTCCTGACTATGATCTTTGTCTGGTGCACGACAGTTTCACTTTCTGCTACAGGCTCCTGATTTTAGGACAGTCCTCCTTAAAGTCACCTCCCAGGGCCTTGTGAGTCATGGCCCCTCCCCCTTCCTGCTCTGGCCCTGGTGTGGGAGGCCCGGGGATGCTTTGTCTTCCTCAGGCTCTCACCCTCTTTCTGGTTTTCTTTGGGGCCCTCCCCCTGGCAGAGGGACATTTCTAAAGACAGGCCGCTCTGTGCAGCAGGACCCAAGGCGGGTCCACAACAGGCTGAGTCAGCAGAGCAGATGCCCCTCCCCTGGTTGTCCCATCCAGCTGGAGCCGCCTTTCCACCATCAAGACAGACAGGCTGATGCCTCTGCAGGGACTCCCAGATCCTGCCCTCAGGGATCATCCCAGAGACACCTTCCACCCAGGAGCCATGGGGACAGGGAGGAAGAGTGAAGAGCATGGTGTCTGCCTGCCCCCAGGCCTTCACACTGGGAGGCCACCATGGGAGGGAGGGACAGCAGGTGGGTGTGGGCCTCAGATGTCCCACCAGGATGTCATGCGCGCCCCCAAACTGAGCTCTTTCCTTTCTGCTTCTCCTCCTTCCCCATCTCCTGCCCAGAGTTGCTCCCTGGTAGGATGAACTTTTACCCTCTCTTGTCCCCATGTCATGGAAGGGCAGCAGCTGGTGTCTCAGGCCAGCCTGTCTGGAGCCTCCCTGTGGGTCTCACAGCTCCCTTCCCCTGGTAGCGTGCTCCCATGGTGTGGTGACCTAAAAATTACACAAGGTGTATATACATTTGTCTTTTTGTTTGTTGGTTGGTTTGTTGTTTTTGTGCTTTTTTGAGATGGAGTCTTGCTCTGTTGGCTAGGCTGGAGTGCAATAGCGTGATCTCAGGTCACTGCCACCTCTGCCTCCCAGGTTCAAGCAATTCTCCTGCCTCAGCCTCCCGAGTAACTGGGATTACAGGTGCCTGCAACCATGCCCGGTTAATTTTTGTATTTTTAGTAGAGACAGGATTTCTCCATGTTGGTCAGGCTTGTCTCGAACTCGTGACCTGAGGAGATCCGCTGGCCTCAGCCTCCCAAAGTGCTGTTATTGTAGGCATGAGCCACTGCGCCTGGCCGCAACATATAAATTTGGATAGGAGGCTTTATTTCTTGATAAGGGTGACAGCCTGCAAGGTGGTCATCCCGCAGCCTGAGAAAAACAGCCTCTGGGAAACACCAGAGACAGACATTTAGAAGCAGGAGGGGTTGGGGCAGGAGCTTTAAGCTGAAGGGGTTGGCTAAACATACATATTCAACAGGCTACAGGAGGAGCTATGAATATTCATGTAGGAGGCTACAGTCCATGCTTATTGAACAAACATGCATGTAACACATGATCCCAGGCGGGCACGGTGGCTCACGCCTGTAATCCCAGCACTTTGGGAGGCCGAGGCAGGTGGATCATCTGAGGTCAGTGTCAGGCCTCTGAGCCAGAGCTAAGCCATTGTAACCCTTGTGAACTGCACATATACATCCAGATGGCCTGCAGCAGCCAAGAAGTCTGGAGCAGTTGAAAAACCACAAAAGAAGTGAAACAACCAGTTTCTGCCTTAACTGATTAACCAACCTTGAGACGTTCCACCGTTATGACTTGCTCCTGCACTGCCCTAAGTGATCAATCGACCTTATGACACTTCTCCTGGACAATGGGTCTCATGGTCTCCCCACCATGCACCTTGTGACCCCCTCCCCTGCTGACAACAGATGACCACCTTCGACTGTAACTTTCCACTACCTACCCAAGTCCTATAAAGCTGCCCCTCTCCTATCTCCCTTTGCTGTCTCTCTTTACAGACTCAGCTCTCTTACACCCAAGTGAATAAACAGACTTATTGCTTACACAAAGCCTGTTTAGGTGGTCTTCTATATGGACACATGTAACAGTCAGAAGTTCGAGACCAATCTGATCAATATGGTAAGACCTCGTCTCTATTAAAACTACAAAAATTAGCCAGGCGTGGTGGCAGGTGCCTGTAATTCCAGCTACTTGGGAGACTGAATGAGGAGAATCACTTGAACCTGGTAGGTGGAGGTTGCAGTGAGCTGAGATCATGCCATAGCACTCCAGCCTGGGAGATAGAGTGAGAGTCCATCACAAAAACAAACAAACAACAACAACAACAAGAAAAAACTAAAAAAAACCCAACCATATAATCCTTCCTCACGTTGTGGTGGAGACAACATTTAAATGTACTACAATTAAACCTGTATTAAGGGAGGAGACCACCCGTCATATTGTCTTATGCCCAATTTCTGCCTCCAAAGAAAGAAAAAGTAAAAACTAGAAGGCAGAAATGAAATCCACAAGCAGACAGCCCAGTGCCACACCCTGGGCCTGGTAGTTAAAGATCGACCCCTGACCTAATCGGTTCTGTTTTCTATAGATTAAAGACATTGTATAGAAAAGCACTGTGAAAATCCCTATCTTGTTTTGTTCCGATCTAATTCCGGTGCATGCAGCCCCCCCCCCGCCCCCCACCAAGTCACGTACCTCCTTCTTGCTCAATCAATCACGATCCTCTCATGCACACTCCCTTAGAGTTGTGAGCTCTTAAAAGGGACAGGAATTGTTCACTCAGGGAGCTCGGCTCTTGAGACAGGAGTCTTGCCGATGCCCCCAGCCGAATAAACCCCTTCCTTCTTTAACTCGGTATCTGAGGAGTTTTGTCTGCAACTCGTCCTGCTACATTTCTTGGTTCCCTGACCGGGAAGCGAGGTGATTGGTGATGGTCAAGGCAGCTCCTTAGGCGGCTTAAGCCTGCCCTGTGGAACATCCCTGTGGGGGGACTCCAACCAGCCCAAGCGATGCAGATCCTGAGAGCGCTCCCAGGTAGGCATTTGCCCTGATGGGACTCCTCGCCAGAGCAGTGGGTGGCAGGTCCCCGTGGAGGATCAACACAGTGGCTGAACACCGGGAAGGAATGGGCACTTGGAGTCTGGACATCTAAAACGTGGTAAGACTAGTCTTTGAAACTTGCCCACTCCGTTTGTGTGGAAGCATGGGCTGATCATCCGTGGTGTGCCTTTATCGGCACTTTGGTTTTGGTTTTGACTTGGTTTGAATTGCTTGACAGGACTGGTCTTGGGAACTTGCCTACTCCATTTGAGTGGAAGCGTGGCCTGATCACACATGGTGTGCCTGTACCAGCACTTTGGTTTTTGTTTTTGACTTGACTTGGCTTGCTTGATACTTTGGTTTTGGTTTTGACCTGGCTTGGATTTCTGGATACTCTGATTTTGGTTTTGATCTTGGTTTGGTGCAAACTGCAAAAGTTTGTGTGTGTCCTTTTTACCCATTCTTTGTTTTGTGGTGTGTGTGTGGTGTGAGCATGGTGTTTTATCTCGAAGAAGCATAGGTCAGACACAAATAAGCCCACCCCACTAGGAACTACATTGAAAATTTTCAAAAAAGAATTTAAGGGAGACGAAGAAGTACTATGACCCCAGGAAAACTTAAAACTTTGTGTAAGATAGACTGGCCAGCATTAGAGGTAGGTTGGCCATTAGAAGGAAGCCTGGACAGGTCCCTTGTTTCAAAGGTAATGGCACAAGGTAACCTGTAAGCCAGGGAACCCAGACCAGTTCCTGTACATAGACATTTGGTTACAGCTGGTTTTAGACCCCCTTCCCCAACACACAGTGGTTGAGAGAAAACCAGCATAAGTGGCTGGCAGAGGCAAGGAAAGACCAGCAGCGAAGAGTAGAAAAATACTGAATATCAGAGGTCAGAAAAGTCAGGAAACTCCCCTTAATGCTAGAACAACAAGGTTATCTGGAAAGTCCCTAGCAGGGCAAACGGCTGTTTGTGGTTTGGTCAAAGGGTGGGAACCAATGAACAACCGACTAATGTTTAACTTTAAATGTCAGCCAATTGTAAACCTACAACTGTAAAAATCCCCAGTGACTCTGTAACTTGCTGTAACTTGTTTGTGTCTGACTATAAAAGACGGCTGAGCACCGAGCTCAGGGTCTCTCCCTAGGATCTGATGCCTAGCCGGAGGGGACCGAGTTCGAACTCGAAATAAAGCGATCCCTGCCGCTTGGCTTTGTCTCTGGACTCTGGTGTTTGCTTTTGGGTCATCGCGGGTCTGGGCATTACATTTTGGGGGCTCGTCCGGGATTGCCCCTAAGCCCACCAGACCCCAGGCCAACGGGTCATCGCAAAAGTGAGTAAGCTGGCTCTGTTTATATGTTGTCTGTCTGCCTCTGAATAATCCCGTGGGGTCTGTATATGAGACTGATCTAGTCCTGGCGGACGCACTATAGGACAGTCAGTGGAGGCCGGTGGGAGACGTCCTCCTGTACTCTTCTGGGGCTCTGTATTCTGTGGCCCATCTGCTTCTGGTCGGGTCCTAAGCCCGAGACGCGCTAGCGATCAATATATCTTGGTTGTTGGAAGTTATCTGTTGCACGCCCCTTACTAATTTACCTTGATTTACAGGAGCTTCGGAGCCAGTCCTGTACCAGGCACTAATATCCCTTACCACCCATCTTCTATCAACAGGACTTCCTCGGAATGGGCAACTCCCAGACCACACCACTTTCTCTCCTTGTCAATAATTTTAAAGATATGAGATCAAGGGGACATGATCTCAGTATAGAACTTAAAAAGGGAAAATTAATAACCCTCTGCCACTCTGAGTGGCCCACCTTCGGCGTAGACTGGCCAGCTGAGGGAACTTTTAGCCTCCCCATTATCCTCCAGGTAAAATCAAGGGTTTTCCTGCCAGGTCGTTCGGGACACCCAGATCAGATCCCCTACATTTTGGTCTGGCAAGATCTGGTGGAAAATCCGCCCCCATGGCTAGCTCCCTTTCTGCTGACCTCTGAACCCTGTAAAACCCTAGTCGCGCCACCAACTGAGACCACCAAAAGACCAAAAACTCCAACTGCCCCCTTGCCCCCTGTGTTGCCTGACAGCCAGGACCTCACATCCTTGGAACCCCCGCCTTATCATCCCCCTCCTGGACCCCATGCCCAAGCCCAACCGGCCGCACTCCCAGGAAGCCATGAGGGCCGAGAAGCGGCCGTGGCACCAGGAGAAACTGAAAGTGAACATGGCTCGGGAGGGCCAGCGGGACGAACGCGCGGGCATGTCCAGCGTGAGGCAACTCCGCGAGTTCCCGATTCCACTGTAGCGCTCCCCTTAAGGGAAACAGGACCCCCCAATGACACAGGTAACCCTAGACTCCAGTATTGGCCATTCTCTACCAGTGACCTGTATAACTGGAAAACTCAGAATGCCCGGTTCTCTGATAACCCCAAGGACCTAACAGCCCTTCTAGACAGTGTCATGTTCACTCATCAGCCCACCTGGGATGACTGCCAACAGCTTCTCCGCATTCTGTTCACAACAGAGGAACGGGAGAGAATCCAGGTAGAGGCTAGACAGTTGGTTCCTGGAGATGACGGTCAACCGACTGCAAACCCCGACCTCATTAATGCAGCATTTCCCTTGACCAGGCCAACGTGGGACTACAATACAGCAGAAGGTAGGGGAAAGCTACTCGTTTATCTCCAGACTCTAATGGCGGGTGTCTGGGCTGCAGCTCGCAAGCCCACTAATTTGGCTAAGGTATATTCTGTTTTACAGGGAAAGACAGAAAGCCCCGCTGTTTATCTAGAAAGACTAATGGAAGCTTTTAGACAGTATACACTTATAGATCCAGAGGCACCTGAAAATCAGGCAGCAGTCGTTATGTCCTTTGTCAACCAGGTGGCCTCAGATATTAAAAAAAAACTACAACAATTAGAAGATTTGGAGGGAAAACAGGTCCAGGACCTCCTTCGCATAGCACAAAGAGTTTATAACAACAGAGATGCTCCAGAGGAAAGACAAATTAGGGCCACTGAGAAAACGACCAAAGTCCTGGTGGCGGTCATCCAAAGAGAACAACCGCCACCAGGAAACGCCCAATCCACGTGTACCCCTAGGTGCAATCTGAGTAAAGACCAATGTGCATACTGTAAAGAAATTGGTCACTGGATAAAAGACCGCCCCAAAAAGAAACAGCGCCAGCCAGGCCAAGGACAATGGCAGCCCAAATCTATGCCAATACTAGTTACTCAAGATACAGACTAGGGGAGACGAGGTTCGGATCCCCTCCCCGAACCTAGGGTAACTTTACAAGTGGAGGGGTCCCCGGTCCAGTTCCTGGTCGATACCGGGGCACAACATTCGGTCTTAGTCAAGCCCTATGGAAAGTTATCTTCCAACTCCTCCTGGGTTCAAGGGGCCACAGGAACCAAGAAATATCCATGGACAACCCAGAGAGCAGTAAACTTGGGAACCGGGAAAGTGTCCCATAGCTTCCTGGTCATCCCTGACAGCCCTTGTCCCCTGTTGGGGAGAGATCTGTTGACAAAAATGGGGGCACAAATCCATTTTCAACCAGAAGGGCCCAAAGTGACTGACTCCCAAAACAGGCCACTATCTGTTCTTACCAGAACTCTAGAGGATGAGTACTGGCTTCACCAGGAGTTAACACCTCCTAACCAAAAGATAGACTCCTGGCTCCAGAGCTTCCCGGAGGCTTGGGCAGAAACAGGAGGGCTAGGGCTAGCAAAGCACCGTCCTGCCATTTTTGTTGAGCTTAAGCCCGGGATGGACCCTGTTCGCGTGCGCCAATACCCAATGGCCCTGGAAGCCAAAGAGGGAATTATACCACACATCCGCCGACTCCTAGATCATGGAGTCCTATGCCCCTGCCACTCACCATGGAACATTCCGCTGCTACCAATACAAAAACCCAACAGTAAAGAATATAGGCCGGTACAAGACTTAAGAGAAGTCAATAAAAGGGTAATGGACATACACCCGACGGTGCCAAATCCATACACCCTCCTGAGTACCTTGAGTCCTGAAAATCAATGGTATACTGTTCTAGACCTAAAAGATGCTTTTTTCAGCCTGCCTTTAGCCCCTAAAAGCCAGGAAATTTTTGCCTTTGAGTGGACAGACTCTGAGAGAGGCATAAGTGGCCAACTGACGTGGAGCAGACTGCCACAAGGATTCAAAAACTCCCCAACTCTGTTTGATGAAGCCCTCCACGAAGACTTGGGTGAGTACCGACGCCAACACCCCAGTATAACCCTCTTGCAGTATGTTGATGATCTCTTAATAGCGGCAACGTCCCCAGAGGCCTGCATCCAAGGAACCAAAGACCTCCTGAAAACCTTGGGAAACCTGGGTTATCGAGCCTCAGCTAAAAAGGCCCAGATCTGCAGGCCAGAGGTAACCTACTTGGGGTATCTACTTAGAGGGGGACAGCGCTGGCTAACAAATGCTCGAAAAGAAACTGTCCTACAGATCCCCAGACCGCAGTCAACACGACAGGTAAGAGAGTTCCTGGGATCTGCAGGGTTCTGCAGACTCTGGATACCTGGCTTCGCTGAACTGGCAAAACCCCTCTATCAGGCTACCAAAGAGCAGCAGCCCTTCAATTGGACTGAAGAGGCTGAGCAAGCTTTCCAGCAAATCAAAACTGCTCTGCTCTCGGCCCCCGCGCTGCGTCTTCCGGATGTCTCTAAGCCTTTCCACTTATACGTGGACGAAAGCCAGGGCATAGCGAAAGCAGTATTAACTCAAAATTTAGGTCCCTGGCGCAGACCGGTTGCATACCTCTCAAAGAGACTGGACCCGGTAGCTGCAGGATGGCCTCCTTGCCTCCGGATGATTGCTGCAACGGCCCTGATGGTCAAAGACGCTAACAAACTGGCCATGGGCCAAGAATTACAAGTCACCACCCCCCATGCTGTCGAAGGCATCCTCCGACAACCCCCTGACCGATGGCTCAGCAATGCTCGGCTTACCCATTATCAAGGGCTGTTGCTAAACCCCCTCAGAATAACATTTAAGCCCCCGACAACCCTAAACCCGGCATCATTGCTGCCAGACCCAGACTTAAGTAAGCCGCTCCACAACTGTGCTGAAATACTAGCCCAGGTACATGGAGTCAGAGAAGACCTCCAGGACCGACCGCTACCAGATGCAGACCTCACCTGGTTCACTGACGGAAGCAGCTTCGTTCACCAAGGACAGAGGTATGCGGGGGCGGTGGTAACCTCAGAGACTGAGATAGTTTGGGCTAAGCCTTTACCTCCAGGAACATCGGCTCAAAAAGCTGAGTTAATAGCCTTGGCACAAGCCCTGAAACTAGGCAAAGACCGTAAACTGACAGTATATACTGACAGCCGGTATGCATTTGCCACCGCCCACATACATGGGGCTATATACAGAGAGAGGGGGCTTCTCACAGCTGAAGGAAAAGACATTAAAAATAAAGAAGAAATCTTAAATCTTCTGGCTGCCCTTTGGGAACCCAGAAAGCTGGCTATCGTCCACTGTCCGGGACATCAAAAAGCCACTAACCCAGTCACTCAAGGAAACAACCTGGCTGACCAGACTGCAAAAGACGTGGCTAAAACCACTCCTCAGCTGCTGGCCCTCCAGCTGCCTGATCCCGGGCCCAGAGAATTGCCCTTTCACCCAGAATACTCAGAAGGAGACCTCCAGTGGATAAGTAAACTCCCCGGAACACAGGTCAGTAATCAGTGGTGGAAAGATTCTAACAACAATACCATTCTCCCAGACAGGTTGGGGCAGCAAGTAATAGCACAAATCCACCGAAGCACTCATCTGGGCCCGCGGCGGATGTTAAATTTGATTCAACATGCTGGACTAAAAATTAAAAACGCCCCTGAAAAAGTAGACGCCACGGTTAAAAACTGTGTAGTATGTCAACTCAATAACGCCAGTCACGGGCCCCAGACCACGGGAAAAAGACACAGGGGAGATAGACCTGGTATATATTGGGAAATTGACTTTACTGAAATAAAGCCAGGAAAATATGGATACAAATATTTACTAGTTTTTATAGATACATTCTCAGGATGGGCAGAAGCTTTTCCGACAAAGAAAGAAACTGCACAGATTGTGGCCAAAAAGATCCTAGAAGAGATCCTGCCCAGGTACGGCTTTCCAGTCATGATAGGGTCGGATAATGGGCCGGCCTTCACCGCAAAGGTAAGTCAGGAACTGGCTTCCATCCTTGGGGCTAATTGGAAACTACATTGTGCTTATCGACCCCAAAGCTCAGGTCAGGTAGAAAGAATGAATAGAACATTAAAAGAGACCCTAACTAAATTGACCATGGAGACTGGCGCTAACTGGGTAGTCCTCCTCCCCTATGCTCTGTTCTGGGCACGTAACTCTCCTTATAAACTAGGACTTACCCCTTATGAAATAATGTATGGCAGACCACCCCCTATCCTCCCTAACCTTAAAGACAATCTTCTCAAAGCTGACACAGATAATGGTCTTGAACTTTTGTTCTCCTTACAAGCCCTACAGAGAGTTCATGAGGAAGTCTGGCCCAAGCTAAAAGAACTATATGAAGCTGGGCCTCCACCCATTCCACATCAATACAAACCGGGAGACTGGGTCCTCGTCAAGCACCACCGACAAGAAACCCTAGAACCCCGGTGGAAAGGACCATTCCAGGTGATCCTGACTATGCCTACGGCCCTCAAAGTGGAAGGCATTGCCGCCTGGATTCATCATACCCACGCCAAGCCTATAGACCCACTCCTACGCCGTCAGCAACCTAAACTGTAACTATGACACCTACCTCCCTTATGACTCTTCTACTCTTATGGATCCCTTGTGGGGAGACCCAGGCGAACCCGGCAACATCCCATTTCGCTTGGCGTTTCTTCCTGACTGAGAACTGGACCAATTATGCTCAGACAGAACAAAAGGGCTATATATTAGGCACTGCTGACTGTCCCCCTGGGGGTTGTAGCACTCCCATCCATCTAAATTTCACTGATTTTAAACACCAGCCGGGGAAAGCAGCACCCGCAATTTGTTTCCTCTTTGACCAAACACTCTCTTATTGTAATAACTCATGGGTAGAACAAAGTGTCGGCTGTCCATATAGGTCCTGCAAAATCCACACTGTCAAAATCCTAAAAACTTCTGAGTCCCTATCCAGTCAAATGTGGCAATCACACAATTTCTTTAAAACTACATCAGGCTACACCTGGGTTATCTGGGACCGCTGGGACTCCTGCTGGACTTCCCAGCAAAAAGGGGCCATGTACTTGACTTCAGGAACTACCTGGCCTAGTAGCCATCTCTTTCTCTGGCGTTCCCTTGTTCAGATCCAGACCACCCTACACGTGGCTATACAGAACCAGGAAAGGGAATTAAATGTCCAGCTTTCAGCTTTAACTCCTACCTGCCCCTTTTCCTGGTTATCCCTATTAAGAGAAGGGTTAGAAATCGCAAACGCCACTGGCCTAGGCAATCTCTCTGCATGTTTCTTCTGCGTGGCTCTAGGGCGACCGCCGTTAACCGCAGTTCCACTTCCAGGCCCGACTGACGCTTCTCTCAGCCTAAACAATAACCACATACCACCCCCGATCCCTGACGTCCCCTTGTTCCTAAACCCTGGACAGACACAAGTTTCCTTTTGTTATTCAAATGCCAGCACTACCCTCTGTAATACAACTTCCACTCCCAACTCAACCCTCTTTGCCCCTCTCGTTTCTTTCTTCTGGTGCAATGGAACCCTATATAAGAACCTTTCCACTCAGGCCACTATAACCCTACTGTGTCTCCCTGTCACATTCGTCCCCCAACTAACCTTGCGCACCCCTGCAGAATTTTCCAGGTGGGACTCCGCCCCTTTCCCTAGACCAAAATGAGCTATATTCCTCCCCTTAGTAGCCGGAGTCTCACTCACCACGTCCTTAGTTGCTGCAGGACTAGCCGGGGGAGCTTTAGGCCACTCCCTTATCAGCACTGCAAAACTCTCTCATCAATTCTCCATAGCTATGGAAGCTTCCGCCGAATCCCTTGCCTCATTACAGAGACAATTGACTTCCCTTGCCCAAGTTACTTTACAAAACTGCCGTGCACTAGACCTGTTAACGGCCGAAAAAGGAGGGACCTGTCTCTTCCTCAGATAAGATTGTTTCTACATAAATGAATCTGGACTCATAGAAACGCGAGTTCAACAACTACATAAACTCAGCCTAGAATTGCAGAAACAACAATTCACCTCTGCTGCCAACAGCTGGTGGAATTCCTCCATGTACTCCCTTCTAGTGCCCCTCATAGGACCATTCATAAGTATACTTCTCTTACTCACTATAGGACCATGTATAATAAACAGATTAACAAACTTTGTAAAAGAAAGACTCAACACTGTCCAGCTTATGGTCCTGAGAGCCCAGTACCAACCTGTACTCACCAAGACTTCCGAGTCAGACATATAAGACCCAAGATTGGCTCTCAAGGTACTAGAGAGAGGGGGAAATGAAGAGTAGAAAAATACTGAATATCAGAGGTCAGAAAAGTCAGGAAACTCCCCTTAATGCTAGAACAAGGTTATCTGGAAAGTTCCTAGCAGGGCAAAAGGCCGTTTGTGGTTTGGTCAAAGGGCGGGAACCAATGAACAACCGACTAAGGTTTAACTTTAAATGTCAGCCAATTGTAAACCTACAACTGGCCGGGCGCGGAGGCTCAAGCCTGTAATCCCAGCACTTTGGGAGGCCGAGACGGGCGGATCATGAGGTCAGGAGATCGAGACCATCCTGGCTAATACGGTGAAACCCCGTCTCTACTAAAAAATACAAAAAACTAGCCGGGCGACGAGGTGGGTGCCTGTAGTCCCAGCTACTCGGGAGGCTGAGACAGGAGAATGGCGTGAACCCGGGAGGCGGAGCTTGCAGTGAGCTGAGATCCGGCCACTGCACTCTAGCCTGGGCAGCAGAGCAAGACTCCGTCTCAAAAAAAAAAAAAAAAAAAAAAACCTACAACTGTAAAAATCCCCAGTGACTCTGTAACTTGCTGTAACTTGTTTGTGTCTGACTATAAAAGACGGCTGAGCACCGAGCTCGGGGTCTCTCCCTAGGATCTGATGCCTAGCCGGAGGGGACTGAGTTCGAACTCGAAATAAAGCGATCCCTGCCGCTTGGCTTTGTCTCTGGACTCTGGTGGTTGCTTTTGGGTCATCGCGGGTCTGGGCATTACAGCAGAAAGAGAGAAAGGAGAGAGACAGAGAGGAAAAGAGGCAAAGAGAGACAGGAAGAGACAGAGAGGAAGAGACAGACAAAGAGGGAGTCAAGGAGAGAGAGAGAGAGAGAGAGAAAGAGAGGCAGAGAGAGAGAGAAGAAGAGACAGAGGCAAAAGGAAAGTCAAAGAGAGAGACAAAAAGAGAAAGAGAGAGATATACAAGTAGTTAAGAAAAAAAAAGTGTACTCTATTCCTTTAAAAGCCAAGGTAAATTTAAAACCTATAATTGATAACTGAAGGTATTCTCCATAACCTTATAACACTCCAATACCACTTTGTTGTCAGTGTAAACAAGGGCGTATCCTGAAAGCACTGAGGTCTTTCTATCAAAAATCTTTAACCCAGTAACCAATGGATGGCCCAAATGCATTCAATCTGTAGTGGCAACTGCTTTGTTAACAAACAAACAAACAAAAAAGGTAAAAAAAAAAAAAAAAAAAGAAAGAAAAAACTTTTAGAGGAAACCTCATTGTAAGCAAACCTCACCAGTTCAGAAGTATCCTAAGGAAAAAAAAAAAAAAGGAAAAGAAAAGGGGGGGCAGAATTTATATAAAAATTGTAAATTCTTGTCCTGAAATAAACTGGTTGTTTAAAGAAAGAAATGTTTGTTGAAAGTCAGAAAGTTAAGGCATGTCGAAAAATTGCCTGTAAAAGCCATGAAAGGATTAAAAAAAAGGTTATTAAAAAATGTGTGTTAAAAAAGAATGTGTGCAAAACATGTTGTGTAATTTACAAGTAACTAGGCCTCCTGGATGTAAAACTATTGAAAAAAAAAACAGTTTATGTGCAAGGTGTATAAGAAAAGTAAAATATACCTTTAGTAAAAGGATTATAAGGAGACATAAGAATGTACATTTTTACCTACATTAAAAAGTTTTTAAAAATTATTGTTTTGAAGGTTTAAGCAAGTTTTAAAACATTAACTGTAAAGAAAATTCTGTGTGTAAACACATTAGCTAAAGTTAAAGAAGTATCATCCAGTTTTTCTGTGAACTGGACATTAAAGTAAAAGCATAACAGGTTTTTCTTAAAGCAGCAACCTGCTCTTTAGCAAAAATTATAAAACGTTAAAAAGAGTCTATAAAATCTTACCTTATAGTCAAACATTAAAAATTAGATAAATATGTCTACAAGGTTTTATTAAAATTAGATTTAACATTAACAACACACTACTATAAAATAAAATTTAGTTTATATGGTATAAAAATCACATGAGAAGCATTGTTAAATGTAAAATGGTATTTGACTTTCTTTGGTTTAAAAACTAATAAAAATAGGTGCTAAAGGAAATTTCTCAGTAAAAAGGCACTAAGGACTATAAAGTCTACTGACAAGTTCCCCACATTTAAAACAAAAGGTCAATTTCTTAGCAATTATGTACTTGGTTTATCTTCCATTTCCTTTCTCTCAAAAACCAAAAGTCTTTTACCACATGTGCCACCCCTAGAATTTCCGGTAAACCAGCACCAGCCTGAAGATCACATTCTCATCGAAAGGTGCAAAGAAGAAAAACTCGAGCCAGCCTGGGAAGGACCCTATCTTGTGCTGCTAACCACCAAGACTGCTGTTCGTACAGCAAAAGAGGATGGACTCATCACACCCGAGTCAAGAAAGCACCACCCCCTCCGGGGTTGTAGGCCATAGTCCCAGAGGCAAACCCCACCAAACTAAAGCTAAGAAAAATGTAACTCTTTTTATCTATTCTATAACTCTTTCTTCTTTCCTCATTCTATTGCTGACCGTCTACTTATTAACATAACCAAGTCAATTTCACCTCAAACTATTGCATTGAATGCTTGCCTTGTTATACCCTGTGAGGACTTGACATGTCAAAGACAGTTTTCTACTTCAGAAAAGTACTTCTGTCCCTCCTGACTCTCCTCAGACTGGGCATTAGTAAACTAGGACCATTTAATCCAGGGAGATTTCGATAAAGACCCCAGTGCCAACCAGGAGTCTTGCCTTCTGATGTAGAACTTTCATGCCATAGTTGATCCAACATTCTGTGGACCACTGCAGAGCAAGGATGGACTGCCCCAACTGGTTTTTGTAATTTCCTAAAACCATACACTCATTTTACTAGAGGATCATAGAAGTTAAAGACTTAAAACAAACTTTAGCACTTAAGACAGGATACCAAGATGCAAGTGCCTGGTTAAAATGGATAAAATATTCCATCTGCACATTAAACAAAAGCAATTGTTATGCTTGTGCACATGGCAGGCCAGAGGCCCAGATTGTCCCCTTTCTACTAAGGTGGTCCTCCAGTCGACCAGGTGTGGGCTGCATGGTAGCTCTTTTCCAAGATTCTACAGCCTGGAGTAATAAGTCGTGCCAAGCTCTCTCTGTTATATCTCAAAGTCCGGCATCCTGGGGGTCAGCCCCCGAGAGCCATCCAGCCTCCTTCTCCCAACTCTAAGTGCACTTCATGTCTCTCACGACAGGGATAAAACTTAGCGTTCCTTGGAGACCTGAAAGGATGCAGTGAGCTTAAGAATTTTCAAGAGCTTATCAATCAGTCAGCCCTTGTTCATCCCTGAGCGGATGTGTGGTGGTATTGTGGTGGACCTTTACTGGGCACTCTGCTGAATAACTGGAGTGGCACTTGTGCTTTAGTCCAATTGGCTCTTTCATCCTGGCATTTCGTCAACCAGAAGGAAAACAATAAGACATCGTAAAGCAAGAGAAGCCCCTCATGGGTCTTTCGACTCTCATGTCTATTTAGACACAATTAGAGTCCCACAAGGAATACCAGATCCATTTAAAGCTTGAAATCAAATAGCTGTAGGATTTGAGTCAATATTTTGGTTGGTGACAGTTAATAAAAATGTAGATTAGATAAACTACATCTATTACAACCAACAGCAATGAGCTTTTCATGAGTTAAAAGAAAAACTCATGTTGGCCCCAGCCTTGAGGCTACCTGACCTGACAAAACTCTTTACACTCTATGTGTCAGAAAGAGAAAAAATGGCAGTTGGAGTTTTAACCCAGACTGTGGGGCGCTGGCCAAGGCCAGTGGCCTATCTCTCAAAACAACTAGACACGGTTTCCAAAGGCTGGCTCCCAGGTCTAAGGGCCCTAGCAGCAAAGGCCCTGTTAGTACAAGAAGCAGGTAAACTAACCCTTAGGCAAAACCTGAATATAAAGGACCCCTATGCTGTGGTAACTTTAATTACTACCAAAGGACGTCATTGGTTAACAAATGCTAGATTAACCAAGTACCAAAGCTTGCTATGTGAAAATCCTCACATAACCATTGAAGTTAGCAACACCCTAAACCCCACCATCTTGCTCCCGGTGTCAGAGAGCCCAGTTGAACATAACTGTGTAGAGGTTTTGGACTCAGTTTATTCTAGCAGGCCCAACCTCCGAGACCATCCTTAAACATCAGTAGACTGCAAGTGGTACATGGACAGGAGCAGCTTCGCCAACCCCTGCAAAGTGACTCTGAAGAAGACGACAAGCCCTGCTCCAGTCACACCCGGAAGCTGACTGGTCCATGCACGGCCAAAGCATGAGGAAACTCATCACGGAACTCATTTTCCTTAAAATTTGGACTTTCGCAGTAAGGACTTCAACTGACCTTCCTCAGACTGAGGACTGTTCACAGTGTATACATCAAGTCACTGAGGTAGGACAAAAAGTTGCTATGGTCCTATTATTTTATGGTAGGCCCTGCTTGCTCAATCTATCATGACCCTCTCACGTGCACCCCCTTAGAGTTGTGAGCCCTTAAAAGGGACAGGAATTGCTCACTCAGGAGGCTCGGCTCTCGAGACAGGAGTCTTGCCAATGCCCCCGGCCGAATAAACTCCTTCCTTCTTTAACTTGGTGTCTGAGGAGGAGTTTTGTCTGTGGCTTATCCTGTTACAGTATGTCAAAAGGTCCTGTCAGGCCTCTGAGCCAAAGCTAAGCCATCATGTCCCCTGTGACCTGCACATCCACATCCACTGCCTTAACTGATGACATTCCACCACAAAAGAAGTGAAAATGGCCTGTTCCTGCCTTAACTGATGACATTACCTTGTGAAATTCATTTTCCTAGCTCATCCTGGCTCAAAAGCTCCCCCACTGAGCACCTTGTGACCCCCACCCCTGCCCGCCAGAGAACAACCCCCTTTGACTGTTATTTTCCTTTACCTACCCAAATCCTATAAAACAGCCCCACCCGTATCTCCCTTCACTGACTCTCTTTCGGACTCAGCCCGCCTGCACCCAGTGATTAAAAAGCTTTATTGCTCACACAAAGCCTGTTTGGTGATCTCTTCACACGGACACCCGTGAAAGGTCCTTTCAGGACATGAAGGCACCGAAATTTGCAAGGTCTGTAAACCACGCAGAACCAGTCCGTGGTCCATGGTCTGTGGTCCATGGTCTTCTGATCTGGAGAAAGTCACTGAAATCAGTCTCTTGTGCAGGGAAAGCAGGAATGAGGGCTGTGGAGCAGGGGCTCTGTGGCTCCGTGTCAGGACGCTGGATGAGCTGTGATTGTTTTCATCTTTACTTGGAGGCAGTGCTTGTTTAGCTGCTAGAGCAAAAGAAAAACTCTGTGGCAGGCAGAACAGAGTTTACTGTTGAAGTGTGGGATGTGTGACCTCACCCTTGCCTGGCACGGCCTGAGGTCCTGGTTGTGATTTGGTATCTTATTGCCATGAAGAGTCTGTTCTGGTTCTGCCCGTCTTACGATTCTGTTTTAACATTACCGCTGGTCAGTTGTGTCTAAACTGCAAAGGGCGGGGTGATAATGAGGCGTGCCTGACCTCCCCTCCCATCACACCCGGGAACTCAGTTTTAAGGTTTTTCTGAGATACCCTTGGCCAATAGGGGCCAAAGCTGGTGAGGGGATCTGGGGGAGGGGGAGGGGTAAAGATTTTATTTTTACTTCATAGGCCTGAAGACTAAGCTCTGATTTGTTTGTATTTAATCTTGCCCAGAATCCTATCTAAGGGGTCTGGGGACTCATGCCTTACAAACCACACATCCTCGTCAGAGGGGTTCTATTTTTATTTTATTTTGTTGTATTGTAATTGAGACCGAGTTTCACTCTTCTTGCCCAGGCTGGAGTGCAATGGTGCAGTCTCGGCTCACTGCAACCTCTGCCTCCCGGGTTCAAGCGATTCTCCTGTCTTAGCCTCCCAAGTAGCTGGCATTATAGGTGCCCGCCACCACGCCTGGTTAATTTTTGCATTTTTAGTAGAGATGGGGTTTCACCATGTTGGCCAGGCTGGTCTCAAACTCCTGACCTCAGGTGATCCACCTGCCTCGGCCTCCCAAAGTGCTGGGATTACAGATATGAGCGACCGTGCCTGGCACAGATGGGTTTTATTTAACCCTATATATTGTGAGTTACTTTCCAATCTGACTCAGGCACAACATTATGTGACAGAGAAGAAAGACAAAATATTTTACCCCAAAACATGTTTCTTTGCCGTATCTTGAAAAGGCCATGCAAAGTTGTCCTTCGTGGGGGAAAGTTTGCATCTGTAAAGAATCTCTATTAATATAGCTGGATCTTTTCTTCTAGGCCCTCCCAGTCCTAAACAGATTAATTAATTGCACCTTTTAAAGACCTGAATGGGAAACATTTGTCATCTATTGTCTCTAAGGGCAGCCACTATGAGACTTCAAAAGAACCTTGGTCTCCACAATCTTTTATCTTAACCTGAACATTTCCTTTCTGTGGATGCCAGGTCTCTAGACAAACTCACCCAATCGTCAACCAGAAAATGTTTAAATTTACCTGTAGCCTGGAAGCCCCCCACCTCCCTTTCCCTCACTTTGAGTCGTCTGACCTTTCTGGACTAAACTCAATGTTTTTGTTTTTCTTTCTTTTTTTTTTTTTCTTTCTTTATACTTTTTTTTTTTTTTTGAGACGGAGTCTCGCTCTGTTCCCCAGGCTGGAGTGCAGTGGTGTGACCTCGGCTCACTGCAACCCCCACCTCCCGGGTTCACGCCATTCTCCTGTCTCAGCCCACTGAGTAGCTGAGATTACAGGTGCACACCACCACGCCCGGCTAACGTTTTGTGTATTTTTAGTAGAGATGGGGTTTCACTATGTTGGCCAGACTGGTCTCGAACTCCTGACCTCATGATCTGCCCACCTCGGCCTCCCAAAGTGCGGGGATTACAGGCACGAGGCGCCATGCCTGGCCTTTTCTTTTTTTTTTTTTATTTGAGACGGAGTCTTGCTCTGTTGCCCAGGCTGGAGTGCAGTGGCATGGTCTTGGCTTACTGCAACCTCTGCCTCCTGGATTCACACAATTCTCCTGCCTCAGTATCCCAAGTAGCTGGGATTACAGGTGCACACCACCACACTTGGCTAATTTTTTGTATCTTTAGTAGAGACGAGGTTTCACTATGTTGGCAAGGGTAGTCTTGAACTCCTGACCTCGTGATCCACCTGCCTCAGCCTCCCAAAGTGCTGGGATTACAGGCGTGAGCCACCGCACCCAACTCTTGTATTTCTTAAATGTATTTGATTGATGGCCCGTGCCTCTCTAAAATGTATACAACCAAGCTGCACCCCCACCATCTTGAGCACATGTTCTCAAGCTGTGTCATGGGCCATGCTCACTGGTATTTGGCTCAGAATACATCTCTTCAAATATTTTACAGAGTTTGACTCTTTTCGTTGACAGGCCCAAGACCCAGGTGCCTACTCTGTTTCCTCTGAGGGCTCGAGCTTCCGGTTCTCTAGCCCCTCTGGTTCCTGGTTGCCCTTCTACTTTCTGTTCTGCTTTCTCGAAAAGCTCTGGGCATCTCAAGCCTCCATGGAGTACCCAATTCTACTTTTTACTGAAAATCTTACTTAAACACCAACTTGATAACTGAGTGTTTTCTTGGCTCTTTCTCCATCACATTCCCTAGGCTGTTTCCTAGCCCAGAGCCACACTGCTGGGAGAGATTTGAGAAGGGAGGGGCATGAGCAGGAGGGAGAGCTAGGTGCTGTTGGGTGCAAGGAGGAATGCGGTGGGTGGAGCACACAGGAAAGTCTGGGTGGAGGGGCTGTGAGGGTCAGGTCAGGACTCCCCTAGGAGACAGACACACAGGACAGGAACCCCTGCACTCCCCACTCAGGCCCACCCACAATGACTATGGCTTGTTGCCGTGTCTCCCTGTTTCTCCCAAAAATCAATATATTGAAGCCCTAACCACTCTACCTCAATGTGTGCTTGTATTTGGAGACAGGTCCTTTTCAACAGATGATTAATTAATTCATTAATTAATGTTTTTGGAGACAAAGTCTCACTCTGTCACCCAAGTTGGAGTGCAGTGGCACCATCTCAGCTCTCTGCAACCTCTGCCTCCTGGTTCAAGTGATTCAAGCCTCAGCCTCCCGAGTAGCTGGGATTACAGGTGCCCACCACCACACCCAGATACTTTTTGTATTTTTAGTAGAGATAGGGTTTTGCCATGTTGGCCAGGCTGGTCTTGAATTCCTGACCTCAGGTGATCTGCCCGCCTTGGCCTCCCAAAGTGCTGGGATTACAGGCGTGAGCCACCGCCCCCAGCCAACGGATGATTAGTTTATTTTTATTTGTTTTTTTAAGATGCAGTTTCATTCTGTCTTCCAGTAGGATTGCAATGCCATGATCTTGGCTCACCGCAACCTCTGCCTCCCAAATTCCAGCGATTCTCCTGCCTCTCCTGCTCAACTCATTCTCTACAGTTCTCATAACTTACAAAATCTATTTTCTTCCTCACGCCTGATGCATATACTTTCTGCTCCCCGGCTCCTTCAGCTATACTCACTCTTCGTTGAGTCTCTGAAAATTACCATTGTTCCTGGCCTGGACTTCAATCTGGCCTCCCACATTATTCTTGATACCACACTTAACACCCATGACTGTATCTCTCTGATACACCTGGCATTCACTCCATTTCCCCATATTTCCTTCTTTCCCATTCCTCACCCTGATCACACTTGGTTTATTGATGGCAGTTCCACCAGGCCTAATCACCACTCACTAGCAAAGGCAGGCTATGCTATAGTATCTTCCATATCTATCCTTGAAGCTACCACTCTGTCCTGCTCCACTACCTCTCAGCAAGCCAAACTCATTGCCTTAACTCAGGCCCTCACTCTTGCAAAGGGACTACACATCAATATTCATACTGACTCTAAATATGCCTTCCATATTCTGCACCTCCATGCTGTTATATGGGCAGAAAGAGGTTTCCTCACTACGCAAGGGTCCTCATCATCAATGCCTCCTTAATAAAAACTCTCCTTAAAGCCACTTTACTTCCAAAGGAAGCTGGAGTCATTCACTGCAAGGGCCATCAAAAGGCATCAGATCCCATTGCTCAGGGCAACGCTAAAGAAGCAGCTAGAGTTCCAACTTCTGTCCCTCATGGCCAGTTTTTCTCCTTCTCATCAGTCACTCCCACCTACTTGCCCACTGAAACTTCCACCTATCAATCTCTTCCCACACAAGGCAAATGGCTCTTGGACCAAGGAAAATATCTCCTTCCAGCCTCACTGGCCCATTCTATTCTGTCATTTCATAACGTCTTCCATGTAGGTTATAAGTCGCTACCACACCTCTTAGAACCTCTCATTTCCTTTCCATCGTGGAAATCTATCCTCAAGGAAATCACTTCTCAGTGTTCCATCTGCTATTCCATTACTCCTCAGTGATTGTTCAGGCCCCCTCCCTTCCCTACACATCAAGCTCCAGGATTTGCCCCTGCCCAGGACTGGTAACTGCAGCAGGAACATGCCCTTAAGGCACAGATCGCTCATGCCATTGTTTGTGGCTTAAGAATGCCTTTAAGCTGTTTTCCACCCTGGGTGGGCCAGGTGTTCCTTGCCCTCATTCCCATAAACCCACAACCTTCCAGCATGGGCGTTGGGACCATTACGAACATATTACAGTGCTGCAGATATTTTGTTTGGGGCCAGTTTATGGCCAGATTTTGGGGGGCTTGCTCCCTACACTTTGGGAGGCCGAGGTGGACGGATCACAAGGTCAGGAGATTGAGACCATCTGGCTAACATGCTGAAACCCCGTCTCTACTAAAAACACAAAAAAATTAGCCGGGTGTGATGGCGGGCGCCTGTAGTCCCAGCTACTCGGGAGGCTGAGGCAGGAGAATCACCTGGACCAGGGAGGCGGAGATTGCAGTAAGCTGAGATTGTGCCACTGCACTCCAGCCTGGGCAACAGAGTGAGACTCCGGCTCAAAAAAAAAAAAAAACAAAAAACTATTTTTCCCCTTATTTTATTTGGACCTTGTGTCTTCCATTTAGTTTCTCAATTCATACAAAACCACATCCAGACCATCACCAATAATTCTATACAACAAATGCTCCATCTAACAACCCCACAATATCACCCCTTACCCCAAAATATTTCTTCAGTTTAATCTCTCCCACCATAGGTTCCCACGCTGCCCTAATCCTGCTCGAAGCAGCCCTGAGAAACATCACCCAAAATTTTCACCACCCCAACACCGCAGCACTATTTTGTTTTGTTTTTCTTATTAATATAAGTAGACAGGAATGTCAGGCTTCTGGCCCAAGCTAAGCCATTTCCTGTGACCTGCATGTTTACATCCAGATGGCCTGAAGCAACTGAAGATCCACAAAAGAAATGAAAATAGCTTTAACTGATGACATCCCACCATTGTGATTTGTTCCTGCCCCACCCTAACCGATACAATATAGTCTCCCCTGCCCTTAAGAATGTACTTTGTGCCGGGTGTGGTGGCTCAAGCCTGTAATCCCAGCACTTTGGGAGGCCGAGACGGGCGGATCACGAGGTCAGGAGATCGAGACCATCCTGACTAACACGGTGAAACCCCGTCTCTACTAAAAAATACAAAAAACTAGCCGGGCGAGGTGGCGGGTGCCTGTAGTCCCAGCTACTCGGGAGGCTGAGGCAGGAGAATGGCGTAAACCCGGGAGGCGGAGCTTGCAGTGAGCTGAGATCCGGCCACTGCACTCCAGCCTGGGCGACAGAGCGAGACTCCGTCTCAAAAAAAAAAAAGAAAAAAAAGAAAAAAAAAATGTACTTTGTAATATTCTCCCCCACCCTTAAGAATGTACTTTGTACACCTAGCCCAAACCTATAAGAACTAATGATAATCCCACCACCCTTTGCTGACTCCTTTTTCGGACTCAGCCCACCTGCACCCGGGTGAAATAAACAGCCTTGTAGCTCACACAAAACCTGTTGGTGGTCTCTTCACATGGACGTGCGTGACACTGACTTCAAGTGATCTGCCCGCCTCAGCCTCCCAAAGTGCTAGGATTACAGGCGTGAGCCACCAGGCCAGGCTGAGATGATTAATTTAAATGAGACCTCTAGTGTGGGCACAAATTAACTTGGCTGGGGTCCATAAAGGGGGTTGACCAGGTGTCATGAATCATGCCTTTAATCCCAGCACTTTGGGAGGCCAACGTGGGCAGTCAGGAATTTGAGACCAGCCTGGCCTCAAGTGTACATGGTGATGCAGCAGGAATGGATGCAGACAAAACCTCTCAGACACCGGTTTTAGGAAGGAAGAGGCTTTAATCAGCTGGGAGCATCGACAGACTTGCATCTTAAGATCCAAGCTCCCTGAAGAAGTCTCTGGCCCTTTTAATGGCTTACAATTCTAGGGGGTCCACATGAAAGGGTTGTGATAGATTGTGCAAGTGTGGGCTATGTGACTAGGGGCTACATACATCAGCAGTGGGGGCTAGCAGAACAGAACAGAGAGTTTCACAATGCTTCTACATATGGTCAGGTCAGGAGTTGATCTTTAACTACCAGGCCCAGGTAGCAGTGCCAAACAGTCTGGCCATTGATCTTACTTCTGCTTCTTTCTAACTTTTTGCTTCCTTCTGAAACAGGAGACAATGAGAGAGGTGATCTCCTTCCTCAGTGAAACCTCATCTCTACTTAAAAATAGAAACATTAGCAGAGAGTGGTTCTGGGCATCTGTAATCCCAGCTACTCAGGAGGCTGAGGTAGGACAATTGCCTGAACCCAGGAGGCAGACGTTGCAGTGAGCAGTGATCCTGCCATTGCACTTCAGCCTGGGAAACAGTGTGAAACTCCATCTCAAAAAAACAAGAGGTTGTGTATGGTGGCTCATATCTGTAATCCCAGCACTTTGGGAGGCTGAGGAGGGTGGATCACCTGAGCTCACGAGTTCAAGACCAGCCTGAACAACATGGAGAAACTCCATCTCTACTAAAACTACAAAATTAGCTGGGCGTGGTGGCGCACGCCTGTAGTCCCAACTACTCAGGAGACTAAGGCAGGAGAATCACTTGAACTTGGAAGGCAGAGGTTGCAGTGAGCTGAGATTGTGCCATTGTACTCCAGCCTGGACAACAAAAGCAAAATTCTGTCTCAAAAAAAGAAGAAAAAAAAAGTTGATATTTGGAGGCAGAGACCCCACAGGTGCAGGTGCATGCAGGAAAGGCCACAGAGGACACAGTTGGAAGACTCCCTGCCACCCAGGAGGAGCGGCCTCCAAGCAAACAACCCCACCGACCCCTCGAACTTGGACCTGCAGCCCCCAGATCTGCGAGAAAATAAATGTCTGCTGTGTGGACACCTGGTCCAGGACATCTTCTATGGAGGCCACAGCATGAAGGGGTCATTTTTATAGAGTCTCATTCTCTAATAACTTACATCTGCTTTGAAAATGTCAAGTCAAATTTAAAGTGTGGAGAAGAGCCTCTAAGTCTCACTTTTCATTTGCAAAGAAAGAATTGTAATTTGGGACATACACGCAGTCCAGGTGGTGTGCACCATGACAGGGAGAACAGAGACGGCAACAGGTTTTATAAAAAGGAGAAATAGGCTAGGCACTGTGGCTCACACCAGCAATCCCAGCAATTTGGGAGGCCAAGGAGGGCAGATCACCTGAGGCCAGGATTTTAAGACCAGCCTAAGCTGGGCCCGGTGGCTCACGCCTATAATCCCAGCACTTTGGGTGTCCGAGATGGCTGGATCACGAGGTCAGGAGTTCAAGACCAGCCTGGCCAAGATGCTAAAACCCCATCTCTACTAAAAACACAAAAATTAGCCAGGCATGGTGGCACGTGCATGCAATCCCAGTTACTTGGGAGGCTGAGGCAGGAGAATAGCTTGAACCTGGGCGACAGAGGTTACAGCGAGCCGAGATCGCACCATTGCACCCCAGCCTGGGGAACAGAGCAAGACTCTGTTTCAAAAAATAAAATAAAAATAAGACCAGCCTGGGCAACATGATGAAATCCGTTTTTATGAAAAATACAAAAATTAGCCTGGCATGGTGGTGCACGCCTGTAATCCCAGCTACTCGGGAGGCTGAAACAGGAGAATCACTTGAACAAGGGAGGAGGAGTTTGCAGTGAGCCAAGACTGGGCCATTGCCCTTCAGCCTGGGCTACAAGGCGAGACGTTTCAAAAAAAAAGGAGAAATGTTCTCTTGCCCTTTGGGAAAGCCCACGAGCACTAGGAAGGGTTGGGAGCTGGGAGGTTCCGTTGTTGAGTCGCTGCTTTGGGAGCAAGGAGTCCAAGACTTACAGCCATTTATCGCAGAAGCTGTGGATAAAGCTGGTTTCAGGGTACAACGCACAGTTTCAGGAGTCAGGCTTGCAGAGAAGTCCATTTTGGGAGCAATGGTGTGTGGCCTGACTGCTTTTCCTCCCTGGCTCCTGGCTTCTGTTTTAGCTGGGTAGGACATGAATGACCCAATTCATAGGATGAAATTTACAAAAGATGTTTCTCAAAACTTCTGGTATTCAATTTACATATATTCATACTCATTTAGGTTGAGTTTATTTATGAATTTATTTTCAGGCAGTGTCTCAATCTGCCATGCAGACCGGAGTTCAGTAGTGCGATCTCAGTTCCCTGCAGCCTCCATCTCCCCAGCTCAAGCAATCTTCCCACTTCAGCCTCCCAAGTAGCTTAAACTACAGGTGCATGCAACCACACCTGGCTTTTTATTTATTTATTTATTTATTTATTTATTTATTTATTTATTTATTTATTTTTTTGTAGAGATGGGGCTTTGTCCTGTGGCCCAGGCTGGTCTCGAACTCCTGGGCTCAAGGGATTCTCCCACCTCTGCCTCCCAAATTGCTGGGGGATTACAGGCGTGAGTCAAGGCGGCCAGCCTAGGTTGAGTTTAATAAGATGTGTTTATGCGGCCGGGCGGGGTTGCTTATGCCTGTAATCCCAGCACTTTGGGAGGCCGAGATGAGCGGATCACCTGAGGTCAGGAGTTCAAGACCAGCCTGGCCAACATGGTGAAACCCAGTTACTACTAAAAATACAAAAAATAAAAATAAAAAAATTAGCTGGGCGTGGTGGCAGGCATCTGTAATCCCAGCTATTTGGGAGGCTGAGGCAGGAGAATCACTTGAACCTGGTAGGCGGAGTTTGCAGTGAGCCAACATCAAGCCATTGTACTCCAGTCTGGGCGACAGAGCAACACTCCGTCTCAAAAAAAAAAAGGTTGGTTATGCTGGGGAGATGGGAAAAGGCAGGTTAGGGGCACATAGGCTCAGGGAACGGGGTCTTGGTGGGTGGATGGGTAGCCATGGAGGCAGAAAGGGGCCTCTGAAGGAAGAGCCTGGGAGAGCGGGGAGGAGGCAGTGAGGCAGGGGAGCACTGTGGAATGGCCCTGAGGGCAGGAGGGGCTCAGGGTGACCAGGCAAAAGCAGAGCTGGTCCAGGGTGGAGGGGAAGCCCCCGCAACATGAGCAGGAGGCTAGAGGAGATAGACCATGAGGCCCGGGGAGACCCCTCACTCGAGAATCTCCTGCAGTTTGCTGTCCAGGAATAGAAAGTTGTATTTTAGTCCCTTCCAAGGCTTGAACAGCTCATCACCATTGTACACAAAGTTTTCCCAACAATATTTAAAATCTGAGAAAAAACAAGGAGAAAGCAGTGAGGGCCCAGCAGGCCTCTCTCCAGGCCCTGGGGCCCTCCCCTCCCAGGCCAGGTTTCCTGGCTGCCAGTTACAGTGGACGCTGGCCCCATCCCTGCAGGCTTCCCGGGGACACTGCCCCGCCCCACGGCATTGCAGCCCCACCTGCCCCTCATGCTGTCCCTCCCGCACCCGCTCCCCTCAGTCCACCACATCTCACCTTTGCAGTCCATGATCGCCAAGGAGGCCCCTTCCTCACTCAGGCTGCGGAGCCCCTGCTGGTAATCTATATCCCAGAAGTAGTAGAGGCGGGCGGCGAAGATGGCGAGCTTCACGTTGCTGTGCCTGGCCAGGAACTCCGCCACTTCCCCTGCACAATCTAGGCAAGGGCTCCAAGATGTGTACCAGGTGACCTGGTAGTTTGTGTTAGGAGACAGTATGTCCTCGCAGAACCAAGAGAGGAAGCACTTTTCTGCATGACAATGGGTCTTAGGATCAACCTGGGGAAGGAGGAGGAGGAGGTCAGGGGGAGCTCAGACCAGGAGCAGGAGGAGTGCAGGGGTGGGGCAGTGGGAGCAGAGGGTGGGCCTGGAGCCCCAGGGCGTTTCCTTGTTTATTTATTTTTGGGACATGGTCTCTCTCTATTGCCCAGGCTGGGGTGCAGTGGTGCGATCTGGGCTGACTGTAGCCTTCACCTCCCAGGCTCGAGGAATCTTCCCACCTCAGCATCCTGATTAGCTGGGACTGCAGGTGCGTGCCGCCACGCCTGTCTAATCTTTTCGTAATTTTTGCAGAGACAGGATTTCACCATGTTGCCCAGGCTGATCTTGAACTCTTGGGCTCAGGCCGTCCTCCTGCCTCACCCTCCCAAAGCTCTGGGACTATGAGCGTAAACCACATGCACGGCCTTATTTTCTTTACTTTTCATTTTTCTGGGTACATAGTAGGCCCTAGGGCTTTTTATGCATAGAATTACCCCTTCTTCCATCCTCGTCCTTCCTTTTTCTTTTTTCTTCTTCTTCTTCTTTTTTTTTTTTTTTTTCGATACGGAGTCTTGCTCTGTCACCCAGGCTGGAGTGCAGTGGCGCGATCTCCACTCACTGCAAGCTCCACTTCCCGGGTTCAGCCATTCTCCTGCCTCAGCCTCCCAAGTAGCTGGGACTACAGGCGCCGCCACCATGCCCGGCTAATTTTTTGTATTTTTAGTAGAGACAGGGTTTCACTGACTTATTGAGCATGGTCTCACTCTCCTGATCTCGTGATCCGCATGCCTCAGCCTCCCAAAGTGCTGAGATTACAGGCGTGAGCCACTGCACCCGGCCCTTCCTCTTTATTTTTTTTGAGAGATGGAGTCTTGCTCTGTCACCCAGGCTGGAGTGCAGTGGCAAGATCTCGGCTCACTGAAACCTCTGCCTCCCGGGTTCAAGCAATTCTCCTGCCTCAGCCTCCCGGGTAGCTGGGACTACAGGGGCGCACCCCCACGCCTGGCTAATTTTTGTAGTTTTAGTAGAGATGGGGTTTCACCATATTAGCCAGGGTGGTCTCAAACTCCTGACCTCATGATCCTGCCACCTTGGCCTCCCAAAGTGCTGGGATTACAGGCGTGAGCCCCCGTGCTCGGCCCCTTCCTTCTTTATTTTATTGAGTCTTTCCCTGTCTCGTCACAGGTCATATGTGATTATCTGGCATCCTGTTCCCCAGGCATCCATTAACCAGGCATCCTCAGCCCCTGCTGCGGCCTGGCCCTATGGGGGTCTTCCTTGTTCCCTGTCTGCCTTCTGCTACGCAGGTCATTGGACCAGCATTGCCCATGGGGTTGAAGGTTGGCCAAAGGGGCTACTGAGCACTTGAAATGGGGCCCTGATTAGAAACGTTGGCCTGTGAACAATACACAGCTCATTTCAAAATCTCATTGTGAGAACAGACAAACTTTAAATCTCTCATGAGGCATTTTATATTAAGTATATGTTGAAATCGTATGTGAGATAATTGAGCTAATGCAGACATTAAAATGTCTTCCACCAGTTCTTGCCACCTTTTTAGCGTGTGGGGACTTCACTTGTGCTTCACTCCTGAGTCCTGGGCGTTTCCGAGGCCAGGACTGCTGTAGGCCAGGCCTGCCCAGAACACAGACGGCTCCCTCCCTGAACACACTCTGAAAAGTCTCCTGTCTGGGCAGTGGGGACTGCAGGGGTGGGTGGAACATGACAGGGTGGGTGGGAGGTCAGTGGTCTCTGTGGGGGCGGCACGGTGAGGAGCAAGGGTTCACCATCCTGTGATGATGTGTCCTTGACATGGAGGAATCAGGGCAGTGGCGGGGGCGGCCCCACCAGCCCAGCAGTGACTGGCCCAGACACAGTGCCAGACACCACAGCAGAGACAGGATGGAAACCCGCTTCCCACAGCTGCTGTTTCCCGAGGACTGCTGGACGCACAGCTCCATGACAAGATTTTGGGAAAGAAAGTCAAGAGTGAGGGTGCTGGGCTCTAAGCAAGGCCTTTTGGGAAGAGGCAAACCCCCTCCACCATCCGATCCCAGGAGAGTCAGGGAGGAAGATCTGGGCCATGGACTTAAAAATGTGGGAGGAGGTTGGGCGCGGTAGCTCACGCCTGTAATCCTAGCACTTTGGGAGGCCAAGGGGGGGTGGATCCCGTGAGGTCAGGAGCTCGAAACCAACCTGGCCACTGTGGTGAAACCCCGTCTCCACTAAAAATAGAATAAAAATTAGCTGGGTGTGGTGGCAGGCATCTGTAATCCCAGCTACTCAGGAGGCTGAGGCAGGAGAATCGCTTGAACCCAAGAGGCAGAGGTTGCAGTGAGCCAAGATCGCACCATTGCACTCCAGTCTGGGCAATTAAGCGAGACTGTCTCAAAAAAAAAAAAAAAAAAAAAAAAAAAGGAAGAAAGAAAAAGGAAAAGAAAAAGAAAAAGAAAAAAAGAAATGTAAAAGGAAAGTACACACAGGAGAGCCCGCACCGGGCACATCACTTCTTGTGTTTTCTGCATTCCCAGCTGCTTAGCTCCTATTTGGGGTGTAAGGAGGACTTTGGTGCTACCTGGTTTCGGAAGACGCCCCTCTTCCAGGAGACAGTTGAGCAATGCTTTATAATTTCCATGGTGAAGCACAGCCAGCTTTCGTTCCGACCATAGGCTTTCCGTAGGTTTTTAAAGTGGAAGTAGAATATGTGTGGATACATTGCCTCCATTGGGTTTCTGAAGGCATAAGACAGAAACCCCAATGCAGAGACTCCCCCTCCCCCACCCGGAGTCCTGGGGGCTGATGCCCGCTGAACACCACTCCCTGGACCACCCTGGGCTCTGGGCCTCCCCCATCCCTCCACAGCCCTGAGAATGTCTGCTGCTTTCCCAGGCAGGAAGACTGGGACAGAGAAAGAGGAGGGGATACTGGCAGGGACAGCAGGGCCGGAGTGACCTCTCCCAGCTGGAACCCCAGCTCTGGGTCTACCAATGGACACCTTTAACCTCCGAGTTTTTCTGCCACACATCTCCCAACCCATTAGGAAAATGCAACAGACAATAAAACTCTCCAACCTCAAATAGTTGCTTGAACATTTCAGCTCAATTCTTTCCTCACATTTCACCTGTCCGATGATGATGATTATTTTTACATTGGGATCACACCAAATACTCGCTTTTTTTTTTTTTTTTTTTTTGAGACAGAATCTCACTGGCATCCAGGATGGAGTGCAGTGGCGTGATCTCGGCTCACTGCAACCTGCACCTCCCGGGCTGATGTGATTCTCCCGCCTCAGCTTCCTGAGTAGCTGGGATTACAGGCTTGTGTCACCACGCCTGGCTGATCTTTGTATTTTTATTTATTTATTTTTATATGGGGTCTCACTCTTTCACCAGGCTGGAGAGGAGTGGTGCAATCTCGGCTCACTGCAACCTCTGCCTCCTGGTTTCAAGCGATTCTCCTGCCTCAGCCTCCCAAGTAGCTGGGACTACAGGCATGTGCCACCACGCCCAGCTAACTTTTTGTATTTTTAGTAGAGACAGGGTTTTACCATGTTAGCCAGGATGGTCTTGAACTGCTGACCTTGTGATCTGCCCACCTCGGCCTCCCAAAGTGCTGGGATTACAAGCATGAGCCACCGTGCTCAGCACTAGTTTTTGTATGTTTAGTAGCGATCGGTTTTCATCATGTTGGCCAGGCTGGTCTTGAACTCCTGACCTCGTGATCTGCCCACCTCAGCCTCCCAAAGTTCTGGGATGACAGGCGTGAGCCACTGTGCCTGGCAGGCCCAGGTCACTCTCGTAAGTGCTGCATATGTCTGAGCTCATGGCACATGCCTGAGGCCTGCAGGGGCCATCCATATTTTACAGAAGTGCCAGAGGCACAGAGAGGTAGGTAACCTGCCCAGGCCACAGAGCTGGGGATGGATGGAGCTGGGGCCCCTTTCCATGCCAGCCCTGTCCAGCAGCCTCTGCATCACAGGTCCTGTAGCAGGGAGCTGTCGGGAACCAAGCTCTCTTCTTACTAAACTTTAAAATAAGAGCATTACTCCTGATCATCATATTTTTTCCTACATTCCAGGTTACATGTGTCATTCTAAAAGGTGAATGGTGCTTACGGAGGAGGAGCCTGTGTCTGGGGTCATGTGCATCCTCCTCTGCTCACACTGGAGGCATCTTTGGAAGAAATGACTTATTTTCTGATACGGAGACCATTCCCTCCCCCGCACCCTCTCCTAAGACTTTGTGTTGAAACAAAATAAATCTTACAGAAATTTCATCAAAGTGCTGAGAAAAAAATGCCTGATTGCTCCAATCATCCTTTGGTTCAATTCTCCCAGTTCCTGAACTCAGGAATGGTGGGAAGCACACAGAGGGAGCACCCTCCCAGGGTGGGGAGCACCAGCCCCGTGGTGACTTTCTGGGGAGAGTCTCAGCAGGGGGCCTGGGCTGGGGCAGGTGGGGGAGGCGGCCCATTCAGAAGCTGCAGACGGGTGACCACATAGCAGGGCAAACAGCATGGCTGGGAGTGGGAGCAAAAGAGGAAGCAGCTGGGAGAGAGCCTAGGGCTGGGACTGGGGCAGGGGGAGGCCAGGGCTGAGGCCCAGCAGGGCCACCAGGCAGGAAGGGGCAGCAGAGGCCCCGTGGGCAGAGCGGACCGTGGTCCCTGATCTGGGGCTTCATGTGCAGCCTCCTTGGCGGGCTTGTCCTGGCCCTGATGTTAGTCCTGGGCTTGGGTTCTATTTCTATCTTCCAGGGCCCTTGTTCCAGGAGGCACCTGCGCTGTGAGTGACCTCCCAGGCCCATCTGAGTGCAGGCCTCACTCCAGGCTGCTTTCTCACCTGGATGGGAGGACCGCTGGAGGGACCCCTGGATCCTGCCCTCAGGAATCATCTCAGGGACGCCCCCCACCCAGCAGCTATGTGGTAGGGAGGGAGAGTGAGGGGCAGGTGTCTGCCTCCCCCCATGCCTTCACACTCAGAGGCCACCATTGGAGGGAGGAATAGCGGGTGGGAGGTGGCCCTCAGATGTCCCCTCAGGATGCCACGCGTGCTCCCACACTGAGCTCCTTCCTTCCACATCTCCTGCCCAGAGTTGTTCCCTGGCTGGCTGAGCTCTTGTCTATATATCATGAAAGGGCAGAGCCTGGTGTCCCCGGCCACCCTGTCTTGCAGTTTGCTCTTCCTCTCTAAGACCCAGGTGCTTAGTTCCCGTCTCTCCCAAGGGCCTTAGATCATCTCTTTCTATGGCCTCTCTGGTCCCTGGTTGCCTTTTTCTATTGTGCTTCCTGGAAAGTTCCTGGCATCTCAAGCCTCCCATTATCCAAGCCTAATCTTTTGTAAAATCTCACTCAACACCTGGCCAACATTGCAAAATCCCATCTCTACTAAAGATACAAATATTAGCCAGTGTGGTGACATGTGCCTGTAATCCCAGGTACTTGGGAGGTTGAGACAAGAGAATTGCTAGAACCTGGGAAGCAGAGGTTGAAGTGAGCCGAGATCGCACCACAGCACTCCAGCCTGGGCGACTGAGGGAGAGGCTGTTTCAAAAAAAAAAAAATTTATTCACATGGGACCTTGATCACTGAGTGTTTGATTCTTTCTGCATCTCCATCCTGTGGGGGTGATTTGAGAAGTGACAGGTGTGAGCAGGAGGCTGGGCTGGGTGCTGTTGGGTGGGGAAGCCATGGGGTGCGGCCCAGGGTGCAGCAAGGTCTGAAGGGAGGTACTGTGAGGGTCAGGGCAGGACTCCTGGGAGACAGACACACAGAACGGGAACCCCTGCACACACCACCCAAGCTTGACCCAAAGCCCCCTGGGTCGTTGTCATGGGGTAAGTTGTATCTTCCCAACATTGATATGTTGAAGTCCTCATCCCCACCTCCTCACAGGATAACTGTATTTGGAGACAGGTCCACTAAAGTGGTGATTAAATTAACTCATGGTCCTTAGGGTAGGCCCTAATCCTGTCTGACTGGGGACCATAAACAAGGAGGACATTTAGAGGCAGATAGACCCTAGGGTTGCAGGTGCACAGAGGAATGGCCAGAGGGGACAGGGCCGGAGAAGCGGCCACAGAGGACACAGCCCCGCCCACCCCTCCACCCTGGACTTGCAGCCTCCAGATCTGTGAGAAAATAAATGCCTGCCCTGTGGGCACCCGGCCCGGGCCATCTTCTATGGCAGCTGAAGCCTGAAGCTCTGTTTCCACGGAGGCGGCTCCTTCTCAGGGGCTCAGGTCAGCCTTGAAGGATGTTGCTCAAAGCTTTTGGCTGTCGGGCTTGTGAATATTCACGCCCACTTACGTCCAGTGTTACGACAACTTCGGTTATGCCAGGGAGATGGAAGGAGCCAGGTTGGGGATCCCAGGCTGTGGGGTGGGCGGCCTCGGGGGTGGATGGAGGTCACTCTGGAGGCCAAAGGGGCCTCTCACTCACAGGAGGGGCCCAGGAAAGCAGGGAGGAGGCAGGGAGGTGGAGGAAACACGAGGAGTTGGGGTGAGGGGGTGTAACTATGAGGACAGACGGGGCAGAAGGGAGGGCAGGAGGGCCTGGCCAGGGGAGGCCTCAGGAGGATGAGCAGGAGGTGAGAGAAGAGAGACCATGAGGCCAGAGGGAGACCCTCACCTGAGAATCTCCTTTAGCTTGCTGTGCAGGAATGCATAATTGTCATCGAATTTGTCCCAAGGCATGAATGACTGACCTTCATTGTACACAAAGTTTTCCCAGCAGTATGCAAATTCTGACATGAAGAGGCAGGAAGCAGTCAGGCTCTCCCCTGACCCTGGTCCTGCCCTCCCAGGCCTTGTCTCCTGGCTGTCAGTTGTGGTCAGCGCTGGCCCTGCCCCTGTAGGCTGCCCTAGGACGCCCCCAGCCATGGCATTGGAGATCCATCCATCTCTCATGCTGTTCCATCCCCTCACACTCCCCTCACCCCACCTCCTCTCACCTTCATTGTCCATGATCTTCACACGAGCCCCTGCCTGATGCAGCCTGCAGAGCGCCCTGCGGTAATCTGTTTCCCAGTAGTAGTAGAGGCGGGCAGCAGAGATGGTCAGGGTGACATTAGGGTGCTCAGCTAGGAATTCGGCCACCTTCGCCACACAGTCCGGGCAGGGGGTCCAGGATACAAACCAGGTGATCTGGAAGCGCTTGTAAGCAGGCAGCTGGTTGCCACAGAACCAAGAGAGGAAGCACATTTCTGCGTGGTACTGAGGCTCGAAATACACCTGGGAGAGGGTCAGGGGCAGGAGAAGCTCTGAGAGGGGGAGCAGGAGGAAAGCAGGGGTGGTGCAGAGGGAGGAGGGGCCAGGACAGGAGTCCAGGGGATCTTGCCATTGAAGCTCCTTTCCTCCATCCCCCTGATTAGTTTGAGTGATTGTCTGCTCCAAAGCTCATGTTCAGTGTTAATTGCTATGGTAATGGCCTTAAGAGGTGGCACCTACAAGCGGCTATGAGGTTGTGGGGACTGCACCTTTGTGGGTGCCACTGCTGTGGTTATTCAAGGGCGACTTTAGCCCCACTTTCTGTCTCTTGCCCTCTAGCTGGAGGGGCAGCCAGTCAGACTAAACTCCTGCTTCCTCTTGTCCCTGTGGCATGGAGCAGCAATGACTCGACATCCCAGGCCACTCTGTCTAGAGCATCCCCGACCTTCTGGCAACAACCTTCACCCCCACGTGATTGTGCAGCTCACAGGCCCTGGAAAGTCGCTGGTGCCTTAACAGTGAACTTCCCAGCATCCAGAACTCGAGCCAGCACATTTCTATTCATTGTGAATGTCCCCGTCTCAGTCCTGCTGTTGAAGCAACACAAGGTGCACCAAGACACGTGCTTCCCTTCGTTTGGAAGTTTTCCCAGCCCTCTTCACAGACTCGTGCGTGAACTCTGGCATCCATCCTCCCAGGCATCCATTCAGCAGACATCCTCAGTCCCTGCTGTGGCCTGGCCCTCTGGGGTCGGCCTTGTTCCCTCCCTGCCATCTGCTGGGGAGGCCACTGGACTTGCGCTCTCCCATGTGGTGGGGGGCACTGGCCAAGGGGGTTACTGAGCACTTGAAATGGGGCTCTGATGAGAGAGAGACCTGGGCACCTGAAAAATACACCATACACTGCTCATTTCTCTTTTTGTTGTTGTGGAGACGTAGTTTCACTCTTGTTGTCCAGGCTGGAGTGCAACGATGCAATCTCAACTCACCATAACCTCTGCCTCCTGGGTTCAAGCGATTCTCCTGCCTCAGCTTCCCAAGTAGCTGGGATTACAGGCGACTGCCACATTGCTTGGCTAATTTTTTTGTATTTTTAGTAGAGACAGGATTTCACCATGTTGGCCATGCTGGTTTTCGAACATCTGACCTCAGGTGATCTACCAGCCTTGGCCTCCGAAAGTGCTGGGATACAGGCGCAAGCCACCCCCCAAATACGGCTTATTTCAAAGACTCAGCATGACAAGAAAAAGAAACTTCATTATCTTGTCAAGAACTTTATGTTAAATAATGTTGAAGTAATGTTAGCTACATTGGATTAAATAAAATATTAAAATTAAGCTGGCACTGTGGCTCACACCTGTAATTCCAACACTTTGGGAGGCCGAGGCAGGTGGATCATCTGAGGTCTGGAGTTCAAGACCAACCTGGCCAACATGGTAAAATCAGGTCTCTATTAATAATACAAAAAAAAAAAAAAATTACCCATGCATGGTGGTGGGCACCTGTAATCCCAGGTACTCGGGAGTGTGAGGCGACAGAATTGCTTGAACCCAGGAGTCAGAGGTTGCAGTGGGCTGAGATTGCGTCATTGCACTCCAGCCTGAGCAACAAGAGAGAAACTCTGTCTCAAAAAAAAAAGGCCTTTTGTGCAGAGGCAAACCCCCTCCACGATCCGATCCCAGGACGGTCCAGCAGGAAGGTCAGGGCCACGGACTTGGAAAGTGTGGGAGAGAAGGGTGCCCTGGACAGCCCGCCCCTGGGCATTTCACTCGTCAGTGCGTGGTTTGCTTTCCCAGCTGGCTTAGCTCCTGCCTGCAAAGTGATTGGAGTCCGGGTGGTACCTGGCCTCGAAAGATCTTTGCGCCCCAAGTAGGCATTGAGGGGCCCCTTGTTTTCACTTCGTAGCACAGCCAGACGGTATTCCGACGAGAAAGGATGGGTCTGTTATTAAAGTTGTAGAAGAATGTGCGTCGATACATTCGCTCCACTGTGTTTCTGAAGACACAAGAGAGAAACCAGCCAATGCAGAGAGCGCTCCCAGGAGCCCTCCGCGCTGATGTCCGCTAAACACAGCTTCCCTGACGGCTCTGGGCCTCCCCCGTCCCTCCACAGCCCTGAGAATTTCTAATTCCTTCCCAGGCAGGAAGACCGGGGAGAGAGCAAGAAAAGGGGCTGCTGGCAGGGGCAGCAGGACCAGGGTGACCTCTTCCTGCTCAGGGCCCAGCTCTGGTCATTCCAGGGGTACATTCCCCACCCTCCCGGTATTTCTCCCTACCCACTCTCCAACGCATTAGTAAAATGCAAAAGAGAATAAAGTTATTGGCTGGACATTATGGCTCATAACTGTAATCCCAGCCTTTTGGGAGGCCGAGGTGGGCCGATCATTGAGGTCAGGAGTCTGAGACCAGTCTCACCAACATGGTGAAACCCAGTCTCTACTAAAAACACAAAAATTAGCCAGGCATGGTGGCGGGTGCGTGTAATCCCAGCCACTCAGGAGGCTGAGACAGGAGAATCACTTGAACGTGGGAGGCAGAGGTTGTAGTGAGCCGAGATCGTGCCATTGCACTCCAGCCTGGACAACAAGAGCGAAAATTCATCTCAAAAAAAAAAATAAATAAATAAAAATAAAATATTTTTAAATAATAATATTTTTTTGAAAATATCATAGATTTTAACCTTTCAGCCAGTTCCTTCCTGACATTTCACCTCAGTATATTACTATTTTTAAATCACGGTAGAACTGAATTCTGAGGCCCAGGCCACTCTTCTAAGTGTTGCGTGGGTATGAGCTCATGTGATGCTGCCCTAGGCTTGCAGGGGCCATTCCCATCTTACAAAGGAGGGGCCAGAGGCACAGAGAGGTGGGGTAACCTGCCCAGGCCACAGAGCTGGGGATGGATGGGGCTGGGCCTCTTATCAGACAAGCCCTGTCCAGTCTCTGTATCACCGGCCCTGCAGGAGGGAGTCATTGGGGACCGGGCTCTCTTCTTACTAAATTTTAAAATAGAAGCATTTCTCCTGATCATTGAGGCTTTTTCCCCCATATATTCCATGTTTTTTGTTTTGTTTTTGTTTTTGTTTTCTTTTGAGACTAAATTTCGCTCTTGTTGCCCAGGCTGGAGTGCAATGGCACGATCTTGGCTCACTGCAACCTCCGCCTCCTGGGTTCAAGCGATTCTCCTGTCTCAGCCTCCAGAGTCGCTGGGATTATAGGCGACCACCACCGCACCTGGCTAATTATGTATTTCTAGTAGAGACAGGGTTTATCCATGTTTGTCAGGCTGGTCTCGAACTCCCGACCTCAGGCGATCCACCTGACTTGGCTTCCCAAAGTGCTGGGATGACAGGCTTGAGCCACCGTGCCCAGTCACTATAATCCATGTTACTGGTGTCATTATAAATGGTGAATGCTGATCGTAGAGGAAGAGTGTGTGTTTGGGGTCATCTGCATCCTCCTCTGCCCACAGTGGAGACATCCTTGGAAGACATGATTTATCTTGTGCTTCAGAGACCATTCCCTCCCCACACCCTCTCCTAAGACTTGGTATTTAAAGCAAAGTAAATCTTACAGAAAATCCATCAAAGCTCTGTGAACAAAATTCCACATTGCTCCCATCATCCTTTGGTTCAATTCTCCCAGTTCCAGAGTTCAGGAATGGCAGGAAGCACACAGAAGGAGCACCCTCCCAGGGCAGGGAGCACCAGCCCTGCCATGACTTTTGGGGGGGGGGAGAGTCTCAGCAGGGGGCCTGGGCTGGGGCAGGTGGGGGAGGCGGCCCATTCAGAAGTAGCAGTGGGGCGACCACAGAGCAGGACAAAGAGCCTGGCTGGGAGTGGCGGGGGCAGGGGAGCCAGAAGGGAGGGAGCCCAGGGCTGGGGCTGGGGCAGGGGGAGGCCAGGGCTGAGGCCCAGCAGGGCCACCAGGCAGGAAGGGGCAGCAGAGAGGCCCAGCGGGTCGAGCAGGCAGCGGTACCTGAACTGAGGCTTCATCCTTGGCTGGCTAGTCCCGACTATGATCTTTGTCTGGAGCAGGAGGGTTTCACTTTCTGCTACAGGCTCCTGGTTTTAGGACAGCCCTCCTTAAACTGACCTCCCAGGGCCTCGTAGTCATGGCCCCTCCCTCTTCCTGCTCTGGCGCTGGAGTGGGAGGCTCTGGGATGCTGTATCTTCCTCAGGCTCTGACCCTCTTTCTGTTTTTCTCTGGGGTCCTCCCCCTGGCAGAGGGACCTCTGATAAAAACAGGCCGCTCTGTGTGGCAGGACCCAAAGTAACTGCAAAGGGAAAGAGAAAGTCTTTGCAGCCAGAGACTGGGAGGTGGGTCCACACCAGGCAGAGCCAGCAGAGCACAAGCCCCTCCCCTGGTAGTCCCGCCCAGCTGGAGCCGCCTCTCCACCCTCAAGACAGACAGGCTGATGCCTCTGCAGGGACTCCTGGATCCTGCCCTCAGGGATCGTCCCAGAGATGGTCTCCACCCAGCAGCCATGGGGACAGGGAGGAAGAGTGAAGGGTCAGGCGTCTGCTTCCCCCCAGGCCTTCACACTCGGAGGCTACCATGGGAGGGAGGGACAACAGGTGGGTGTGGGCCTCAGATGTCCCACCAGGATGCCATGTGCATCCCTGCACTGAGCTCTTCCCTTCCTGCTTCTCCTTCTTCCCCATCTCCTGCCCGGAGTTGCTCCCTGGTAGGCTGAGCTCTGGCCTCCTCTTGTCCCCATGTCATGGAAGGGCAGTGGCTGGTGTCCCAGGACAGCCTGTCTGGAGCCTCCCTGTGGGTCTCACAGCTCCCTTTCCCTGGTAGTGTACTCCCATGGTGCAGTGACCTAAAAATTACACAAGGTATACATTTGGTTTTTTTGTTTGCTTGCTTTTGTTTTTTGTGGTTGTTTTGTTTGTTTGTTTTTTGAGACGGAGTCTTGCACTGTTACCCATGCTGGAGTGCAGTGGCATGAGCTCAGCTCACCGCAACCTCCGCCTGCCAGCTTGAAGCGATTCTCTTGCCTCAGCCTCCCATGTAATTGGGATTACAGACCGCCACCCCTATGCCTGGCTAATTTTTGTATTCTTAGTACAGACAGTGTTTCTCCTTGTTGGTCAGGCTTACAGGCGCCCACCATTATCCCTGGCGAATTTTTGTGTTTTTAATAGAGACAGGGTTTCTCCATGTTGTTCATGCTGGTCTTGAACTCGCAGTCTGAGGAGATCCATACACCTCGGCCTACCAAAGTGCTGGGATTACAGACGTGAGCCACCACGCCTGGCCACAATGTATACATTTGGAAAGGAGACTTTATTTCTTGTTAAGAGTGACAGCCTGCAGGTGGCCATCCTGCAGCCTGGGAAGAGCAGCCTCCGGGAAACACCAGAGACAGACATTTAGAAGCAGGAGAGGTTGGGGCAGGAGCTTTATGCTGAAGGGGTTGGCTAAACATACGTATTGAACAGACTACAGGATGAGCTATGAATATTCATGTAGGTGGCTGCAGTCCGTGCTTATCGAACAAACATGCATGTAACATATGATCCCAGGCGGGCACGGTGGCTCACGCCTGTAATCCCAGTACTTTGGGAGGCCGAGGCAGGTGGATCATCTGAGGTCAGTGTCAGGCCTCTGAGCCAGAGCTAAGCCATTGTAACCCCTGTGAACTGCACATATACATCCAGATGGCCTGCAGCAGCCAAGAAGTCTGGAGCAGTTGAAAAACCACAAAAAAAGTGAAACAGCCAGTTTCTGCCTTAACTGATTAACCAACCTTGAGACGTTCCACCGTTATGACTTGCTCCTGCACTGCCCAACTGATCAATCGACCTTATGACACTTCTCCTGGACAATGGGTCTCATGGTCTCCCCACCATGCACCTTGTGACCCCCTCCCCTGCTGACAACAGATGACCACCTTCGACTGTAACTTTCTACTGCCTACCCAAGTCCTATAAAGCTGCCCCTCTCCTATCTCCCTTCGCTGTCTCTCTTTTCGGACTCAGCCCTCTTACACCCAAGTGAATAAACGGACTTATTGCTTACACAAAGCCTGTTTAGGTGGTCTTCTGTATGGAAACACGTGACAGTCAGGAGTTCGAGACCAATGCGGCCAATATGGTAAGACCTCGTCTCTATTAAAACTACAAAAATTAGCCAGGCGTGGTGGTGGGTGCCTGTAATTCCAGCTACTGGGGAGGCTGAGGCAGGAGAATCACTTGAACCTGGGAGGTGGAGGTTGCAGTGAGCTGAGATCGCGCCACTGTCCTCCAGCCTGGGAGACAGAGTGAGAGTCCATCTCAAAACAAAAAACAAAAAAAGAACAAAACAAACAAACAAACAAAAATCTAAAAAAAAAAGAAGCCACCGTATAATCCCTCCTCACATTGCAGTGGAGACATTTAAATGTACTACAATTAAGCCTGTATGTCAAAGGGTCCCTTCAGGACATGGAGGCACCGAGGTTTGCCAGGTATGTAAACCACGCAGGACCAGTCCGTGGTCCATGGTCTGTGGTCCATGGTCTTCTGATCTGGAGAAAGTCACTGAAATCAGTCTCTTGTGCAGGGAAAGCAGGAATGAGGGCTGTGGAGCAGGGGCTCTGTGGCTCCGTGTCAGGACGCTGGATGAGCTGTGATTGTTTTCATCTTTACCTGGAGGCAGTGCTTGTTTAGCTGCTAGAGCAAAAGGAAAACTCTGTGGCAGGCAGAACAGAGTTTACTGTTGAAGTGTGGGGTGTGTGACCTCACCCTTGCCTGGCACGGCCTGAGGTCCTGGTTGTGATTTGGTATCTTATTGCCATGAAGAGTCTGTTCTGGTTCTGCCCGTCTTACGATTCTGTTTTAACATTACTGCTGGTCAGCTTTTTCTGCTGGTCAACTTTTTCTAAACTGCAAAAGGGCGGGGTGATAATGAGGCGTGCCTGACCTCCCCTCCCATCACACCCGGGAACTCAGTTTTAAGGTTTTTCTGAGATACCCTTGACCAATAGGGGCCAAAGCTGGTGGGGGGATCGGAGGGGGCCAAAGATTTTAGTTTTACTTCATAGACCTGAAGACTAAGCTCTGATTTGTTTTTATTTAATCTTGCCCAGAATCCTATCTAAGGTAAGGTCTGGGGACTCATGCCTTACAAACCACACATCCTCGTCAGAGGGGTTCTATTTTTATTTTATTGTATTGTATTTTAATTGAGGCCGAGTTTTGCTCTTCTTGCCCAGGCTGGAGTGCAATGGTGCGGCCTCGGCTCACTGCAACCTCCGCCTCCCAGGTTCAAGCGATTCTCCTGTCTCAGCCTCCCAAGTAGCTGGCATTATAGGTGCCCGCCACCATGCCTGGCTAATTTTTGTATTTTTAGTCGAGACAGGGCTTCACCATGTTGGCTAGGCTGGTCTCAAACTCCTGACCTCAGGTGATCCACCCGCCTCGGCCTCCCAAAGTGCTGGGATTACAGACATGAACCACCGCGCCTGGCACAGATGGGTTTTATTTAATCCTATATATTGTGAGTTACTTTCCAATCTGACTCAGGCACAACATTATGTGACAGAGAAGAAAGACAAAATATTTTACCCCAAAACATGTTTCTTTGCCGTATCTTGAAAAGGCCATGCAAAGTTGTCCTTCGTGGGGGAAAGTTTGCATCTGTAAAGAATCTTTATTAATAAAGCTGGATCTTTTCTTCTAGGCCTCCCAGTCCTAAACAGATGAACTAGTTGCACCTTTTAAAGACGTGAATGGGAAACATTTGTCATCTATTGTCTCTAAGGGCAGCCACTATGAGACTTCAAAAGAACCTTGGTCTCCACAGTCTTTTATCTTAACCTGAACATTTCCTTTCTGTGGATGCCAGGTCTCTAGACAAACTCACCCAATCGTCAACCAGAAAATGTTTAAATTCACCTGCAGCCTGGAAGACCTCCCCTCACTTTGAGTTGTATGACCTTTCTGAACCAAACCAACGTATTTCTTTTCTTTTCTTTATTTTGAGACGGAGTCTTGCTCTGTCACCCAGATTGGAGTACAGTGGCGTGGTCTTGGCTCACTGCAACCTCTGCCTCCTGGGTTCAAGTGATTCTCCTGCCTCAGTCTCCCAAGTAGCTGGGATTAAATGTGCCCACCACCACACCCAACTAATTTTTTGTATTTTTAGTAGAGACGGGGTTTCACCATGTTGGCCAGGCTGGTCTTGAACTCCTGACCTCGTGATTCACCTGCCTCGGCCTCCCAAAGTGCTGGGATTACAGGCATGGGTCACCGCGCCCAGCTTCTGTATTTCTTAAATGTATTTGATTGATATCTCATGCTTCTCTAAAATATATAAAACCAAATTCCTACCTAAGGGGTCTGGGGAGTCATGCCGCACCCCCACCACCTTGGATACATGTTCTCAGGGCCTCCTGAGCGCTGTGTCACGACCCATGGTCACTGGTATTTGGCTCAGAATACATCTCTTCAAATATTTTACAGAGTTTGACTCTTTTCGTTGACAGGCCCAAGACCCAGGTGCCTACTCTGTTTCCTCTGAGGGCTCGAGCTTCCGGTTCTCTAGCCCCTCTGGTTCCTGGTTGCCCTTCTACTTTCTGTTCTGCTTTCTCGAAAAGCTCTGGGAATCTCAAGCCTCCATGGAGTACCCAATTCTACTTTTTACTGAAAATCTTACTTAAACACCAACTTAATCACTGATCAAGTTTTCTTGGCTCTTTCTCTTTCACGTTCCCTAGGCTGTGTCCTAGTCCAGAGCCGCACTGCTGGGAGGAATTTGACAAAGGAGGGGCATGAGCAGGAGGGAAGGCTGGGTGCTCTTGGGTGCAGGAGGGTAGGCTGGGTGGTACACCAAGGAAGATCTGGGTGGAGGGGCTGTGAGGGTCAGGTCGAGACTCCCCTGGGAGACAGACACACAGGATAGGAACCCCTGCACACCTCACTCAGGCCCACCCACAATGACTGCAGCTTGTTGCCGTGTTGCCCTGTTTCTCCCAAAAATCAGTATATTGAAGCCCTAACCCCTCTACCTCAATGTGTGCTTGTATTTGGAGATAGGTCCTTTTCAACAGATGATTGATTACTTAATTAATTAATTTTTTTGGAGACGGAGTCCTCACTCTGTCTCCCAAGCTGCAGTGCAGTGGCACCATCTCGGCTCACTGCAACCTGTGCCTCGCTGGTTCAAGTGATTCAAGCCTCAGCCTCCAGATTTGCTGGGATTCCAGGTGTCCACCACCACACCCAACTACTTCTGCAATTTCAGTAGAGATGGGGTTTCACCATGTTGGCCAGGCTGACCTCCACCTCCGCCACCTTGGCCTCGAAAAGTGCTGGGATTACAGGCGTGCGCCACCACACCCAACCCAAATTAATTAATTAATTATTATTATTATTTTTTATATGCAGTCTCACTCTGTCTTCCAGGTTGGAGTGCAATGGCGCGATCTCAGGTCACTGCAACCTCTGCCTTCCAGGTTCCAGCGATTCTCCAGCCTCAGCCTCCAGAGTAGCTGAGATTACAGGCGTCCACTACCACGTCCAGCTAATTTTTTGCATTTTTAGTAGAGACGGGGTTTCACCATGTTGACCAGGCTTGTTTCAAACTCCTGACTTCAAGTGATCCACTGGCCTCGGCCTCCCAAAGTGGTAGGATTACATGTAGGCATGAGCCACCACGCCCGGCCGAGATGATTAATTTAAATGAGACCTCTAGTGTGGGCACAAATTCACTTGGCTGGTGTCCATAAAGGAGGAGGTCCGCCGGGTGCTGTGGCTCTTGCCTTTAATCTCAGCACTTTGGGAAGCCGAGGTGGGCAGTCAGGAATTCGACACCAGCCTGGCCAACATGGTGAAACCCCATCTCTACTTAAAAATACAAGAATTAGTGGAGAGTGGTTCGGGGCGCCTGTAATCCCAGCGACTCAGGAGGATGAGGCAGGAGAATTGCTTGAATCTGGGAGGTGGAGGCTGCAGTGAGCAGTGATCATGCCATTGCACTCCAACCTGGGCAACAGAGTAAAACTCCGTCTCAAAAAAAAATAAAAGGTCAGGTACGGTGGCTCATACCTGTAATCCCAGCACTTTGGGAGGCTGGGGAGGGTGGATCACCTAAGCTCACGAGTTCGAGACCAGCCTGAGAAAAATGGAGAAACCCCTTTCTCTACCAAAACTACAAAATTAGCCAGGCGTGGTGGCCCATACCTGTAGTCCCAGCTACTCAGGAGGCTGAGGCACGAGAATCGCTTGAACCCTGAAGGTGGAGGTTGCAGTGAGCCAAGATTGTGCCATTGCACTCCAGCCTGGGCAACAAGAGTAAAACTCAAGTCTCAAAAAAAGATGATATTTGGAGGCAGAGAGACCCCAGTGGTGCAGGTGCACAGAGGAAAGGCCACAGAGAACACAGCCAGGAGGAGCAGCCTCAGAGCAAACAACCCCACCCACCCCTCAAACTAGGACCTGCAGCCTCCAGATCTGTAAGAAAATAAATGCCTGCCGTGTGGACACCTGGCCCGGGGCATCTTCTATGGAGGCCAGAGCATGAAGGGTCATTTTTATAGAGTCATTCTCTAATAACTTACATCTGCCTTGAAAATGTCGAGTCAAATTTAAAGTATGGAGAAGAGCCTCTAAATTTCACATTTCATTTGCAAAGAAAGAATTGTAATTTGGGACATACACGCAGTCCGGGTGGTGTTCACTATATCCGGAGAACAAAGAGATGGCAACACGTTTTATGAAAAGGAGAAATGGGCTAGGCGCTGTGGCTCATACCAGCAATCCCAGCAATTTGGGAGGCCAAGGAGGGCGGATCACCTGAGGTCAGGACATTAAGACTAGCCTACGCCAGGCCTGGTGGCTCACACCTGTAATCCCAGCACTTTGGGTGCCCGAAACGGCTGGATCGCCGGGTGAGGAGTTCAAGACCAGCCTGGCCAAAAGGCTGAAACCCCATCTCTACTAAAAACACAAAAATTAGCCAGGTGTGGTGGCATGCACATGTAATCTCAGTTACTCGGGAGGCTGAGGTAGGAGAATAGCTTGAACCTGGGCGACAGAGGTTACAGTGAGCCCAGATCGCACCACTGCACTCCAGCCTGGGTGACAGAGCAAGACTTCGTCTCAAAAAAATAAAATAAAAATAAGACTGCCCTGGGCAACATGACGAAACCTGTTTTTACTAAAAATACAAAAATTAGCTCGGCATGGTGGTACGCACCTGTAATCCCAGCTACTCGGGAGGCTGAGACAGGAGAATCACTTGAACAAGGGAGGCAGAGGTTGCAGTGAGCTGAGACTGTGCCATTGCACTCCAGCCTGGGTGACAGGGCGAAACACCGTTTCAAAAAAAAAAAAAAAAGGAGAAATGTTCTCTTGCCCTTTGGGAAAGCTCACGGGCACTAGGAAGGGTTGGGAGCTGGGAGGGTCCATTGCTGAGTCGCTGCTTTTGGAGCAAGGAGTCCAAGACTTACAGCCATTTATCGCAGAAGCTGTGGATAAAGCTGGTTTCAGGGTACAACGCACAGTTTCAGGAGTCAGGCTTGCAGAGAAGTCCATTTCCGGAGCAATGGTGTGTGGCCTGACTGCTTTTCCTCCCTGGCTCCTGGCCTCTGTTTTAGCTGGGTAGGACATGAATGACCCAATTCGTAGGATGAAATTTACAAAGGATGTTTCTCAAAACTTCTGATATTCAGTTTACATATATTCATACCCATTTAGGTTGAGTTAATTTATTGATTTATTTTCAGATGGGGTCTCGATCTGTTGCTCAGACTGGAGTTCTGTGGCGTGATCTCAGTTTACTCCAGCCTCCACCTCCCCGGCTCAAGCAATCCTCCCACTTTAGCCTCCCAAGTAGCTTAAACTACAGGTGCATGGAACCACACCTGGCTTTTTTTTTTCCTGTATTTCTTTTGTAGAGATGGGGCTTTGTCATGTGGCCCAGGCTGGTCTCAAATTCCTGGGCTCAAGCAATTCTCCCAACTCTGCCTGCCAAAGGCATGAGTCACTGCAGCCAGCCTAGATTGAGTTTAATAAGATTTGGTTATGTAGCCGGGTGGGGTGGCTCACGCCGGTAACCCCAGCACTTTGGGAGGCAGAGATGGGCAGATCACCTGAGGTCAGGAGTTCAAGACCAGTCTGGCCAATGTGGTGAAATCCAGTCACTATTAAAAATATTAAAAAAAAAAAAATTAGCTGTACGTGGTGGCAGGCACCTGTTATCCCAGCTACTCAGAGGCTGAGACAGGAGAATCACTTGAACCAGCTAGGTGGAGTTTGCAGTGAGCCGAGATCCAGCCATTGCACTCCAGTCTGGGTGATGGAGCGAAACTCCGTCTCAAAAAAAAAAAAATTTTTTTTTTTGGTTGTGCTGGGGAGATGGGAAGAGGCAGGTTAGGAGCACCCAGGCTGGGGAAACAGGACTGGGGAGGTGGATGGAGATAACCATAGAAGCAGAAAGGGGCCTCTGCAAGAAGAGCCTGGGAGAGCGGGGAGGGGGCAGTGAGGCAGGGGAGCACTGTGGAATGGCCCTGAGGGCAGGAGGGGCTCAGGATGACCAGGAAAAAGCAGAGCTGGTCCAGGGTGGAGGGGAGGCCCCCGCAGCATGAGCAGGAGGCTAGAGGAGACAGACCATGAGGCCCGGGGAGACCCCTCACTGAAGAATCTCCCGTAGGCGTCTTGTCAGAGATTGAAAGTTGGTTTTTAGTCCCTTCCAACGCTTGAATGGCTCACCATCATCGTACACAAAGTTTTCCCAACAATATTGAAAATCTGAGAAAAAACGAGGAGAAAGCAGTGAGGACCCAGCAGGCCTCTCTCCAGGCCCTGGTCCCTCCCCTCCCAGGCCAGGTTTCCTGGCTGCCAGTTACAGTGGACGCTGGCCCCATCCCTGCAGGCTTCCCGGGGACACTGTCCCGCCCCACAGCATTGGAGACTCACCTGCTCCTCATGCTGTCCCTCCCGCACCCAGCTCTCCTCAGCCCCCCACATCTCACCTTCGTAGTCCATGATCTCCACGGAGGCCCCTTCCTCACTCAGGCTGCGGAGCCCCTCCTGGTAATCTGTATCCCAGAAGTAGTAGAGGCGGGCGGTATAGATGGTGAGCTTCACGTTGCTGTGCTCGACCAGGAACTCCGCCACTTCCCCTGCACACTCTGGACAAGGGCTCCAAGATGTGTACCAGGTGACCTGGTAGTTTTTCTTAGGAGACAGTGTGTTGTTGCAGAACCAAGAGAGGAAGCACTTTTCTGCATGACAATGGGTCTCAGGATCAACCTGGGGAAGGAGGAGGAGGAGGTCAGGGGGAGCTCAGACCAGGAGCAGGAGGAGTGCAGGGGTGGGGCAGTGGGAGCAGAGGGTGGGCCTGGAGCCCCAGGGCGTTTCCTTATTTATTTATTTTTGGGACATGGTCTCTGTCTGTTGCCCAGGCTGGGGTGCAGTGGTGCCATCTGGGCTGACTGCAGCCTTGACCTCCCAAGCACAAGGAATCTTCCCACCTCAGCCTCTCGATTAGCTGAGGTTGCAGGTGTGTGCCGCCACGCCTGTCTCAATTTTTTTTTGTAATTTTTGTGGAGACGGAGTTTCACCATGTTGCCCAGGCTGTTCTTGAACTCTTGGGCTCAAGCGATCCTCCTGCCTCAGCCCTACCGAATTTCTAGGACTATGAGCATAAACCACATGCATGACCTTATTTTATTTCTTTACTTTTCATTTTTCTGGGTACATAGTAGGCCCCAGGGTGTTTTATTCATTGAGTTTCCCTTATTCCATTCTTCTCCTTCCTTTTTTTTTTTTTTGTTTTTATTTTTTACAAGATGGAGCGTTGCTCTGTTGCGCAGGCGGGAGAGCAGTGGTGTGATTTCGGCTCACTGCAACTTCTACCTCCTGGGTTTTTTTTTTTTTTTTTTTTTTTTTGAGACAGAGTCTCACTCTGTCGCTCAGGCTGGAGTGCAGTGGTGCAGTCTCAGCTCACTGCAACCTCCACCTCCTGGATTCAAGCAGGTCTCCTGCCTCAGCCTCCCGAGTAGCTGGGACTACAGGCGCCCGCCACCATGCCTGTCTAATTTTTATAGTATTAGTAGAGATGGGGTTTCACCATGTTAGCCAGGCTGGTCTCAAACTCCTGACCTCATGATCCGCCGGCCTCGGCCTCCCAAAGTGCTGGGATTACAGGCGTGAGCCACTGGGCTCGGCCCCTTCCTTCTTTATTTTATTGAGTCTTTCCCTGTTTCATCATGCCCTCAAGCGTAAATTCTGGCATCCTGTTCCCCAGGCATCCACTAACCAGGCATCCTCAGCCTCTGCTGTGGCCTGGCTGTATGGGGTCTGCCTTGTTCCCTGTCTGCCTTCTGCTGTGGAGCTCACTGGACCAGCATTGCTCATGGAGTTGAAGGTTGGCCAAAGGGGCTACTGAGCACTTGAAATGGGGCTCTGATTAGAAACGTTGGTCCGCGTACAATACACAGCTCATTTCAAAATCTCATTGTGAGAATAGACAAACTTTAACTCCCTCATGAGGCATTTTATGTTAAGTATATGTTGAAATCATATGTGAGATAATTCAGCTAATGCAGACATTGAAATGTCTTCCACCAGTTCTTGCTGCCTTTTTAGCGTGTGGGGACTGGAAACACTTGTGCTTCAGTCTTGAGTCCTGGGTGTTTCTGAGGCCAGCACTGCTGTAGGCCAGGCCTGCCCAGCACATAGACAACTCCCACCGCAAATACACTCTGAAAAGTCTCCTGCCAGGGCGGAGGGGACTGTAGGGGTGGGTGGGACATGACAGGGTGGGTGAGAGGTCAGTGGCCCGTGTGGACAAAATTTTGGGAAAGAAAGTCAAGAGCAAGGCCTTTTGGGAAGAGACAAACCCCCTCCACCATCCGATCCCAGGAGAGTCAGGGAGGAAGATCTGGGCCACAGACTTAAAAAATGTGGGAGGAGGTTGGGCGCGGTGGCTCATGCCTGTAATCCTAGCACTTTGGAAGGCCACGGGGGGCAGTTCACGTGAGGTCAGGAGTTCAAAACCAGCCTGGCCACCATGGTGAAACCATGTCTCTACTAAAAATAGAATAAAAATTAGCTGGGTGCGGTGGTGGGCACCTGTAATCCCAGCTACTCAGGAGGCTGAGGCAGGAGAATCGCTCGAACCCAAGAGGCAGAGGCTGCCTGAGAGAGACTCTGTCTCAAAAAAAAGAAAAAAAGAAAGAAATGTAAGAGGAAAATATACACAGGAGAGCCCACGCCAGGCACAGGAGAGCCAACGCCAGGCACATCACTTATTGTGTTTTCTGCATCTTCAGCTGCTTAACTCCTATTTGGGGTGTAACTAGGACTTTGGTGCTACCTGGTTTCGGAAGACCCCCTTCTTCCAGGGGACAGGTAAGTACTGCTTTATAATTTCCACGGTGAAGCACAGCCAGGTTTCATTCCGACCATAGGCTTTCTCTAGGTTTTCAAAGTGGAAGTAGAATATGTGTGGATACATTGCCTCCATTGGGTTTCTGAGGGCACAAGAGAGAAACCCCAATGCAGACACCCCCCCACCGGAGTCCTGGGGGCTGATGCCCACTGAACACCACTCCCTGGACCGCCCTGGGCTCTGGGCCTCCCCCATTCCTCCACAGCCCTGAGAATGTCTGCTGCTTTCCCAGGCAGGAAGATTGGGAGAGAGAAAAGAGGAGGGGATACTGGGGATACTGGCAGGGGCAGCAGGGCCGGGGTGTCCACTACTAGCTGGAACCCCAGCTCTGGGGCTACCAATGGGACACCCTCAACCTCCCTGTTTCTCTGCCACACATCTCCCAACCCATTAGGAAAATGCAACAGAGAATAAAACTCTTCACCCTAAAATAATTGCTTGAACATTTCAGCTCAATTCCTTCCCCACATTTTACCTTCTGATGATGATGATGATGATTTTTACATTGAGATCACACCAAATTTATTCTTTTTTTTTTTTTTTTTTACATAGGGTCTCACTCTTTCACCCAGGCTGGAGTGCAGTGGTGCAGTCTCAGTTCACTGCACTCTCCGCCTCCTGGTTTCAAACGATTCTCCTGCCTCAGCCTCCCAAGTAGCTGGGAATACAGGCGCCCACCACCACGCCTGTCTAATTTTTTGTATTTTTAGTAGAGACGGGGTTTCATCATGTTAGCCAGGATGGTCTTGAACTCCTGACCTTGTGATCCGCCCGCCTCAGCCTCCCAACGTGCTGATTACAGGCGTGAGCCACCGTGCCCTGCCCTAATTTTTGTATTTTTAGTAGAGATCAGGTTTCACCATGTTGGCCAGGCTGGTCTTGAACTCCTGATTTCGTGATCTGCCTGCTTCAGTCTCCCAAAGTGCTGGGATGAGAGGCATGAGTTATTGTGCCCGGCTGGCCGAGGCCACTATCCTAAGTGCTGCATATGTCTGAGCTCATGGCATGTGCCTGAGGCATGCAGGGACCATCCCTATTTTACAGAGGAGGTGCCAGAGGCGTACAGAGGCCAGGTAATCTGCCCGAGCCACAGAGCTGGGGCAGCAGATCGAGCTGGGGCCCCTTTCCATGCCAGCCCTGTCCAGCAGCCTCTGCATCACAGGTCCGCAGCAGGGAGCTGTCGGGAACCAAGCTCTCTTCTTACTAAACTTTAAAATAAGAGCATTACTCCTGATCATCATATTTTTTCCTACATTCCATGTTACAGGGGTCATTCTGAAGGCGAATGGTGCTTACAGAGGAGGAGCCTGTGTCTGGGTCATGTGCATCCTCCTCTGCTCACACTGTATCTTTGGAAGAAATGACTTATTTTCTGATACGGAGACCATTCCCTCCCCCACACCCTCTCCTAAGACTTTGTATTGAAACAAAGTAAATCTTACAGAAATTCCATCAAAGCGCTGAGAACAAAATGCCTGATTGCTCCAATCATCTTTTGGTTCAATTCTCCCAGTTCCTGAGCTCAGGAATGGTGGGAAGCACACAGAGGGAGCACTCTCCCAGGGTGGGGAGCACCAGCCCGGCGGTGACTTTGACTTACTGGAGAGTCTCAGCAGGGGGCCTGGGCTGGGGCAGGTTGGGGAGGCGGCCCATTCAGAAGCAGCAGTGGGGCGACAACATAGCAGGGCAAAGAGCCTGGCTGGGAATGGGAGCAGCAGAGGAAGCAGAGAGTAGAGAGCCCAGAGCTGGGGCTGGGGCAGGGGGAGGCCAGGGCTGAGGTCCAGCAGGGCCACCAGACAGGATGAGCCAGCAGAGGCCCCGCGGGCAGAGCGGACGGTGGTCCCTGATCTGGGGCTTCATGTGCAGCCTCCTTGGCAGGCTTGTCCTGGCCCTGATGTTAGTCCTGGGCTAGGGTTCTATTTCTATCTTCCAGGGCCATTGTTCCAGGAGGCACCTGTGCTGTGAGTGACCTCCCAGGACCATCTGAGTACAGGCCTCACTCCAGGCTGCTTTCTCACCTGGATGGGAGGACCGCCGGAGGGACCCCTGGATCCTGCCCTCAGGAATCATCCCAGGGACGCCCCCCACCCAGCAGGTATGTGGTAGGGAGGGACAGTGAGGGGCAGGTGTCTGCCTTCCCCCATGCCTTCACACTCAGAGGCCACCACTGGAGGGAGGAATAGCGGGTGGGAGGTGGCCCTCAGATGTCCCCTCAGGATGCCACGCGTGCTCCCACACTGAGCTCCTTCCTTCCACATCTCCTGCCCAGAGTTGTTCCCTGACAGGCTGAGCTCTTGTCCCTATGTCATGGAAGGGCAGATGCTGGTGTCCCCGGCCACCCTGTCTTGCAGTTTTCTCCTCTGGTCCAAGACCCAGGTGCTCAGTTCCTGTCTCTCTCAAGGGTCTGAGCTCCCTTTCTATGACCTCTCGAGTCCCTGGTTTCCCTTTTCTATTGTGCTTCCTGGAAAGCTCCTGGCATCTCAAACCTCCCATTATCCAAGCCTAATCTTTTGTAAAATCTCACTCAACACCTCGGCCAAGATTGCAAAACCCCGTCTCTACTAAAAATACAAAAATTAGCCGGCATGGTGGCATGCACCTGTAATCCCAGATACTTGGGCGGCTGAGACAGGAGAATTGCTAGAACCTGGGATGCAGAGGTTGCAGTGAGCCGAGATCGCACCACAGCACTCCAGCCTGGGCGACTGAGGGAGAGGCTGTCTCAAAAAAAAAAAAAAAAAAAAAAACTTACACAAATGGGACCTTGATCACCGAGTGTTTGGCTCTTTCTGCATCTCCATCCCTGTGGGAGGGATTTGAGAAGGGACAGGCATGAGCAGGGGGCCAGGTTGGGGGCTGTTGGGTGGGGAAGCCATGGGGTGCGGCCCAGGGTGCAGCAAAGTCTGGAGGGAGGTGCTGTGAGGGTCAGGTCAGGAATCCTGGGAGACAGACACACAGAACGGGGATCCCTGCACACACCACCCAGGCTTGACCCAAAACCCCCCTGGGTCATTGTCATGGGCTAAATTGTATCTTCCCAACACTGATATGTTGAAGTCCTCATCCCCACCTCCTCATAGGATAACTGTATTTGGAGACAGGTCCACTAAAGTGGTGATTAAATTAACTCATGGTCCTTAGGGCGGACCCTAATCCTGACTGACTGGGGACCATAAACAAGGAGGACATTTAGAGGCAGAGAGACCCTAGGGTTGCAGGTGCACAGAGGAACGGCCAGAGAGGACAGGGCCGGAAGGGACCCCTTGCCAGCCAGGAGGAGCGGCCGCAGAGGACACAACCCTGCCCACCCCTCCACCCTGGACTTGCAGCCTCCAGATCTGTGAGAAAATAAATGCCTGCCCTGTGGGCACCCGGCCCGGGCCATCTTCTATGGCAGCCGCAGCCTGAAGCTCTGTTTCCAGGGAGGCAGCTCCTTCTCAGGGGTTCAGGTCAGCCTTGAAGGATGTTGCTCAAAGCTTCTGGCTGTCAGGCTTGTGAATATTCACGCCCACTTACGTCCAGTGTTATGACAACTTCGGTTATGCCAAGGAGATGCAAGGAGCCAGGTTGGGGATCCCAGGCTGTGGGGAGGGTGGCCTCGGGGGAGGTCGCTCTGGAGGCAGAAGGGGCCTCTCACTCACAGGAGGGGCCCAGGAAAGCAGGGAGGAGGCAGGGAGGTGAAGGGAGCACCAGGAGTTGGGGTGAGGCGGTGTGACCATGAGGGCAGGCAGGGGGCAGAAGGGAGGGCAGGAGGGCCTGGCCAGGGGAGGCCTCAGGAGGATGAGCAGGAGGTGAGAGGAGAGAGACCATGAGACCAGAGGGAGACCCTCACCTGAGAATCTCCTTTAGCATGTAGTGCAGGAATGCATAATTGTCATCGAATTTGTCCCAAGGCATGAATGGCTGACCTTCATTGTGCACAAAGTTTTCCCAGCAGTATGCAAATTCTGAGATGAAGAGGAGGGAAGCAGTCAGGCTCCCCCCTGACCCTGGTCCTGCCCTCCCAGGCTTTGTCTCCTGGTTGTCAGTTGTGGTGAGCACCGGCCCTGACCTTGCAGGCTGCCCTG